>NC_092807.1:92677232-93277232 GCF_040954645.1 Diabrotica undecimpunctata | reverse complement strand
TTGATGAGACCGAAAGGAATCTGTCAAACCGTATTATTTCTCACAAAAGTGACTGTAGAATTAAAAAACCATCTTGTGCTTTAGCAGAGCATGTAATCGACAAAGACCATATTATGGATTTTGATAACATTAAAAATTTATGTAATGAAAGTAATAAATTCAAAAGGACTTTTTTAGAAATGGTTTGTATTAGCGGAAGTGATAATAATTTAAACAAAAGATCAAAAATTCAAAATCTAAGCAAAATTTATAATTATATTATTTCTCTATAGTTTATTCATTAAAATATTACATTTTAATTTAATATTCCATATACTTGTTACATTGTTTAGACATCTATCAATGATGAATAAATCTTCTTTTTTATTACTAAATAAAAAAGAATTTTTTAAACAAAATTTTATTTTTTGGCAATATAATTGTCAAAAATGAAAATTGTAAGTTGGCATTTATGACATTGAGGCTTATTTGTAATTGGTCGCTATTCTAGGTTATTTATAAATTCAATTATTTTTGTTAAAAAAATTTTTTCAAAATTACTAAAATTAGAGAAAATTTCATTGGATATTTTTTTTAAAATAGTTTTTAAGATGTTTAGCAGTTTAGATTTACTAACAAAACTAATTTTATTTGGTGACATAAAATTTATTTTTCTAGTTTCACTTTCTAAGATTTGTTGTATTTTTTTAGAAGCTCTTGATAAAGATTGTAAACACAATTGAAAGCTTAACATAAAGAATAGTTTACCAATAGCCCCTTTTATTCACTCCAACCCATAAAAAACGTATTTATATATTTTTTCCAAACGAGCCACAAGTACTTCTTTTTTTCTTACTCTTATATACACACACATATATATATATATATATATATATATATATACATATATATATATATATATATATATATATATATATATATATATATATATATATATAAGAGTAAGAAAAAAGAAGTACTTGTGACTCGTTTGGAAAAAATATATAAATGTTTTTGATGGGTTGAAGTCAATAAAAGGGGCTATTGGTTAACTATTTAATATCTCTAGCTTTCAATTGTGTTTACAATTCTTATCAAGAGCTGCTAAAAAAGACAAAATATCTTACAAAGTTGAACTATAAAGAAAAATATTTTTTGGTAACTCACCAAATAAAATTAGTTTCGTTAATAAAAATTGCTGCAAATACATGTCAAAAAGAAGTAATACTAAAATGCCCTTATCTAATAAACTCTTCCCTGAAATTTTAATAATTTTGAAAACATTTTCTTAACAAAAAAAATAATTGAATTTATAAATAGTTTAAAGTAGCAACCAATTATAAATAAGCCTTAATGTCATAAATGCCAACTTAAAATGTTTACCTTTGACAATTATATTGTCAAAAATAAAATTTTGTTTAAAAATTCTTTTTTGTTTAGTAACAAAAAAAAAGAAGATTTATTCACCATTGATAGATGGTGTCTGGCGTCTGAAAAAATGTAACAGATATATGGAAAATCAAATAAAAATGTGATATTTTTCAAGTTTCATATCTAAATTATAAATACAAACCATTTCCAAAAAAGTCCTTTTGAATTTATTACTTTCACTATATAAAATTTTAATGTTATCAAAATCCATAATATAGTCTTTATCGATTACATGCTCTGCCAAAGCACAATAATTCTGCAATCACTTTTGTGAGAAATAATGCGATTTGAAAGATTTCTTCCGGTCTTACCTACATAGTCAGATTCACACTGAGTACAACTAATGCTGTATACTACATTCGTTTTTTCAAATTTGTATATAGGATATTTAGTTTTGGAATATAAAGATGAAATAGTTTTGATGTTCTTTGTTGTCATTTTTTATATTGTCAATAACCTTTAGTGTTTGTATTAATTTAGGTGTTAATGATGATATAAAAGGTAATGAATGATAATAGATGTTCTGATTGTTAGATACAATGTTTTGAGAAATAGCAAAAAAAAGTTGTTTATATTAACAATATTAGAAAAAAAGCATCCTATGTAGCATATCTGGAGGATAAGAGTTTTCAATTAAAATTTTTTTAACAATTGAAGATCTTCATGTAGATAATCTGGATGAGAAAGTTTTAAAACACGTTCTTTTAATCCTGTTATAAGGTTCATTTTCATCTTATTTGGATGATGAGAGTAATAGCTTATAAATCTATTACTACATATGGGTTTTCTGAACCATCTGGTTTTCAACATATTGTCTGTATTTCTTACAATTCTCATGTCAAGGAATGGTAGAGAATTATCTACCTCTTCCTCGACTGTGATTGTTGAAAATGTTGACTGTTTGATGAATTTTGTGTTTAGGAAGTGCCAAAACTAAATCATATACATATCTTTTAACAAAAGGAATGAAAAAAGTGCAATTGTTGATACAATCACTGATAACATCATCCATGACAAAGCTACTTAGAATGGGTGACAGACTAGATCCCATAGGACTACCAAAAATTTGTTTATAAAAGACACCATTAAATATAAAAATATTAGAATCAAAAACAAAGTTGATAAGTGTTTTGAAATGTAATAAGTCAATATTAGTGTGTTGCGAAATCTCATTCCAATGTTTTTCAACACTACTAATGATTAAATCTAAAGGTAAATTGGTAAAAAGAGATGTTACATCAAAACTAACTAAAACATAATTTTGTGGTAATTGGAAATTATTAATGAAAGAACTAAAATCAAATGAATCTTTAATGTAAAAATTGTTGTTTAAATTATAAGCATTAGTTAAGATGTCAGTGAGGAGCTATGCTATTGGTCCATTAGGAGGACATAAAGATGAAACAATTGGTCTCATAGATAAAGTTGGTTTATGTATTTTAGGTAGAGCATAAAACCGTGGCTCAATAGAATTATAAATTTTGAGCTCTTTTGCTTTTTTTATTATCAATAAATTTCTTTCTGTTTAATTTAAATACTAGACAATTTGCTTTTGGTTGTAAAGTACAAACAGGACTCCTTCTAAGTGTAGTGTAATACTTAATATCATTTACGAGTTCTCCAGTTTTTTGTAGGTAATCCTCTTTATACATTACAACAGTTACGTTACCTTTATCGCTTTTGACAATGTAAATTTCAGGATGGTTTTTAAGAAAAAGTTTAGTTTGTACATAGTATTTATTTAAAAAATGATCTTTGACTTCTTTATGTAAAAAGTTTGTAATAACGTTTGTACATTTAGATCTAACAACATCCTTCTGACTATCATTAAGTGGTCTGATTATTGATTCAATATCAGAAAGTAAATTAGGAACTCTAATATCAGATTTATTATTATTATTTATTTATTATTTACTCGGGAAGTTTTTACTCTATAAGTTCTCGGAAAGAACCGCGTTGAGAATTTAATGCTCAACGTTTCGGCACCCATTTTGGAGCCATTTTCAAAAGTGGTAAATTGACAAGAAACCATACTTTAATTACGTTCAGGATTAGATAAAATAGGGATACTTTTCACACTAAGTTGCCTTTCATAGCGACTTTATTACAACACCAGACAGACAACGGCTAGGAGGTAAATATATAACACAAGGATAGACAGAGGGAACAAAGCTAGATTTATACATTCACATTATATACTTCATCCTAAATTTTTCTTTCAGTGCTTTTTAAATATCCCCAATTAATTTGGTTAAGCCTAATATTACGACGAGAGATATATAATATAGAAGATTGACTCTCAGGAGGAGGTATTTGTTCTTTTATCAGACTTTCCAATAGATACTGAACAGCAGCAGCATTATATATGTACCCGAATATTCAATGATTGATATCGTCAGTGTTACCATTAGAATCGCAGAGTTATGTTTTACTAAAATTAAATCTATGAAGATAGACTTTCATACAAGCATGATTAACAAGGCATCTAACAAACATTGAATATATTCTTCTATTGAGATGACTTCTTGTAGCATAAGGCGCAGTAGGTTATAACAGGTTAAATTTTTGTATAAAGGGTACTATTTCTGTTACAGAAAGAATTTCTTTCAATTTCTCAGTTTTCTTTTTATTCTTGTTTACGAAGCGAGACTAAATCACTTCTATTGAGGCAAGTAATTTCTATGCCTTTTGAAGCCGCTTCTTTTGCAAATTAATCTGCTTTGGTGATACCCGAGATACCAGCAGTCCCTTTATCCAAATAAAAGAGACTGAATTATTTCTTTTAGGTAACTCAGTTGATTTTTTAAAAATTTATATTTTTTAATTTATTTATTTGGAAAGCGACTTTCAAAGAGAAAAACGAAACGCCAAAATAAGAATACCTTTGTGGCTTATTCTCAACACAAATGGTAAATTGTATTATATTGCAAGAAACTAGATTCAGAACAATATTAGAAATGGCAATTTAAAAAAGTTACATCATACATATACATATTAACATTTTATTTGACTCGCGTTACTTGTAAATATAAAGAGTCAAGCTAAGCAACATTAACTAAGAATTTCCTCTTCTTAATCGATTTCTGATAAGTCTCTTTAAGTGTGTTAAAATTAATCCTACTGTAGAGGCTATTAACACTATTGTTGATAATGATTTAACACTATCAGCTATTTAACACGTGCGGCGTGTGCACAGGTTGGGTTCAAAATTCACAATGTAGACGGCACATGCTTGATGTTTAACAAAAGATTTTTGTTTAACTATTTCCCAAATCATTAACTATACATAAAATCGACACACTTTGACGTCAATAAAAAGTACTATAGCGAAATATGATAAAATTCACGTACACCAATAATTACGATCTTATTCTACAATTAACGACTTTCTAGTTAAAAATATTGCCGAAGAAATCAATTGTTTCAGTTTGCATTTTCTTCTAGTCTTTATTTCTGTATTCTTTTACTTTCTCGTTGATCCAAGAGATATTATACTCAAATCTTGTCTTACTTCTTCATTTCTCTATCTATCAAGTCTTGGTACCTTTCACTCTTCTGAGGAATCCCATTTCGCTAGCTTAGATCCTAAAATTATCTACTTGCGTTAGCTGTCACATCCATATAACAGATTAAGTGTGATCTTCGTCTTTTAGAGCTTTAATATTGTATCCTTTCTTGCCTTCTTTATAAATAGTCAGTCCATCTTATTGGAGGACACCCCCCTATTTCTTACGATATTTTTTCTATGTCTTCTCTATACGATCATTATAGTCCACTCATTCTCGCGACATGTCCTGTCCAATTCATTTTGATGAAATTTGACAAATTTTTCAATCACCTGAAGCTAGGTGTCCACTTAGAATACCTCAAAGACTTTTGTTAACATCTGAAAAAGTTTAGATGTTGCATGTTTACTGCAAGCTTTACCACTTTACAATTTTTTAAACTTCTGACCGCTTTGTCAAAGGTTCTACGTCAATTTTTACGGGCTATCCTTCTATTTATAAATCTAGTATGAGATAATTTTCCAACTAGTTATTTTTTATTTATAATTTTTTTTTCAGGTACGTTATAAATCGCCAAATCTCTACATTTCCTGCCACCTATGTCTATGTAATGCGTTCCCATAAATAATTTTTACCTTTTTGTACTGTGGTTTGTACTGCTCGCATTATGTTTATTCTATCTTCGTTAGTTATTGTTCTGAGGCATTTTTGGGTAAAGCTTATTTTCTGTTGAAACTAGACTACTTCGTCATTTTAACTTCTGGGTTGAGCGGTTTGATTTTTGATCATTATTCTAGCACCTTTTTTGCACTTTTATGTATGACTCATAATATATTTTCTCTGTCTTTCTGTCGTCTTCTGAATTGTAGAATACAGTGAGAAATTAATCGAGTGGTATCTGATATAATTCTTGCGTGCTTTCATGAATAAAGTTTTGCAGGCTACATGTCAGTTCGTTTATTTCTTCTAATTGATCTTTAATGTGTTCTTGGTTTTTTCTAATATATGGACTAAAATTTTACTAATCTAACGAATCTGAATAAAAGTTAGCTCTCCTCATGACAGCGATATTATTCAATTTTAACTCTGAATCTTGTTTTACAATAATGTAGTTGATGATATTGACTTTAGGTGGGAGGTTGGTTGTATCCACGTAAATTTGTGTATATCTTCTTGTTTGAAAAAACCATTGTCTATTTTTCGTCTATTGTTTTGAAGTACTTAAATTATTCTGATTCCTGTGTTAGTATCTTCTTCGTAGAGACCTACAATCTAACTACAACTACTATTTTCGTGGCCATTTCTGCTATTGGAGTCACAAAGAATTATAACTTCGCGCATAGTACCCATCTCTTCAATTAGTTGGTTGAGATTTCTTTTGCAACCACTGGATCATCACTTAATATACTATATACGGAAATATTCGATAGACTATATATCACTATATACGGTAATGAGAGCGTTGGAGGAAAGTCGAATAGATTATCGATACTCCAAACTAATCGCCAATATATACAGTAATGCAACAATGACCGTAAGACAACACAAAGATACAAAATGTATAAAAGTCAAAAGAGGAATCAGGCAAAGGTTATCTCCCAAACTCTTGACGGCAGCTCTGGAATATGCTTTTAAAAAATTTGACTGTAAAGCCAAAGGAATCAATGTCAACGGCAAATTTGTTCCTCCATCTACGATTTGTTTGACATTGTTCTGATAACTTAAAAGAGATTGAGCTTACTGATAAAAGGTTTACTGAGTTAGATGCCGTCTGTAATAAAAATATCTTGAACATAAATTTTAAATTTTGGAAAGAGATATTACATGACAAATCTGGTACCAAGCAAAAATTCAAAAGTCGACTACAACGAAATAGGATTAGTTCATAAATATAAATACTTCCTCCATGAAATCCAAATTTCTAAGGACAACCAAACTGCTAAACTGCAAGAAAAATCATTTTAAGATTCAAGAGCAGCATACCAAATTATTTGAAAAGGAAGACGTTCGACCAATGTGTGCTTGCAGTCATGACTTACGGCGCCAACGCTTTCCTTATCCTAGGCTACAGCAACCAAACTCAGAGTGGTTCAAAGACGAATGAAATGCTCGCTACTTGGACTGACTCTCAGAGACAGAGTTAGAATCGAAAAAATAAGAAGGACGACAGGCGTCACAAATGTCATAGAGGGTAAAGCATGGCTGAAGTGGAACTGGGGGGAGTGCATGTGGCCAGAATAAGTGACGAGTGATGGACCCAAAAAATTACAGTGTGGAGACCACGAGCTGACAGAGAAAGCAGAGGTAGATCACCTACACGATGGAAAGACGACGTCAAGAGAATTGCTGGGAATTGGCTACAGGAAGCTCAAGATCGACAAAACTGGAAGAAATTAGGTGATGGTGATACGGAAATAACAGTAATTCTTTTGTGATATTTCTTTACATTTACCATAAGAAAGTTTTCAAAGAAAAAAGGAAGAAAATATTTATAAGTATAAAATGGAGTGACTGGAATGGCATAACTTTAGGAAAATATATAAACCAGCAATAACAAAATAACAACCTTTCAAATGTAGTGTGTTTTTCGTGAAATCACGAACAAGATACTAACGGAAACTAAAATAAGCTCTTGGCTTAACCAAACAATAAAACCACGGCGTGTTGTAGTCCTACTCTTAATAAAACTTCTATACCTTAAATCCTTTATGGAACATTAATTGCCTTGCTTTTTCTGAGACTAGACGACGAATCTCGTCGTTTAAAAATATAACAGTGGGCTTACATACACGCAGGGCAACAGTCAGCACAATCATGTGCGCCAAAATAATCATCCACTTCCAAAAGAGAATGTAATATTATAAAACGACGAAGAATAAAGGACATCTTTTTTTTACGGCTAACCATCTTATGAGAAGATATTCCTATTTCTTCCCTTACATTGACCAGTTTATTCGACCTGGAAACTTATTTTTACTTCAGATGACTATAGCTTTTAATCTGTTGAGATGTTTCAAGTACCTACATAGAAATCCGAACACCCATTATAAATTATTTTAAGGACATGCTGGTATCTCGGGTAACACCAAAGCAGATTATTATGCTAAAGAAGCGGCTTCAAAACGATTAGAAATTAGTTGGTTCAATAGAAGTGATTTAGTTTCGCTGCGTAGACAAGAATTAAAAGAAAACTGGGAAATTGAATGGAATGCTTTTTGTAACAGAAGTAACAACCTTTATACAAAAATTCACCCTGTTTTACCTACTGTGCCTTTTACGGCAAGAAGTCATCCCAGTAGAAGAGTATATTCAATGTTTGTTAGATGCCTTGTTAATCATGCTACTGTGAAAGCCTATCTTCATAGATTTAATTTAAGTGAAACCGAACTTTGTGATTCTAATGGTAACACTGACGATACCAATCATTGGATGTTCTGGTGCATATATAATGATGCTGCTATTAAGTATCTATTGGAAAATCTGATAAAAGAACAAATACCTCTTCCTCAGTATCAATCTTCCATTTTATATATCTCTCGTCATAATATTAGGTTTAACCAAATTTTTTGGGAATATTTAAAAAGGACTAAAAGAAAAATTTAGGATGGAATGTGTAATGTGAATGTATAAATCTAGCTTTGTTCCCTCTGTCTATCCTTATGTTATATAGTTACCTCCTAGCCGTTGCCTGTCTTGTGTTGTAATAAAGTCGCTATGAAAGGCACCTTAGCGTGAAAAGTATTCCTACATTATGTTATCCCTTGTTGGTTCTAAATATTTCCTTTAAGTTGGTTAGGGCACTAAATGAAACGAATGAATGTGTTGTTTTTTATCAATCTACTGATTCTTGTGTTACTGACGTTTACATTATATTTTTAATCTACCTCTATGCGAAGTACTATTTTGTTAACAAATGCAATAGGTCAATACATCATTAACAAATTCAAGTAGTCAAATACATTATCGTGGCTGAATGGATCAAGTTATCCAAAGCCATTAATTAAACAAAAAAAAAATTTTGAATAAATCCTTTATAAAAAGGTATATAAAAAACCCAGTTGGGCTATGTTAAATTGGCAAAACGTTTTCGGAATAAGTATTCCATCATCAGTACCAAGTTAATACATGGATGTAGCCACTAAATATGGGGTTACAAACCCTTTAAAAAAAAAAATTTAAAAAAAAATTGCTAATTTAAATTTAGTTTACATAATGTCTGTTTTACAATTTAGATGGTAAAGTTACCGTTGGATTGGTAACATGGTGACATATGACTCTGCAATAAGTTGCAAGTCCTGAGACGGTATGTCTACGAGGACTTCAATAAAGCTTCAAAATTTTTAATATATGGTATACAGCCAAACACAGGAACTTAGTTTCCTTGTGGATTTTAAAAAAAAAATTATTTATATTTTGAACATATTTTGTACAATTATACAGGTTAGCCAAATATACGATATACTAAAACGAACAAAATTTTTATATGACTGAATTGAAATTAGACGCTTGCAAAGTTTGGGCAAGATGCCTAAATTAAGAAGTCTCCGACCCATCAATTGGGGATATGGTGAGCCTCGCAATGTGTGGCCGTGCGCTATCCTAATGAAAAATTGGATATAGGTGCGTCTAAAGGAAGGTATGAGATGAGGTTCCAAAATTTCTTCTACGTATCGGTGAAATGGGACGTTATATCTGACGAAGATTAGAGGTGACCTTGACTTATAGCAACCTTGGACAAAAAACTCTTTTTAATTTTGTTCTTTAAAACGTTCTTATTCTTTTTTTTTTTCAATATTGGCGTGCATACCAGAGCCGCTCCTGCAGCTTGTACCGCGTTATGTGTATCCCATGAATTGCTTTTATTAATTGGACAATAAAAAAAATGTGATCTACATCTTCTTTCTATCCGCACTTGCAGTATGGATGTCTTTTAATATTAATTCGATGTAAATGAGTTCCAAATATACCATGTCCCGTCCGCATTCTTATAATGTTCATTAAGTATCTTCTATCAATATATGAAAACTTTTTAAACCATGGTGTATCTGGGAATGATTGAATGGAGTTTTCGGGAAATTTTTGTGATATTCTTTGATTCTGGCTTTCAATTTTGTCAGTATGTCGTTATAATTTAGTTTTACATTAGCAGGGACTTTCAGACTACTTCCAATTTTTGCCAGTTTGTCTACATATTCATTTTTTTAATGCCACCATGTCATGAGATCCAAGTTAGTTTGAATGTATTGCCGTTGTTGTTGGCTTCCTCTATTATTCCTCTAGTTAATATTGTGACATGATATTTTAGCCGATTTGTCTTAATTTCTCAAATTGTACTCAAAGCGAATATTTTTTAAAATATTTTTTTCTATGCATACCAACTCCTTTATCTAATGCACTTATTTCTGCATTACGTATATTTAATTCATAGGGTAGTTTTAAAGAACAGGAATAGTTTGAATTTAATGGGTAGCCTCCAAACCTTACATGTTCATTTTGATTTTTAGATGCGTCAGTAAACACAAATTGGTATTTGTTTATTAATTGATTTGTTTCTGCTTTGAAAATAATATTCTTATATATGTTGGTATAAACCTCAATAGTCTGATCACTTGCCCCTGGCTCTAAAGCTATTGTCACAAATAAAGGTAGTACGACATGCGAAGCATTTGTTTTGTGGCTTGACCTTTTCTTTTCATTCAGAAACCCTGGTCCTACCCTACTAATATTTGATGGAGTCATCTAGATATTTCCATAGTTCAGGCAGATAACGCATGGACATAACTTTATTTTGTCTTCCTAGCCACACGTCACACGAATTGCAACCTATGGACAAATCAGTGTTTAAAAGGTTTAAGACATTTTGGGACCAGAAGTTCTACAGTTTTTAACAACAAACCCTGGCAAAGCGATTCCAAAATGAGGTTTGGAGAAATTTTTTACTCTATTTTAGCTAAAAGCAATGACACCATCAAACATTATTTTAGGTTTTACCCGCATATAAAAAGCGAGCACAAGCGGATATCAAGTGCCAGAGAAAACTATTAACAAAAAAAAAGAAGCGTTTAATTAATGTCTCAAGTGGCGAATTATTATCAGATTTTAGGATTTACGATGACTCACTTGACGATGTCTTTAGTTAAGGTGTACCTATGAAAAAATCTAGGAGGAGCAGCAGCTATGGAGATGACAGTCCACTAATTGAATTAAAATATAAACAGTGAGGCAATACGGTTACAAAAGAAACAACAAAATGTAATCCGGGGTCTAATCAAGTAAAAACTTCTTACTCCAAATGCTTAAATAGTTCTTTTAAAGATACAGGACTGCTGATTTCACCGGAAATTAAATTATGCACCGTAAAGAGAACGCCAGCTTTAAACAGTAAAGCCCATCAAGTTACCAAAGATTTGTTAGCACTGATACCAAAATTGAATAATCCAATCAAAGTTGTGAAAAAAGCAACGAGCAGTACCACAAAAAAATCAAGTAATGAAAAATCTTGGTATTGTTTTCTTTGTAACATCTGCAGTAAAGAAGATATGCGCTTGTACATATTGTGCTATCGTTATATTCACGAGGCCTATGTAGGAATGACTAAAGATGACAAAGAAAAGTTTACTTGCCGTCACTTTATTGTCAATAAAAAAGTATTCTTTATTTAGTTTTTTGATATAATTAAAATATACTGTTAAAGAAAATACATTTCTTTACTACTCCTCAAATTTGTTTTCATATTTAATAATAAAATTGTAGGATATATTTAGAACCAAAAGGTAAGGTGGCAATATTTGGCTCACTTACCTTACACGCATTAATGTCAAACGTCAATTAACTTCAATTCTGGCTTATTTCCATTAAAATTGTCATTACTTAAAAATGCCACAAGAAAATAGCTTCAGAACAATAAATAATATCTAGATAAGAGAAAGGAGTGTTCCAAAAATGTCGTCCAAATTTTAGTTAGTGGAAAGGATAATAGATACCTGAATATTTGGCACTGCTATCTTTAGAACTTTAAATTAAACTAAAACCCAAATTTTAGGAACTCGAAATGAAGATAGCATAAAAAAATTTCGAACCCACCCTCAGACAAATTCTGGGTGCGCCACTGTTTGTTTCTGCTAATAGTACATTGGTATGAGTTGATTTCAGGATCAACTCTCAACGCTTGAAATTGTATTTAATTTAATTTATTAATTATTTGTTGATTTGCCTGTCTAATAATTGTATTTCCAAAGTGTTAATGAGATCTGACTAGCCCATAGTAGGCCAGGAGAAGTGTGCTGGGTCTGTTCACCACTAAACTCTGGTGAATGACCTTATTATATTAATACCTTTCAGAGCTTTGCTTGTTATGTTTTCTATATGGTTCTTCCAATTATTTTTTTTGGTAAAGATCACACTCAAGTGGGTATTTGATTTCTTTTTTATATGGTATCCGTTGTTGATTTATGTTTAATGCCACAAGTATATTGTAAAACAGGAAAGGTTAGTAGATTTGCACCAACGCTTAACAGCGTTTTCAAATTTCTCACTTCGCTCACTAAACACCTCAGTAACGTACCAAGGTACATAAAGAAGTCCCTAACGAAGTTTTTTAAACTAGTCTAATTGGAACTTTTTGGGAGAGCTCTAAAAACTGTAATAACTTTGACAGTTCCTATTTTAACAATTTCCAAAAAGTTGCTTTTAACATTAATTCTGTCATCACTAAAGATAAGTATAACCTCATTACATTCCTGGTCACAAGCCAATCATTCTTTGCGACATTCAAGACGATTGCGTCGATGTTCAGGGGTAAAAGGTAGCATCTAGTGTGGCTGAAATAAAAAACAGCCAAAACTGCAAATCCGATAAAAAATATTTCGCATCCCCATTGGTTTTCCATGTTCTGCAAACCATTGATTTGCAATATATAAGAAGCGGTCTCTTAAAGGCATCCATCTTAAGCGACTACCTTGACGGTCTGTGTTCTTTGGCGTCGCCCTTTGACTCATGATCTTAATGTTCTACCTTCCCGACGCCATACTTGTTAATATCTTAACACAGTACCTAAACTTAAACGTTTATTTTTAGTGGTAGTAAATTTAGACAAATTTATTGTTATTAATATTATTAATAATAATTTATTGTTTTTGTCAAGATATTATCGTATACCAAATTTTAATAAAACAAAATAATTTGTAACGGGTGTTCGGATACGTATATTGTTTTATGGCCTAAAAGCAGCCACGCTGAAGTTACCAATGAAGGAGTTTTGCGAAGACTCTCAAAAGAAACAGAATTGAGCAATAAAATAAAGACACGAAAATTACAATATCTAGGCCATAGTGATGAGAGAGACAAAATACCAGCTTCTGCAAGTTATCATTCAGGGAAAGATTATAGAAAAATGTAGTGTCTTGCCTTCACAATCGCAGAAAATGGTCCGAATGTTCTAAATCAACTTTTTAAAGCAGCTTAGAGAATATAAATATAGTCATGACAATAACTAACCTTCAAAATAAGACGGTCCGTTAAAAAGAAATAAACGGACCAATTTATTAAATTTTATTATTATTTTTTAAAAGTTACGATAACGAATAAAAATATTGATAATATAGGTATCAATAATTAGAAAAAATACGTAATAGTTTTGACAAATATAAACAGCGTTTTCCCTTTCTATTGGTGGTTAATGTTAGATAAATTAAACAAAAACATCAGGTTTATCAATAAAAAAAATACTAACCTCTCGTTAGTACACAATTTTTAGAAAAACGTAATTTAGTTGTAATAACTTTACTAACATTACATCACCTTGTATTTAGTAACAACATTGTAATTATCTTTAAAAATAAAATCCACATACGTTTTACAAACTTTTATCGAAATTTAATAATCTCTACGATACACCAAATTCGCTTTGACCTGTCGTTAGTAATTACTATTGAAAAATATACTGCGCGGCATAAGTTAGGGATATTGCCAATATAATGGTAAGGGTACTTTTCTGCATTTATTATTTGTAAGTAAAAAATATGAAAATTAAAAGTTAAAAAGAAAATCAGACCAAAAAAAAAACATTCTAATTATTGACTGGCTGTATTCTCCGTTCATAAATTGTTGAGAGCACGAAATGTGCCTCAAACTCATAAAACGGTCGTAAACCATAGGCGTTCCTGAGGTGTTTATTCATTAAATAATAATATAATATTTTTTAATACTGTTATATATAATACTAATAATATTTTAACACTAATATATTTAGCAAAAAAACAATTAAAACTTTCACGGCTAATGTTATGTAATTATATTATATTATTAAAAATAAGAATTTAACCATTAACAATTTTGTAAATAAGAATACCTTATCTCTTTGGATATTTCAATACTAATCTTCGCGTTTAATCACTTTACTAGAAAACCTGGAATTCATATCCGAAGGTACTATTCGTTGCAAGATAATTAGGATGGAATTCCCCAGATTTTTAATAATATAATGGGTATGCTTTGGCCACGTGCATCGTTTGTTCAGTTTATATTCGAAACTTAACTTAAAAGGGTGAAGTTATTACGAACGAAAACAATTTTTTTGTTTAGTACGTTTTTGATCGCATGTTATTTACGGCTCGTCGGTGTGTCCGCGTCTACGGCAGTAATTAGCGTCTCGAATATTTCTTTTGCGTATTATATGCAGTGCGTGAGTGATTTTTTATTCCATATACCTACGAACAAATACGTACCTTTCGCTCGTGCTCGTTTTGTTGGATTGTTTGTGATGGCTTCATCATCAACATCATCAAGTTTTACACCGGTACTGTTGCGTACAGTCAGTAAGTCTGTCTATTCACCAAGAGAGAAGACTATTGTCCTGAATGTTCACGATGCTCTGGTTTCTCAGAATCCCACAAACACTGTTCGCAACATGGTCGAAAGTTGTGCCAACATGACTGGCGTAGGAGAGTCAACTATATATAGGTTCCTATCAGAAAGAAAAAAACACGGTATAGCTAACCCAAACACAAACGAACACTTAAAGAGAGGGAAAAAGCCTATTGAAATTGATGAATTGGACAAAAATAGTATTCGAAGAAAAATTCATGGATTTTTTTTTTCAAAAAAGAAATACCAAACCTAAACAAAATTTTACAAGAAGTTACTTTTGATTGACTGGGAGGAGATAATATGTTGGAGAAGAAATTATCTAAGATCCATACGAAAATTCCGGGCTGAAGGAAGGCCCGTCTTCTACCAGGATGAAACGTGGGCAAACTCAGGTCATACTCTAAAAAAAATTTGGTCAGATAAAAATATATTAAGCTCCAGGCAAGCCTTTATGGAAGGTTGGTCTACTGGTATCTCCCCACCTTCTGGTAAAGGCAGTAGATTAATAATTTCTCACATTGGCAGTGAAAAAGGATTTGTTAAGCATGGTTTGTTGGAATTTCAGTCCAAAAGCACAAAAGACTATCACGGGGAGATGACAGCTGATGTTTTCGAAGAGTATTTTGAGCAGATGATTGAACACATACCACCAAATTCAATTATAGTATTAGATAATGCACCTTATCATTCACGACTAGTAGAAAGACTTCCAACGACTGCGTGGAAAAAACAGGATATTCTTGACTGGCTGCGGAATAAGTTTCTGCCTTACGAAGATGGAATGGTAAAAGCAGAACTTCTAAAAATTGCCCGGCAACACAAATCTAAGTTCAAGGAATACGTAGTTGACAAAATGGCGGAAAGGCGAAACATTACAGTCCTTAGACTTCCACCCTACCACTGCGAAATAAATCCAGTTCAACTCATTTGGGCACAAATGAAAAGTTATGTGGCTAGAAAAAATACGTTATATAAAATACAAGCTGTACGTGAATTGTTATACGAGTCTTTACAACATATTACAGAACAAAACTGGAAAGATGCAGTAAGGCATGTAATAGAAGAAGAACAAAAAATGTGGGATCTTGATAACATAATTGATGCGACCGTAGAGACACAACCGCTAATTATTAACCCTCTCAAGATGACTCGGATTCCGAAGTTGATCCTATTTATTTTGAATTTGAATAGTTTTCTAATCGTAATTATATAAGGTAAGTAATAATAAATAATCGAGGAGCTCCAAGAGAAACACGATCATATAAATATCCACCGAAGGATTCGTGAAGCCACTGGTCAATACAAGAGGAGAAACACACACCTCATAAATAAAGATGGTAATCTGGCGACGACAGTGAATGAGAAGTTGGTTACCTGGAAAATATATATAGAACTTTTCTGGGACGACCGCGGCAACCTTCCGGAAATAAATTGCATGACAGGGCCGCCAATTCTAGAAAGCGAGGTGAAGGCTGCTTTACAACAGTCTAAGAATGGTAAGGCTACAGGTCCGGACGAAATACCCGTTGAACTTATTAAGGTGATGAGTGAAGTGAGCACGAAGGAGTTAACTGAACTGTTCAACGCCATATACGATTCAGGTAATATCCCAAAGGAATGGCTATTGTCAACATTTGTAACGCTACCAAAAAAACGATCTGCGAAAACGTGCGAAGATTTCCGAACTATCAGTCTTATGAGTCATGCACTTAAAATTTTTCTTAAAATCATACATGCCAGAATTTACAAGAAATGCGAAGAAAATGTCGGTGAAATGCAATTCGGATTCCGCAATTCTATGGGTACACGTGAAGCACTTTTCACCTTACAAGTCCTACTTCAGAGATGCCGCGATGTCAGTTGTGATGTCTATATTTGTTTTATTGACTACGCCAAGGCATTTGACCGTTGTCAGCACCAGAAGATGGTCACCGCACTACAAAGAGTTGGATTGGATGAGAAGGACATTCGGATCATCATGAATTTATACTGGAACCAACGTGCTCAAGTCAAGGTCGAAGACCAGCTGACCGACCAAGTGAAGATCATGCGAGGAGTAAGACAAGGATGCGTGCTATCGCCGACTCTTTTCAATATATACTCTGAGGAGATTTTTAATGAAGCCCTCACAAACCTAGACATGGGAATCCGAGTGAACGGTGAATACATCAATAATATCCGCTACGCCGATGACACTGTGTTACTAGCAACCAGCCTAAACGATCTGCAGGCCTTACTAGACCGAGTGCGAACTGTGAGCGTAACATACGGACTGAACCTTAATATTAAGAAAACTAAATTCATGGTTGTCAGCCGTACAAATTTAGATCCCGGGGCACTAATGGCAGGTAGCGAAGAGATCCAGAGAGTCGACAGATTCACTTACCTCGGAACTACCCTCAACGTACAATGGGACTACGCTCAAGAGATTAGATCCAGAATTGAAATGGCACGGTCTACATTTATTAAGTTGAGATCCTTGCTGTGCTGCAGTGATCTCAGTTTGGGAACCAAGATGCGAATAGTGAGGTGCTACGTTCTTCCAGTGTTACAGTATGGAGTTGAAGCCTGGACACTGACGCAAGCCACTGAAAAACGAATCGAAGCCTTCGAGATGTGGATATACAGAAGGATACTAAAAATATCTTATGTGGACCATGTCACCAACGTTGAGGTCCTACAGCGCATGACAAAAGAAAAAGAAGTGCTTAATTTAATTAAACAACGCAAGCTTGAGTACCTCGGCCACGTGATGCGGAACGAAGAAAAATATCGAATTCTTCAACTTGTTATGCAGGGTAAAGTGTTTGGCAGAAGAGGACCGGGACGCCGTCGTATCTCGTGGTTGAAAAATCTCCGACAATGGTTTGGGATGACCTCAGCGGAGCTGTTTCGCAGAGCAGTCAACAAAACCATGATAGCCTTGATGATCGCCAACATCCGGACCGGATAAGGCACTGAAGAAGAAGAAGAAGAAGTAATAATAGTTGTAATCGTAAGGTATTAAAGGGGAAACGCGCAAAATGCCGCCTGTCAAAATGTTCAATGTGTTTTAAATGTATCCATTTTTTTTTTTCAAATCCTGAGAAAACTAAACAGCATTTTTGAAAAATTTAAAGGCAGAATGAAATATTTTTTAGAATAAATAAAAAATTTCTTTTGCATGCAATATTTTCAATTAAAAATTATACTATATTTTCTCTTTTATTTTCACCCCTGTTACATAACATATTAAAATAAACATTGTAGAAGTTTTCAGGGACTTTCTGCCCTGAGTAATAATGTAGTCTTTTATTCTGCGTTTAAATTTTTCAAAAATATATGTTTTAAATGTTTTTATTGTTTTTTTGAATAATTATAAACAATTAAAAACATGCTTACTTTCGGGTTTAATTTTGTTTATAAACATTTTTTAATTTAGAAAATCTCATTTGAAAAAGTAAGTATTTTCAAGAAAGTCGTCTGTTAAACGTTTTTATCTAGAATGCATAGTTTTTTTACAATATTGAAATGAATGAAAAAAGTTAACTTTTTTTTGCTTAAATGTCATGACGCAGTGAAAGTTTCGATAACCACGAGATAATACGCCTTTTTCTATTGACTTCCCCCTGATATTCCAGTTAAAAAATAGCTCCCATTAATTTTTCAATTTTTCTAGTGATTTTTCGGCTTCGTTTCATGGGTGAATAAACTAGAAACAACTTATAAATTTAATTTAATTTAATTATTTATTTCTTTGAATAAAAACAACAAAAATCTAGTGTAATTTGTTAAAGTAGATAAGTGATTTAATTAATTTATATAATTGTTGTATTATTGTTTATTTGTTGTATTTTCGTGATGCTGTAGTTTCCAAGAAGGAGGGGTTCTAAATTGAGTAGGTGCTCTTCGGTACTTCTTCGAAAACACACTTGGAGGGGGTAGTTCTCAACCTCAACACGGCGCGTCGCAATGGCTGATAGGGAACGTCCTTCAGATATGTGGGACAGGTACGAATAAGGCTTTGCCAAATAAACATCCGCTGATCAACTGAGCGCATGGCATAGGGTAGCAGCTATGTCATTACAGGATCGGAGCGGTAGAGAAAATCTCTTTACCGGTCTGATACTGAATAATCACAGGCAGTAATTATGATTTAACCAGTTGTGACACTGCGAAGTCACCGAATGTTTGCCGGTGTAAGCAAACCCCCACTTACTGACCAACGGCTTCGGGCGGATGAGTTGGTAAGTGGGCGGGCACTCTTTTGTCCTGAGATTGGGAAATCGATCTCAAAGGCGGATGAACCAAGATCAACGGCATAAGAATGCAGAAGGCAAGGAGAAACCACTGCATTAAAGATCCCTAAGGATTCTCAAGAACAACTACAAATGGACGTAAATCAAACAGTGGCCCCGAGTGCCCGGCGTCCCTTTAATGGGACAGGGGTGCGAAGAATCCCCGGGCGGAAAAACAAATTTAGTGTAAACGATTTAAAACGCATAGCAACGTGGAATATAAGAACACTTTATGAAGCAGGAAAATTAACAACAGTCATGCTAGAAATGGAGAGATTAGACATACAAGTATTGGGCCTTTCAGCAGTTCGATGGCCAAATTCTATAGACTACATCTCTTCTTCTTCTTCTTCAGTGCCTTATCCGGTCCGGATGTTGGCGATCATCAAGGCTATCATGGTTTTGTTGACTGCTCTGCGAAACAGCTCCGCTGAGGTCATCCCAAACCATTCTCGGAGATTTTTCAACCACGAGATACGACGGCGTCCCGGTCCTCTTCTGACAAATACTTTACCCTGCATAACAAGTTGAAGAATTCGATATTTTTCTTCGTTCCGCATCACGTGGCCGAGGTACTCAAGCTTGCGTTGTTTAATTAAATTAAGCACTTCTTTTTCTTTTGTCATGCGCTGTAGGACCTCAACATCTATGATAATAATACTATTTTCTACTCAGGCAAAAGCCGGAGAACACAGCCATGGTGTTGGTATTATTATCAACAATAATTTAAAAGAGTTTGTGACAAATTTCATTCCCTTTAACGAACGTATGATGCTACTTCAGTTGAAAGCCAAACCTCTAAACATAAATCTAATCCAAGTGTATGCTCCAGAATCTGATAGCAATGATGCTGAGGTCGAAAAATTCTACGCGGACTTAGAGCTGTTAACAAAAAACATAAAGAAGCAAGAGGTAAAATTAATTATGGGCAACTTTAATGCTAAAGTCGGTCGAAGAAAAACTGAAAATATAGTAGGAAATTTTGGGTTAAGTAAAAGAAACGAAAGAGGTGATAGACTAGTCCAGTACTGCCAGGAGAAAAAAATAGTCATAACAAATACATACTACGACCTACCCTCACGAAGATTATACACGTGGACTATCAGAAACCAAATAGATTTTATAACGATTATCAAAAGGTTTCGTAATGGAGTACAAAGTGCAAAAACCTATCCAAGCGCAGATGCAGATACGGACCATAATCTATTACTAGCAAACGTCAACATTAAACTCAGAAAACCGGAGAAAAAAGTTAAAACTACCAAAATAAACATCAAAAACCTAAAAGACGACAACTTCCAATAGCAACTAAACTCAGAAATAAATCAATTAACTAAAGGAAGCGTGGAATGGGCAGATATGAAAAAAGCCATACTACAAGCGGGAAAAGAGGTCCTAGGCGAAGAAGAAAAAACCACTAAAAAAGATTGGATAACACCGGAAATAGTTGAGCTAATAACTGAAAAAAGAAAATACACAAATTAAGATTAAAATAAATATAAAACAATCAAGAATAAAATGAAATATGAAATCAGAAAGGCTAAGGAGGAATGGATGAACAAGGAATGTCAGGAAGTGGAATAATAAATGTTACCCTCAGGAGTAAAAAATGCCCTACAGAATGCAATACAAGGAAAAGCACCGGATGCTGATCAAATTCCAGTTGAACTGTTAAAAGCCTTAGATGACGGTAATATAAAGAGACTCACCCGAATTCTCAACCGCATATATGTAGAGGTCAACATCCCGGAGGAATGGCTTGAATCGATATTTTTACCTCTACCAAAAAACAACAATCACAAATCATGTAAGGACTATAGATTGATAAGCCTAATGTACCACTCTTTAAAGATTCTCTTGAAAATTGCTCAAAACTGAATTTATAAGAAATGTGAGGAGCAGATAGATCAAACGCAGTTTGGCTTCAGAGGAGGCATGGGTACAAGAGAGGCATTATTTGCGTTGACGGTACTCTTGCAGAAATATCGGGAATACAACAAGAGTGCATATGTATGCTTCATAGACTTTAGGAAGGCCTTTGACCGAGTGCAGCATATAAAGTTTAATTAAAAAACATCAATTTAGACAAAAAAGACATTGAGTATATTAAGGCTATATACTGGAACCAGAAAGCAGTAGTAAAGGTGAACGATATAGAAACAAATAATATACCCATTGCGAGAGGGGTCAGGTAAGGATGCGTCTTCTCTCCGACGCTTTTCAGCGTGTACTCACAGGTCATATTCAGAAAAGCCTTATGGGAAAGAAAAGAGGGAATAAGAATTGGTGGAGAAATCGTAAACACCATGAGATTTGCAGATAGCACGGTAATTATGGCTGAGAGTATAGAAGAACTACAAACTTTACTAGATGCAATAAATAGTGAATGCATTCAAATGGGATTTGAAATCAATACAGATAAGACCAAATTTATGATAGTAACAAGGAATCCAATAAATAATGAACAACTAACCCTTGGTGGACAGCAAATATAGAGAGTGACAAAATATAAATATCTGGGAGCTAACATCAACACAGAATTAGATCCAGACCAAGAGATCAGGGTACGAATAGAAATGGCAAGGGCAGCGTTCTTAAAATTCAAGCAATTGTTCTGTGACAAAAATCTGAATACTGCGCTGAGACTGAAGTTTGTTGAATGTTACGTCTGGTCCCATCTATTGTACGGGGTAGAACCATGGACGTTAAAAGCGCAAATAGTTAAGAAGCTTAAAGCCTTTGAACTTTGGATATACCGGAGAATGTTGAGAATTCCATGGACTGTCAGGGTCACCAAAGAGGAAGTGCTGGAAAGGATGAGTCGAGAGAAAAAATTGTTGAGAACAATAAAAGTACGCCAGACTGCATACCTTGGACACATACTGAGGAATGATAAATATAGTCTCCATGGCAAAAAGGGAGTAGGTAGAAAGAGGAAGTCATGGCTGCGAAATATTCGAGACTGGACAAACATGACTGTAGACGAATTATTCCACGTTGCAAAAGACAGAGAAACTTTTAGAAATGTGGTCGCCAACCTCCGTTAATGGGACGGCATAGAAAGAAGAAGAAGATTGTTTATTTAATATTAAGCTATATCCCTAACTTATGCCTCGCAGTTTACTTATCATTGCAATAACTTTTAGTCTGTATATTAATTTAAGAAATAAAATCTTTTTACATCCAATTTTTGGTGTTTTGAGGACGATTTCTGAGGTAAATATCGAAACGTCAATATAAACTTATTTTAAAGTTTAAAATGAGTTTATTATAACGTGGGTTATTCCCAATATACGTTCTTTAAAGTTATGAAAGTAACACTTACCAGTAAAGACAAAAATGGTAGTATATGGTCAGATAGAGTAGCACATACATTGCTATTTCAATCCTTGGATTTAGGTGGTCTTAGCATGTATGACAATAGTATGCTCAAAAATCTATCTTTCAATAGACACTGTGAAGTGGTTATATTGTTCAAGATACATGTTAAATGAGCTATCAGCTTTTCAGTCTATTACATCAAGTCATAGCGTACAATACGCTTAAATTATAAAATTGTTTTATCGAAATAGGTGTTTTCTTCGAGCAATGTTCCACACACTTTGCCCATTTTACAGTCGTCATAATCGTTCTCCCGATAGGATTATTGGAAGTGTGATATATAAATTTAAGTTCACTGGTTCGCTAAACAATCAAGCAATATATATACGTCGACGAAACACCAAATCTAACCAAAGTATCGCCGATATTCGAGAGAGTGTGCAGGAGAATCCGACGTAATCGACTTCGTGACGCTTATAAGAACCCGGCATTTCACAGACCACAATTTGGTGAATTTTGCATCGTAACTTGGATCGACACCCGTAAAAAATTAAAAATTTAACTGATCCAGAAGCTGAATGTGAACGATCATAGACAAGGATGTGTGTTGGCTCAATGGGGCCTGGAGCAGGAGGAAACTGACATTAATTTTCGTCGAAAAATCATACTTAGTGATAAGACCCATTTTCTAATGAATGGGTTTTTCAACAAATAAAATTGTCAAATTTAATCATTATTACCTCTTGGAGGGTTTTTAACCCCCGACTCTTTAGAAAACCCATCTTTATTGGCTCTACTTTCAACCCTATCTCGAGGAGATAATTTGGCGTTTAAGGATGTTTTCAGTTGTCTCTCCTTTCGGTTTCGCAGTTGCTGGTATTGTGAGGAAGAGGATGCTTCCCCTTTCTCTTTGGTCGGTGCGCTTTAAGTTTCAGAAGAGTTTGGCTGCACTCTTATTGTTTCCGTTTTCTTCCTTGATTGCTCCGAGGTAGAAGACTTCGCTTTTCTTCTGGCCTCCTTTGATCTGATGATGATCTGACCAAAGCCAAAGAATGGCCTGAAGTTTAATTTCTTCAAGGCCTTTATAGATGGATCATCTATTGAGAAAGTTCGGGTGTTTCCTGGACCCGATTTCTCACAGAGGAATACTTTCCAGTCTTACGTCTTCAAGCCCTAAATTATCTTCCTTAGTTTGTTGAAAATTTTTTCAGCAGATATTGAAGATATTTTTTTGTTCGTTAGGTATGTATGCAGTACATATCTGAGTGTAGGGCAGATCAGATCCTTCGATAGTTTTAAGTTTTGCTCCTTCACATGTGTTGAGTCTTTTAGTCGCCTCAATTAGCCATTTGGAGCTTGTGTTGTCAACACATGTTACCTCTGTAGCCATCCTAGCCGATGTGAGCAGCCCTAAAATTTAACTTCTGGTCCGTCTTCGGATAGATCCTCGACAGCTTGTAGGATGACTTTCTGCAGCCTCCTAAGATTATCATTATCTATTAGCTGCGCAGGTTGCTCAAGGTGTATTATTCCCATCTTGATTACGCTAGTTGCAGCTTTGTAATTCATCTCCCTGTTTGGAATCGTTTTATTTGCGCACTCTCAGGGGTGCTTTCATCGGACCTGATTCTTTTTCTATGAGTTTTGGCAGAAGAGGGTTTATCCCCTTCTTTCTCTTTCTTTTTCGGAGGTTTTATTGTTTGTATTACCTCTTCTAGATCTTTCTCATAGGGTATTCCTGCTTTTAAACGTCAGTGTTACTGCTTCCCAGTTCCCCCACTTAGTCTCCTCCTTTTGCCCTCGAGTTTATCTTTAGGGCATTCCAGGATATGTTCTTCTGCTGCTTTGGAGATGTATTTTTCAGATACTTTTACTGGATTCCTGAATATCTATTCTTTCTTTTGTTTTTACTATTGGTTCCATACTGATTCTACGAGTAGCTAGAGAATGAATGTCCACTCACTCAGAGCCCCACTTGAGCAAGTAAGGCTTCTTACAATCGCAGGTCGCCTGGTATCCGGAGAAAATAGTTCGAGACCACTTATCGTGCGGTAATTCATCCTTCAGCATGGTGACTTTGGATTACGAGTTTTTTTTCCTCGTTCTCTCCATCGGTTTTTAGTTGTCTTTAGTTTGTATTTACTGGTTAGTGTTAACTGCTAGTGCTAGCTAGTGTTAATTAAAGGTATAACTTTATTCTAAAAGCTAAAAGACTAAAAGATATTGCAATGATAAATATTTTTCATAGTAATTATTAACACCAGCTGAAAACGAATTAAGTGAATCGTGGAGATTATTAAATTTCGATAAAAGATCGTGAAACGTATGTAAATTATATTTTTAAAGATAATTCTAATGTTATTGATAAAAACAAGTTGATGTAATGTTAGTGAAGTTAGTAAAACTTTAATTTAAAAAATTACGTTATTCTAAAAACTGTGTACTAGCCAGAGGTTCGTATGTTTTTTTTTATTGATAAACCTGATGTTTTTGTTTAATTTTCTAAACTTAATCATCAATAAAAAGGGAAAACACTGTTTACATTATTTGTAGACGCTATTACGTACTTTTTTTTTAAATTATTTATACTTTTATTATCAATATTTTTATTTGTTATCAATTTTTCATAAATTAATAATAATAATTAATAAAAATATTAATAAAATTTAAAAAAATTGGCCAGTTTTAAATTTTGTAAATCTCTACTTCGCATTATTCATGAAAGAATATGAAGTCATTGCGAAAAAGATTTAGATAAAACTTGGTTTGGAATTATAAGTACTTGGAAGTGACTGAATCACACTGCAACCGATGACAAAGAAATTAACTCCAGAATTATACAAGGAAAACGATCAATTCAATTTCAGTCTATTACAAAGTGTCTAATCTTAAAAACTAATAGAGAAAATAAGAAAAGGTCGAAGTTGAGGAGACAGATACAATTAGAAAATAACTACGGATATCCAGATGTGATAAAATATGAAATAAAGAAATTAAAAACGAACGGAAATCGAAGGAAGAAGAATACCAGTTGATCATGTACAGACACAAATCGAATGACTACCAAGAGGCTTCCAAAACAGTGTCTGAAATGGCAACTTTCTGAACACGGAAACTAGAAAGACTGAAAGGAATGGAGTTTAGGAATCAGACAGATTATTTGAGCTCATTTAGTTTTCTTTCGTGGATACGAGGGCTTCTTAATATAGATATCAGTTTATCGTGTTTTACTTTATTAAACACTTTCTGATAGTCGACGAAAAGTAACTAAGAATAAAAATAAGAATATATCTCTGCAGACTATGGTTTTAGAAGGAGGTGTATTTAAGATATTTATGATTAAACATTTTTTATTTCGACTTTCTACAGTCGTTTAATACTGTTACTAAAATAACAAGACATTTATAGAATATATCATTCATATCTGTAATAGAAATCGTACCATCTCTATCGCTTGTCCTATTTTATTAAAAACGACAATTGTCTCGCTCTTGCCATGAAAAATTTATCGCACAAAAAGTCAATTCGAAATTATAAATTGTTTAAATAATAAGTCGACAAAAAAAATTGGGCACACGACATGCTTATGAGAGTTGCGCTGAGAGTTCAATAACCTTAGCATTCAATTCTGAATTGCAGATACCTAAATTTTATTTTGCTTAACAGCAAACCCCTGCTAAGTGCAGTAACCGATAACAGGGACGGATCTAGCAAAAATAGGGAGCAATATTTCAAAATTTGCGGGAGGAAACTGACGAGATGGCAATTGCTTTAAGTGAAAGAAAAAATTAAATGTAAGAGCAAAGTTTTGTGTTGGTATGTGTTTATAGGGTTTTAGCACCTTGTGTTAGCTGCATACCTAAAATTATTGTCAACTTTGCTCACCGTTATCGTCAAAACGAAGGTATAATCTTTGGATCTAATTTAACTTTCTCATAATATTGTTTCGCATGCCTAAAAATAACGAATAAATACGTAAAAAAAATAATGTTATTTAAATACGTAAAAAGAATCTTTTTCTCCTTTTTTCTTAGCTTTTTCCCTTTCAGGAGTCCCTGTTACCTACTCTTTTTCTTTGCCCCTCATTTTCATCTATCGTGTTTTCATTATTTAAACATTTCTCTTTCAAGTCCTTTGCCACACAAGCCTTCTATCTTCTCCTCTGTTTTCCTCTACATCTCGTTCCCTTGGTTTATAGCAGCTCTATTCTTCATAAAGGAGAAATAATAAAAAAGGATGATCCTCCAAATTGATCTAAACATTTTTTAATTTGTTTAGTTTCCTGATCGTGAAAGTTGGGTGCCTCATCTCGTGGCCGAAGTATTTCAGCTTGTGATTTTTTTACATTGACCAGTTGTTTTGAAGCTATTTTTTTTGTGGCATTTTATATTAATTACTATTTAAATGGGAATAAGCCACAATTAAAGGTTAAAATACGTTTATTGACGTTTCAATTTCCACTTCGGAAATCGTTCTCAAAATACAAACATTAGTAAATTAAACAAATTTTGTTTTTTTGTTACTTAGTTAAAAATTCTTCTAATAATTTAATTTTATCTGACTCATCTATATTGACATACCTTATACATTTTAAAGTAGACGACTTTAAAATGATATTGTCAATATTGTTGAGTTGCGTTCCTGGGACGACTTTACATAGATATACGATATATAGACGAACTATAAGATAGTTCATTCGATTACATGAAATCAACTTTAACAATACCATACATAAAAGGATTATCGGAAAAGCTTAAAAGGATAGGAAATAAATTCAACATTTCAACAACATTCAAAACAACAAACACGTTGAGATTGCATTTATAAAATACCTTGTGAATGCGATCAGATTTATTTAGGTGAAACATCAAGACCATTAAATGTTAGAATAAGTGAACATCAATCCTATATTAAAAATAGAGAATTTGATAGATCTCAAATCTGTAAACACGCATGGGATAATGAACATAGGGTTCAATGGAATGATTCAAATATAGTCCTAAAAGAAACGGATGGTAAAAAGAGAAAAATCAAAGAAGCGGCTCTAATTATGCTAAATGAGACCAATTGTGTCGCGAATTCCTCGGCAGAATGTAGTAGGATCTGGTTACCCATATTGAAAGAGGAAGTTATTAAAAGGAAAATACTAGTATTGGTAAGTCAGTAACATATAGAGAATACATCATTTATGTTTTTTAAATAACAAACATATAAAATCGGAATTTGGTGTTTATTGAAGGTAAACTAAATGCACGATCAAATACTTACCATGTCGGGATAGTATTATGAGGTTTTTTTGTAGTCATATATTTGTCTTTTTAAAGACGAATTACATGTTATGATCTTTTC
Source organism: Diabrotica undecimpunctata (assembly GCF_040954645.1). NCBI lineage: Eukaryota > Metazoa > Arthropoda > Insecta > Coleoptera > Chrysomelidae > Diabrotica > Diabrotica undecimpunctata. The sequence continues at coordinate 93,249,502 of NC_092807.1, read as the reverse complement.
TGACGGATATTCTCAAGTTAAAGTTGATTTCATGTAATCGAATGAACTATCTTATAAGTAAAGTCGTCCCAGGAACGCAACTCAACAATATTGACAATATCATTTTAAAGTCGTCTACTTTAAAATGTATAAGGTATGTCTGAATTGTCAATATAGATGAGTCAGATAAAATTAAATTATTAGAAGAATTTTTCACTAAGTAACAAAAAAACAAAATTTGTTTAATTTACTAATGTTTGTATTTTGAGAACGATTTCCGAAGTGAAAATTGAAACGTCAATAAACGTATTTTAACCTTTAATTGTGGCTTATTCCCATTTAAATAGTAATTAATTGACCAGTTGTGTTCTTTGGTTCAGTCGTCTAAGAAGTCACACATCCTAGAAGGCTTCAGAGCATTTAAGTACGGAGTCCACGCTTTTACATCATAGGAACTTTACTCGAACCTGTTCTATTTGGCTTTTACTTTCCACCATTGGATCCAAACTCTTTTGATTGATTGATATTACTGCCGAGATATATGAGTTTTCGCCGACTTTCTAGTACTGCATCTCCAACTATAATGTCATCATTATGTATGTAATTTTGTTTGCTACTATATATTTAGTTTTCTTATCTTGTTTATTAGATTTTAAAGGTCCTCACTGCAGTTAGCAAGTAGTAAGGTCTCGTAGACATATCTGATGTTATTTACGGTTAAGCTATTTACTACAACTCCTTATGTTGTCTTCATTACGTCTTCCCTGAATATTTCTTCTGATTACAAGTTTAAAAGTATCTCTTTCTCTTCAGCCATAACCCCTCGGAGGGAGCGTAGTGGTTATCTCGTATATTGTCCGTCTTCAAAGATCTCTGTCTCTAGTTGTTTCTTTTAACTTATGCCCAGGTATTTTGCATATTTCCGTGATTTAGTCAATCCATCTTGTTGATCATCATGATCAACATCAGTCATCGTGATCTTCAGCCTTCTATCTTTCCTTGTTTTCTGTGTCTGCTCTCATAACACCTCCAAAGTATTGTAATTGTTAGAAATGGACTTTGCTTGAGAGCCGTTTGCTCCCAGACTATGGCAGGATTGGGAATAATAAGCAGCAGATCAACTTAATTTTAAGAGTTCTTGAAATTTGGGAGTTCTCTCATATCTTGGCCATCATTCCTTCGCCGACTTTTGGTAGATCAATGATCAATGATTCCAGATATAAGTATGAGATCTCAACCTCATACCGGTCAATCGTGGTTATGTGTGGATGATAGTGTATCCATTAACATGTTTGTCTTTAATATGTTTCAGTGCAGACCTAATATTTGACTGTCGTTTCACAAGTCTTCTTGACTATTTGCAAGAAGGGCAGTGTTATCTGCAAAACAGAGGTTGTTTATTTTTTACCATTTATTGAGATTCCCTTTTTCCATCCTTTAAGTGCTATTTTTATAATATGCTCCCCATATACATTAAATAATTGTGGAGTAAATAAAATTAAAGTAAATAGCCCTATCTGTACAAGTATCTTAAGACAAGTTTAAAAAAAAGTAAAATATAAAGACCCTTATGATCGGCTAGATACGTTTCATAAGCTTATTAGTATTAATATACTTTGTATATCCACATCCATCTTAAGGTGTTGACTATAGACTGTATAACTCGTGTAGCATGCCATAGCCTTGGAGAATATGGTGCCTGTCATTTTATAATGCAAAAACCCCTGTACGGCTACTCCTTAACCTGAAAAATTAAATTAAAAACTCAACTTATAAAAAAAATTGTAGTTAATATGTCCAAAAATGACCAGATCCATCGAATAATAACTGAAATAAAGAAAGCATTGAAAGAGAACAAAATGGGTTCAGCAGTATTCCTGGATATCTCGAAAGCATGTGACAAAGTATAGCATAACGGTCTGTCAATGAAGCTAAAGAAAATATTTCCTATGCTACTTGTTAAAATATTGCAGTCATACTTACACCAGCGGGCATTTTGAGGTAAAACGGAAAACGAGTACTCTGAATTAAAACCAATAAACGCAAGGGTTCTACAAGGTAGCGTTTTTGAACCAGTACTACACCTTTTGTATATACCTGACATTCCGGAGAAAGAAAACAATTAACTAGTCACATTTGCTAATGATGCAGCATTCCTGACAATAGGAGCAACTAGAGCAACTATAGAAGAAATTACGATTAACTTACAAAATGCAATTAATGGCATAGAACACTGGTCCAAAAAATGGCGTATAAAGTTTCATGAACAGAAATCAGTTCATATTAACTTTACTAACAAGAAAATCAATTATCTCCCAATTATCTTAAACGAGAGCACTGTTCTTAATAAGAAAACAGCGAAATACCTGGGTTTAAATCTGGACGTCAAACTAAAATGGAAGCAGCATGTTAAAAACAAAACTGAACGGTTGAAGATAAAGTACAAAAATATGTATTGACTGATTGGTAGATACTTTCAATCCAGAAAAAAGTACTGATTTACAAACAGCCGGTGGGGATCTATGGCTTTATTCTATGGGTTTATTGAAACCGGTGGGGATCTATGGCCTACAATTATGGGGCTGTACCAAAAAAAAAAAACAATTATAGAAATTTAGAAACACTCCAGAACCGAATACTAAGGAATATTGAAGGTGTTTCTTGGTATGTTCAAAATGGCGATTTACGAAGAGACCTTAAAGTCGAATCTATTCCAAATTAAATTAAGAAAGTCGCCAGGAGATATGAAGAGAGGCTCCATAAGCATCCCAACCATGAAGTACTTCAGCTTCTTCTTAACCAACCGCAGATGCGAAGGCTGAATTCTACTTTAAATCTTACATTATTGTAAAAAATATACAACATAATTCAAATTTTGTGCAATATATAAATTTAAAAAAAATCAATCCGTGTCGTACGGTTTTCTTCAACTTTCATCTATTGTTTGTTTGTCCACGTGCTCTGGTGGCCTAAATTACTATACACGATTGCAATTTTACGCTAATTACATCGAATTATAACAATTTGCAAACGCCCAGTGCATTGGCCCCGACCCTGTGTGCACAATTGCCAATAAAACATTTTGGCAAGATGCTTTTTATTGTCTAAGGTTCACTGACCGTTAAGTGGTCTTGTTCTCCTAATTAATCAAATCGTGGGACACTCTGTAAATTTTTAGATCACCGAAAGTTTTCCGACATTGCAATCTGTTTGGTGCATTTTTTTTAATCGCCACATGTGGAGAATTGATACGTGACCAATATTTGGTTACACAATTGCTCAAGACTTGTTTTTAAATCTGTCATTGTAAAAATTTATTTTAAAACAATATTATGACACTGATAAAAATTACGAAACAACAATTGATGAGAAACGGTGAAAAATATATAAAACAAGGAATTTAACACAATAAAGCATCTTAAATTCTCAGGAGTGGATTTGTGTGTAGGCTTATTCAGAGATCGATTATAATTATTTAAACAGCTGCACTTTAAAAAGTGACTTTGGAGGGTATTTAGCAGATCGCAATCGATTATTTGAGGCCTCAGTTTTAAAAAACTTTAAAAAGATTTCAACACTATATCAAAATTATTAAAAAAAAACTATTTGACTGGGCTGAATTTTTAAACATTTCCATTGTTTATTATGTAAAGTAGTATATTAAGCGCTGAAAACGGGTCAGATTATAAATGAAGATCTAGATTTTGTGATCCAATTTATAGATGGCTTATATATATATATATATATATATATATATATATATATATATATATACATATATATATATATATATATATATATATATATATATACATATATATATATATATATATATATATATATATATATACATATATATATATATATATATATATATATATATATATATATATATATATATATATATATATAGAAGGTGTAAAAGGTTATAACCCGTTAACATCGTACACAGAACATACCACCACTTTAAAGTGAAGGTTTTTTTTTTAGAATGGAACTTTAAATTGAAGCACTCTAGAAAAATTTGCAATATTTCGCCTTCTATGGCACGCAGAATATTCATTTTCTTAAAACTGAGGTAGCTTAAGAAAATAATAGAAACTGGTCTACTTTAAACTAATTAAAAAAAATTATTTTTTTTAAAAGGTTATAGAATTTTATTATCATTTCGTAAGAAATACTTAAATTTAATAATTAATTTATATTATTTATATAAATCTTTAATATTAATTAATATATAGTACTCCAAATGTTTATTTAAATTTAAATAAATTTATTTAAATTTAAATATGAAATGAATCTTTTGTATTTTACAAGGAGAATTTATAATTATTACATATTTGTATGAATAATATACGTACATGAATCAATAAAATCTAAATATTTTTTGCCAAATAATAGTAAAAATCAACATATTTTATGGAAAAATTTAATTACCTGATATTTCCGGAATTTTCCTAGTTTTCCAGGAGGTGAAGATAGCATATTTCTTATTATTTCGTCGAGCTATCGCGATTTTATGGCTTTTGCGTGCCGCAGAAACCGAGATATTGCAAATTTGTTCACTGCGCTTCAATTTGAAGTTTGTATTCATAAAATACCATCTATATTTAACTGCGTTTTTTTAGAATGACAATTGCTGGCTATAATAAAACAATAAATATCTTACCTTTAACATCAAACCACGATTATCTCCAACAGTATTAACTTTAGGTATCAGAAACCCTGAAAGGTGGCCATCTCCTTAGCTGAAAGACCTAAGGAGATGGTTCGGCCGCTCATCCGCAGAGATCTTTCGAGCAGCAGTTTCCAAAACTACAATTGCCATTTGGATCGCCAACCTTCGAAAGGAGACGGCGCAATGAGAAGAAGATCAGAAACCTTAATACTATTTGAAACACAAGTGATTTCTTTTTCATTCAAATTATAAAATAGGTACATATTTTATTAAAAATTATTGACTGACTATGATTTAAAGTTTCAAGAACTGGCGTATTATTTGTGAACACTGAATATTTATTTCGACGGAAATTCCCTAAGGAGGCTTACCTATTCTTTGGGTGCAAAAGTTTTATAATCGTTATTTTATCGTTATATTAAAGTCGGCGGTTAGGTAAGTTAGGTGTCCTCGTTTGAGATCACTGGGCGGAAGCAGTTTATATAAAATACATGTGATTATTTTTGTAATACCTATTTTTATTTCAGTTTATTATGGAATCAGAACATTTAGCACCAATATCTCCGAAAAGTTTTTATGGAAGGAAGTATCGTCATTTAGATGCTGCTTTACAAGATTTTGCTACAGCAAATATTGAACATGAAGTAGACATTGTTATTATACCGCCCGATGCCGATCCACAAACCGATGAAGAGGTCTTGGACGAAAATAATTTAGATGCCAAAAAGATATTTCCTACAGATGTAGTCGGTGAAATCGAGTTGCAGCATATAAACAGCAGTGATGAAGAAGAAAGTGAAGGCGCAGACAGTTTGCCACTGTCTGAAAGGTTAAACAACTTGAAATCAAAACGGGCCAAAAAAATAAAGATCAGTCAAAAATGGACTAAAAATTTTATTGACACTAGTATGCCACCAACTTTCGGTTGGGCTGACTATTGTGAAATTTTTAAAAATGAATTAGAAAGTAGTTCAGTTGAAATGTTTAAAAAGTTGTTCGATGACGAAATTTTAGACCATTTGGTCCATCAAACAAATTTATTTAGACATTAAACAAAAAAAATAAACAAGACTTCTTTGTTTCAAAAGCTGATCTCAAACTTTTTGTAGCAATTTTACTACTAACAGGCTATCATAAACTACCTGGCGAACATAATTATTGGAGTCTTGATGAAGATCTTGGAGTGCCTGTGGTCGCAAAAATTATGTCAAGGAATCGATTTCAGGTAATCAAAAGGTATATTCACTTAGTAGATAACGACAATCTGGATACCCATGACAAAATGGCTAAACTGTGGTCACTTTTAAATTAAAGATTTCAACAGTGGGGCGTTTTACACGAAAACTTGTCAATCGACGTAGCCATGGTAAAGTTTTATGGTCGGCATTCCAGTAAACAATATATAAAGGGAAAACTAGTGCGCTTTGGTTATAAGAACCGTAAATTCGACTATTTTATGCAAAATACGAAGAAAGTGTGTCTAATATTCACAGCATAAAAGCAGGGGTTCAGCAACAAGGCAGTGTCTTATGACCAATTTTCTACACAATCTTCACAGCTAATTTCCCAACTGAAGCAATATCAATCAATACAATCGCAATATTCACACAATAATCGCAGATGACACTGAAATTCTGGTCAAAACCCAGATCCCATACAAGCAGCTGAAATATTACAACAATTCATGAATTTAATTTAAATATGGACTAAGAAATGGAAGATAAAAATCAACGAAGTAAAATCAGTTAACGCGGTATTTACTAAATATCACAAAGAAACACCAAATATCCTAATGCATAACTGTAAAATATCTTGGATTACACCTTAACAAGATGCTAACATGGAGGATAGATATCTGGATGAAGAAGAAGCAATTAGAAGTGAAATTCAAAAAACACTACTGGTTACTCAGCCGTAAATCCACCGTATCAGTATCTATCTATTAAAGTATTAGTGTATAAAGCAATTATCCGGCCCATCTGGACATACGAGAATGAACCTTGGGGGATAACTGCAGCAGATAGCAACATAGCAATACTAGAGCGATTTTAATCTAAGTTTCTTCGTGCTATTACAAAACACCCCAAGGAGTTAGCAATAAATTTAGGGGAAACTCCTGCAAACTAAATAAATTAAACAATAGAACTCCTCTTTACTTACCATTTGAAAAATAGGTGTCTAGACTTAGTTTTAGTTATTAGTAATAAACTTACTAGGAGTTATAGGAGAATAAACTTACTTAGATAAATAAATAAACTTACTAGGGAATAGTTATTGACCCATTAAAACCCAAGACATTTTTTCAAAAAAAGTTATTTATTTGTTGCTGAATCTTATTAGGGGTATTATTATAAGCAAAAAATTTTATGTAAGTCATACTGAATAACTTAAGGTATAAACATAGTAACGAGTGAGTTAGGAATCCATTTTAAAATACACCCTAAGGGCTCTATATTGTCGAAGAAGAAACCTTCATAGACTTCACGGCAAATGACAAAATCAACAGAGAGTTTACTAATAAATCCATCTTTGAATTTTTGGTCAGGGGTAAATGATGAGTTTTCTGCTCTAAAAACCAGAACGTTCCGTATACTATTACCGTTTTCAACATCTTACCTTTGCGACATAGGATTTTTCGCGATGGCTGTTTTGAAGACCAAATATAGATCGCAGCTAAATATGGAAAAAGAACTGAGAGCATCTATTTCTAATATTACACCTGGTTGTTTCGATAAACTTTGTTCTGCAAAATGGGCCCAAGGAAGTCACTAATATACATTAAACTTGTTGATAATTTAGTATTCAGTGCTCTATATAATTGTACCTCGTTATCAGTGTCCATATGTATTTTCTTTTTTATTTTGTCAAAGTGTTGTTTTGCTTTAATTTTAGTAAATTAGTTAATGTTGTTGGTGTTTTTTTTATATTCTCACGTCCCCCACTAGTTAAAGCGTGCCCCCCTACAGAGGCGCGCCCCACAGGTTGAGAAGAACTGTGTTACGAGCATCAGTTTAACAAACTATTGCAAAATGCGATGTCAATCACTGATACCCAGTGTCCGTATATTTTTTGGCAACATAGGCGACATATCCGTGTTTTTTTAATTTTCCAGGCAGAACAACAGCTTTAAAGCAAGTGATGAAAAAACGAATTAAAAAATCGTCACAAACACGATGGAAGTTTCAGTCTAAAGCAATAAAAACTGTATTCGAAAATAATTTAAAAACTTTGAGTTCGAAAATCTTAAAATTTATAATACGGAGACCATAGTTCAAGTAGTCAAATGGTTTAATGATCCGACAAAGACTTGTGACAATATTATATTTTAAATTAGGATCGTTTTGCTTTTAAAAATCATCTTTCTGGTGTAAAGCTGCTGCCAAAAAAAAAATTATAAACATTATAGAAATAAATTACCTTTAGAAGACATTGATATCTTCTGCAAAGCATTTTCAATGGCTGAAAAATATGCCCTCAAATTGGAATTGGCCGTATTTTGACCAAGGATAATATATTGACCAAGAACACGAAAATGAAATCGGTTGTTTGTAGGTACTTTAAATTTAATCGTATCACATGGTTTGGATTCAACATTTTGTGAAACAAGTTTTGATTATTTTAATAACGATGTCAAATGCAAGTGTAAAAACTAAAACATGTTTCTCTACTTTAAAATTGATGAAGACTTGGGAGACTAAGGCATACAATGTCGGAAGAAAGAGTTAAGGTGCTTGCCATGTTGTTCATCAAAAAAAAATTTAGTTGGATACATTTCCAACTTTAAATAAAAGATGGTGAAAAGGCTCATCTCAGATAAAAATAGGATTTCGTTTAATTTTTAGAAGTAGGCTTTTGGTAAGAATCCATTATTTTCTTTGCATTCTAGAATCAGCCTCCTCCCAGAACAAAACTATCACCAGCCGTCACTGCTAATAATGCACGAAAATTTGTGCATTTAAATAGATTTTTTGAATAGAAGACTGAAAAATACAAAATTGTGTTTTTTGTTTTGAGACATCGGCAGGCTAACTACGCAAAATAATTAGAAACGTGTGACGTAACTCAGATTTGCGAATCGACCTTCACTCAACGAATTTACTCCATTTATAATTCATGAGATCTCGAGTTCAATATGCTCGGTTATGGCGTTTCACAGTAAAAAAGAACCGCATTCCTGATTACACCTATTAGGAAGTAGGTTCAGGGTTCAGGACAATGACAGAACTAGAAGAAGGACGTTTTTTATGAAGTGATTAGAAGGTAGTTCTTGAGTTGAATAAACTTTTAATAGGGTGATGCAAATGCGACTACATTTTCTTTCGCGTTTTTTGAATATATATGTGATTTAATTACATTTTTATGCGTTATGTAAGAGATTATTTCCAACACGTGCTTAATAGTTTATTTTAATGTTAAAATAGTCAAATATAATTTATCATTAGACCAAATAATGAGCGCTACAATCACACAATAAAACAGAATCCAAGCAAATATATCAAAATAAAAAGAAGTCTATAAGAACTATAAAAAAAGGAAAAAATGAGTGAAAAAACAAATAGAAACACATGAAACTTATGAATAGGAGCCGATCTATTTCAACCTAGAAAAGTATCTAGGAGCAACAACAATCTAGAGTAGTTTTATAGCCAAAAATACAGACTGCTTTAGGTTCTACAAAAGCTCCATATAAATCACCATAGTGATGAGATATTAAGGCAAAGCTTGGTAACGCTGAAAGGGAAGACATGTTTGGTCGTTATGGTTTGTCAGGAAATGGGACTAGCCGTTTTAAATGCTTTCTTTAAATTTTTACCTAGACGCCTAAATACACGCCTCTGATTCCAGAGCAGACACGTAGAAAAATCCTTAGAAATTAAATAGATTTTATACAGATCAACAAACGTGTTAAAAACCATATTAAATCAGCAAATACTTATCCTGATGCGGTTGTAGATCTGGACCACAACCTAATGTTGTTTTAATAAATTTCGATCTAAAAATGATAAAACTAGACCTGATATTTCTTTACTAGGCACTAGCATAGTCATACATAGTCGTACATAGAATACACAAGTGGTTTGAACGAACACCAAAAGCACAATTTTTGAAAGCACAGAACTAATACAAAAAGGAGTTAAAGAAATTAAAAACAAAATATAACTGACCAAAGAAGAATAGTTATTATAACAGTCAAGAAATAGAAGATCTAGACTCTAAATACCGTACTTTCAATGCATAAACGTATTAAAGAAGCAGCCGGATTATTTAGTATAAGGGAAACAGGTATATACCTGTATTTAAAATTAATAAAACATCGTAGATACACAAACTGAAAAAAATATATAAATCTTTTTTGTAGATACAACACCATCCATATGTTGCAGGATCTCAAACGAGAACCTTTAGGTCATGTGGCCATTAGCGAATCTTTTTTTTTTCTTTAGTTCATTTATAGTGCACTGGACAGATTTGTTATATTGTATTCTTTTCCAGGTATAATTAACTGCATTACGATTTTTATGTTTTTAATGACCGGCTCATTTTTATACAAATCAGAAAACTGTAACACAACGATATTTTTGTCCACTTTATTATAATTAAAAAAGAATACACACACACCCATACACACACGTACACACCCACACGCACGCACACAAATAAAACTTCTGTATGCTCCTGAGGTCTTTGAAAACTAAATGAATAGTCGCAGTAACTGCCAATTATTTATACATTTCGTTTCAATTGTACGAGTAATCCACTCACACGACATGGCAAGTATACGTAAGTGCCGATTATTCGCTAAGTACACGAGTCGTTTGAATCCGGCTTTAGACAACCATAGTAAAATTATACCAAATACCAGCAAAAAACTCAAAGAATATAAGCCTCATACTTCTATACGCCTCATACTTGTAATTCCGAGAGTCCATATTTCCACCCCGTATAATAAGGAATAAATGAATGTTTTTACAAATTGATATCGGATATCCAACGATAAGATAGAGTTTATTAGGAATGTTTAATACATTAATTAATGTTGACACTTACATTGAGTTATTGCATTTAAATTACTTAACATTGGTTTATACTTATTTATCCTTGTTTTTTTTTTGATTTTGTAGCCATAGGATAGGTGGGTTTAAATTCATTGTCTTTAAAATACCTAGTGTAAATTGACAATCCTTGATTTTTCAGCATTTATATTTTAATAACTTTCCTGTGGTTTAATAGTTTTGTACACTTGATTTTACTGTCATAGAGTATGTATGGTTTAAATTTTTTTTTCTGGTTTAAGTTTAAGACCCCTTAATGTTGTACCCTTCTTTGCACCCGTAGGGTATTTAGGTTTTAACAACTTTTCATATTTGTTGAGAACATGGCTCCCTTACGTGAGGCACAAATCATATCAATCGTAAAGGTGTAAAAATCTAAATCTTATATTAAAATCACCCTCAAGACCCATGACCTCCCCCCCCCCCCGACAAAAAGTTTCTACGGATTAGCCACCGAAAGGTGCAAAAATCTAAATCCTGTATCAAAATCACCTCCTTCAAGACCCATGGCCCCCCTGACAAAAATTTCTAGATCCGCCTCTGAACAATATTATTATTTATGATATTGTGATATTATGATATTCTTTATTAAGAATAACCTAACCATTTATGTACCTACTAATAATTTTGCACTATATGTTTTTCGAGAACTAGAAGAATAAATTAATTATTTCGCTGAAATCATACACCCTGTAAGGTAAACGAACTGTGCAAGTTACTTGTTATGATTCTATGAGTTGCTAATAGTAGCAAAAATGAGAACACATAATATGCAAATCACACCTGAAAATATATCATGCGTGTATTATATATTGTATCACACTCCTCTTATGGGTATTATCTAAAGGCTAATAACCTTTGGAAATGCCTTTTGATCTCATCAGAAAAAATTCCCTTTCACTGTACTGTCTTGTCACTGCTCTGGAATACTTCCTATTGTCAATAAACAGATGCGGAAAACGTATTAAATCTTGTACTATATTCCAATTTGCACATGTACAGTGTGAAGCTAGTATCTTATTTCACATCCAAACTTTAAGAATAAATTTAGTATCAAATTGGCATAAATTATGAAAGCGCTCTAATACCACATAAATGAACAGTCGCATCTCACTATATGGGTATATGAAACAGTATTTTAGCACAAGTTCAATGCCGAAATTTAATTACCGAACGTAAATAATCCGAAGGAAACAAATAAAGCTGTAAAAAAGTCATTATATTCTGAGACAGGATACTAATGTTACAAATACAAACAAAAACAATAAATGCGAAAACATTACAAGCATATGCATCCAAAGATGACTATGAAGAAGAAGAAATCGAAAAATTCTCTCATAATTTAAAAAAAGTATTAACATCTACGAAGAAACACGAGCTAAAATTTTGTCATGCCAAGATTGTTGAAGAAGAACAGAAAGATATTATATGAAAATATGGTCTAAGAATATGAAAATTGCAGATATACCAACAAATCACAATATTCTGGTAGAAAAAATAAAACTGAGATTGAAACAAATTACACGGACTGATTAGCACAAACAGTTACTATCGATAGAGAAAATATGTCAAATGATACCGTAAACAAGAAATAACCAATGTATTACAGCAAGCAAAGATGAAAGTACCGAGAAAGCTTGAACAAGAACTAAAAATATATTAAATACAGTTCGAGAAACAAAAATAAGTGCAGTGAAAACAAAAAAAAACAAGGATGGATGACTAAAGAAATACTGAGACTTGTGGACCAAAGAAAACACACAAATAAAGATAACAACGAGCTTCTGTTGTCCCATTCTCCATCGTTTAGGCTTCTCTTACTCATGGCGTCGTCTACTTCGTTGCTCCAGGATCTTCTGGGTCGTCCTCTTTTACTTTTTCCTATGAAGCTACATTCGGTTATTCTCTTTATTCATCTGCTGTCGCTAGTTCTTCTTACATGTGTAAACCACTTTAGTCTTTTTTGTGCTATATATTATGTTAGTATGTCTGTTTCTATTGTTGTTCTTTGCTTTATTTCCTCATTACTTCTCCTATCCATTCTTGTTACTCTGCAGCATCTTCGCAGGCATTTCATCTCTGTTTCTACTATCTTACTGCTGTATTTCTTATTTATAATCCAATTTTCAGCCCCATATGCCATAATACTTCGCACTAATGTTTTATAAATCTGTGTTTTTGTCTTCATATTTAGGTGTCTATCTCACGATACTGAGTTAAGTTCTCGGATTGCTGTTCTTGTTTGTCCTAATCTTTGCTTAATTTCTTCCTCTGTTGTTATCTTTTTCGTGATTATAAACCCCAAGTATTTGAAGTTATCCTTTCCTTTGTATATTATTCTTGTAGTTTCTTATCATGTAACTGAGGTCTTCTTGGTCTTGTGCAATCACTACTTGACCGTCTGCAAAGCTCAACGTATATAGGTATTCAGGTATAGGTATTATAGGTATTCAAATAACGTCAAAATCAGGGAGTACCGCAGAAAATACATTCGAGGGTTGGCTAAGCAAGATTAGCTACTAGACAGTTACATGCACGATTGTGCAGTAATAATAAAATATAAAGAGAAAAATTTATAAAACAATAATAGACAGTATTGGGTTGTAGAGTGCCGAACTCTGAGTACCAGATCTCGAGAAACCCCATCAAGTAACAATTCTCCAATAATAACATCCAGGAGAACTCCAAGCGAATATAGACCATTGAGGGATAGTCAAACCGATTTATTCGGTCAGTATCCTGAGTACGACGTTCACAAAGAAGTTGCACGCTGTAAAAACACTGGATGTAAAGGAAAAACTTTTGAATGGTGTTTTGCACTTTATTTATGTTTCGTCCAAGGGCGTAATTTTTTTAACCAATTACTCTACAAATAATTGTAAGTTATTAGGTTTTTTTCGGAGCTTTTCATTAATTAAGACCAATTGTCCATTGGAATGAACACTCATGTAAAGTAAAAAATTATACAAAATTTAGCAAAACAAACTCATTTTAGAGCTCACTAGACCTACTACAATTAAGCAAGGAATATTTTTTTTCTTTGATCAAAATAAATTGGACCTGAAAGAGTTAAACCATATTTGGTCTATTTGATTTTGCTAATTATTAATAAATAACCTGATTCTATAAATACACACACTCAAAAATGTTTTGCATATTATCTATAACGCCACTGAACGTTTCTCATTTGAAATTTTTTGCACTGATTTTTTTTTGTTTACTAAAATAATGTATTTTGTTGATTGTTTTTTGTTTCTTAATCGTCGCAAATACTCTCAGTATTCATATTGCGTTCATCAGTTTTCGAAAACCTATATTTGAAAAAATTGGTTTGCGTTTTATTCACTTTGTAGTGAACAGTATAAATAGACAAGTGATATCTGAGTTCAACATAGCTAGTATCGTTACTTTGATTGAGGAAGGCCACGCACAAGTCGATATTGCTGTCCGGGTTGGAGTTAATCAGAGTGATGTGTCTCGGATTGTGAAAAAATATCGAGAGACGGATTCTGTTAGCGATCGTTCAAATAGCGGAAGACCCAGAATTATTACCAATGTCCAACAACGCTTTTTAACGTTAACTACCCGGAGAAACCTCTCTATGACTGCCCCAGCTATTAGAAGAAGAAGAAGAAGAGAGCACCAGCAAGCTCATAATATTGTAATTTGCGATCAGACTATAAGACACAGGTTACATTCGGCGAATTTATTTACAAGAAGACCATTGTTTATACCAAAGCTTACGTTAGAGCAGAAAAGGACTCGACTGGAATGGGCCAATGAATATTTACAAAGGCATGACAATAGATGGGGAAACGTGTTATTTTCTGATGAAACCAAAATTAGCCTTTTGTCGGATATTTGCCGAATTAGGATTTGGAGAAACCCAAAGACTTAGACATAGACTTAACCAAGCTGTCAAAAGAGTCCCATGTCAAGGTGGCTCCATAATGTTTTGGGGCGGCATCATGCTAAATAATAAAACTCCTTTAATTCCTATTGTTGGCAACATGAATGGACAAATTTATATTAATACCATTCTTAGGACTGTTGTACGCTTGTGGCAAGGAGCTGTTGGTCCAGAATTTATTTTTATGGACGACAATGCGCCTCCCTATCATACGAGACATGTGGCAGATTTTTTAGAGATGAAAGATATCGTCACATTACAATGGTTACCTTGCTCACCTGACCTCAATCCCATTGAGCACAGATGGGATATGCTCAAAAGAAAAATTCAGTCCTATCAGCCACTTTCAAGGACACTACAAGACCTTAGAATAGCAGCGATTGAAGAATGGGGCACCATGGACCAGAACTACATTAATACACTTATAAGAAGCATGGGACATCGCATTCAGTCTTGCATTAATGCAAGAGGTGTAAATACGGCATATTAATTATTAGTTCCTATATCTGTACAAATTAAAAAAAATATATTTACAATACATATTATAAATAATAAATTGTTAATCCCTTAAATTTTGTTTATTCTTTTTTTCAAAACATACAATTCTATATATATATATATATATATATATATATATATATATATATATATATATATATATATATATATACAGTAGACTCCCTCTATAACGAGAACTGAAATGGCAGACTAATTACCTCGTTATAAGCGGATCTCGTTATATCCAACAACAATAATACTGTGCATATATATGAATATGTAGTTTTCTAAAACATTAACTTTCTATAATGAAGCCATTCGGAGCAATATAAGATGCTAATAAATATTGTTTGAATGGCGTTTTTAAAACAAAGTTGTTTACTTTTATTGTCACTGAAATGCATTATAACAAAAAAGAGTTGTTTATTTTTACTGTCAATGATATACGTTAAAACAAAAAATCTGTATTCTGTCAATATGTACAAAGCGTATAAAGTTATTTTGTCATTTTTGACTGCTTTAAATTGTCCAGTATTCTATCTATCATATTTTCTAAAGATGTGAAACAGTTTTATGCTTCTTCATTTGCGTTTTGTCCTTGGATAAAGTTTCTGACAACCTTTAAAACACTCTCCACATCTTGTCTATTAGGACCCATATTATTAGGTGTGAATGGTCAACCCTCTACAATGACACTTGTGAATCATAAATTTTACATTTCCGACTAAGAATCATAAATTGTAAGAAGTTTATTGCGGGCGGCCCGCAGTTAAAAAGGGTATTTATTTATAGCTACGGCCGGGCCAAAACGTAAAAAACACGTTTTTCAATCTTATTTTCTTCGTTATAAGCAAATTTACCTCGCTATAGAGGGTTATAGTGCAATAGAAATTTCACGGGACATCTAATGTACCTCGTTATAAGCGAAACCTCGTAATAACCGTGTTCGTTATAGAGGGAGTATACTGTATATATATACAGTAGACTCCCTCTATAACGAGAACTGAAATGACAGACTAATTACCTCGTTATAAGCCGATCTCGTTATATTAGAAAATCATAATACCGTGCATACATATGAATCTGTAGTTTTCTAAACCATTAACTTCCTATAGTGAAGCCATTCGGAGCAATATAAGATGCTAATAAATATTGTTTGAATGGCGTTTTTGAAAAAAAGTTATTAACTTTTATTGTCAATGAAATATATTAAAACATAAAAGAGTTGTTTACTTTTATTATCAATGATATACGTTAAAACAAAAAAGCTGTACTTATATTTTTTTCCAACTATATAATGTATAAATCGTATTTTCAAGGATAACATAAACTATTGCTTCTGCAATTTTAAGAACTGTGTTATTTTTAACTGCTTTAAATGGTCCATTATCATTCTATCATATATTTTCTAAAGATGTGAAACAGTTGTATTTATTCATTGTAAAGAAGTTTATTGCGGGCTGCAGTTAAGTTTATTGAGGGGCTGTTTGAAAAGGTATTTATTTATAGCCACGACCGGACTAAAAACGTAAAAAACACGTTTTTGGATCTTATTTTCTCTCGTTATAACCAAATTTGCCTCGCTATAGACGGTTTTAGATAAATATAAATTTCACGGAACATCTAATGTATCTCGTTATAAGCGAAACCTCGTAATAACCGTGTTCATAATAGAGGCAGTATACTATATATATATATATATATATATATATATATATATATATATATATATATATATATATATATATATATATATATATATATATATATATATATATATAATAAAGTATTTTGTTAAAAAAAAATAGATTTCACCAGATTTGGTGAATAATTTTGAAAATATTACATTATGCAAAACATTTTTGAGTGTGTGTATGTTAATGGAAGAAAACTGAGTCATTTGAGATACGCTGATGAGATTGTAATATTCGCTACAAGTTTGGAACTACATACCATGATGACGCAACTATTTCAAAGCTTCAGTAAAAGTAGGTCTTAAGATGAACTTGAAAAAAACAAAAATAATGACAAATACACTGAACATTCCAGAAATAACATTCAACGACATAAATTTAGAAACAGTAAGCGAATACATCTACCTGGGACAGATAATGAAAATTAACAAAGAAAATCAAACTGCCGAAATTACCAGAAGAATAAGGTTAGCATTGACAGGATTTGGAAAATTGAGTTGGATCTTGAAAAGCACTAAAATAGAAGAATATTTTAAAACCAGAATTTACGATCAGTGTATCCTCCCTATACTCACGTATGGTTCACAGACGTGGACACTCACCAAGTCTATTATGGATAAAATAGTAAAAGCACAAAGAGCGATGGAAAGATCAATGCTCGGGGTGAGACTTATAGACAAAAAAACAAACAAGTGGATTAGAAGCAAAACCAAAGTAAAAGACGGAGGAGAACATGCTGCCAAATTAAAACGAAGCTTTGCAGGACACAATGCCCTACTAAAGGATAAAAGATGGAACCACGAATACAACAATGAAGACCATGGTTTGGAAAGAGAAGCAGAGGAAGACTACAAATGAGATGGGCTGATGACATTACGAAGATCGGAGGACAGAACTGGAAACAAGTAGCCCAAAATAGAAAACACTGGATTGATTTGAGGGAGGCCTATGTCCAAAGTTGGATTACATAAGGTTGAAGAAGAAGAATAAGAACCTGATTCTAGTCTGTTTCAATAGTTATAACTCATCCTATATACTAGCTTTGTAAATATTTTTGTAACAATAAAGTAATTTTTTATAATAATTTTATATCATATTTATTATATACACTCTATACAAGTACCTAAATAATTTTATCTATTTGTTTATGCAATTTACATAAAATCTTATTAAAGTGTCGGTCAATGACCGAAAATACTATATCCACATTATTTAATATATCTAATAGTTGTGACATTCACTTACACTTTTGGTATCGCATAAACTTTATTTTTAATAATTGTATACGCGAAGTAGTTAATTTCAAGCGAGGGAATTGGTTTCCTATCACTGACGCAATTTTGATGCTATTTTTGGATATTAAATATTAAATATTGGCCCAATTAGGCAATTGATTATAATTGACGAAACCGAAAGATACTTGTAGAAAATTAAAAAAAAAAGTGCTGAAAATAATCATTTTCTAAATTTTGATTAAATAAAATTTCATTGGACACAAATAATTATGAACAAATTTAAAATTGGATTTTCAGCTAAGATATTCGTCTTCTTCCCTCACCGCTTCTGCCCTCTATTTTCTTTAAATGAGCATCCAGATGCCATAGTTTTATTTCGTTGATTTTTCTTTCAACTTCTTTTTTTCGTCATGCTTTTAACACTTTAACGGTCGACACATGGTTTATGCTTATACATTATACATATCAAAGGTATTCTTATTGACTTTGGTTTTCTTGTATAATTTTCTAGTCTCTCTTCTGTTATTTTTAATACATATTGTATCTAATATTCTGTATGGTTTTGTATATTTTGTCTATTATTTTGATTTTGTTTTTCTTATCGTTGATTTGTTGTATTTATAATTTAGCGCAGAACTCTTAGGCTATTCGTAATATTTTCTGTCCGTCTATTGACACGTTGACACTTTTTATCGCTAAGCTGGAAAATTTTTTATTTACTTGCCGCCATTTTTATCTCATTGCATTCACGCCTCTCTTTTGCCTGTACTATTTTTTCATGTTCATCTAGTCACATTTTTACCTTAATTAAATTTAATAGCGTTTTGAACCAATTTTATGGCAAATTTCCGGTTTATTTAGTCATATCACTAATGAAAATCTAGAAGAAGAGGAACTAAAAAATCTAATATGTACTTCAAAATATGTATCAATGACAATATTGCGTAAAGCGATACCCGATTGTAAGTTCCACAGAACCCATATTCAAATTAATTAGGTTTTCCCAGTGTTCTTAATTCACTCATCAAACTAGACCAAGTTTAAATTTAAACCGTTTACCTTAACCCCTACCCAACTATACAATTCTGGCATTGACCCTTAATCGAGTCTTCATCGAATAGATAAAACCAGAAAATAGTTGTATTGAATTAAAAAGACCTTGTAGTACAAAGCCCAAATTAACATGCCATATTAAAATTAACGTTAGATATTACAACTACACATCCGTTGAGTAATTTGAGCATTCAGTCAAGGCGAGTTCTATTTACCTAAAATAAGACACTTATTTAGTGGTTTTGTGTCAAGGTTAAAGCATTTGAATCAGCTGCGATCCTATAAGGTCCCTAATAATCGCGAAGGCTAACTTACGGAGCAATCAAATAGACTTATAACATCCATTATTAACTTTTCTGCTAATATAAATAACGATATAAAGAAACTAAAGTTCTTCTTAAGGGACTATATGAAAAGATATCTGATAATTGAAGACATAAAGGAGCAGCTGGAGAAAGTGGCTAGCAATTACAAAACTAAACCAAATCTTAGAAGGAAAAATGTAAAATAACGTAATTCTAGAAACAATTTTAAACATTCAACAGTGATAAGATTGAAAATATTAATAGAAATTGGCATTATAAAATATGTGCAGAATGTTTCGAATTATTTTGTTCTGAAACTATTTCCCTGTAGCTTTTTAATACAATTTACTATTTTTATAAAAATTAACCACAATTTTAGTTTAAAATTTGTTTTAAATTTGTTTAGTTTAAATTAATTTTTTTATATAGTAGAATATATGTCAAATAAATGTTTTGGATTTTGTAAAAATAATGGACTAACTTTGGATTCTTATAATATAAGATATACTCCTGGGCAAAATGGGAAAGCTGAACGAATAAACGGAAGTATCGTAGAAAGAAGTAGAAAGAGAAGAAGAAGCTGAAAGAAAAAAAGTAAAAATTAGAGATGAATTAGCAAAGTCCCATCAATGAGTCGATTTTATGGCAAAATTTTTCGAAATAAACTAGAGGAAGATATCAATGGTAAAATTGGCGAAGACCAAGCAGGGTTCACTACAGGACGGTCCTGTGTCGACCAAATATATACGGTCCACCAAGAAATCAAAAAGAAAATGGCAAAAATAGAGCAATCCACTGTGCACTTGTAGATTTTCAGAAAGCATATGACCTAGTACCAAGTAACAGTTGTTGATAAGAGCAGTGAAAATATATATAAAAGTTATATAGTAAGAGTAGAAAACTAATTTTCCATTTCCCTTTAAGACAACAAAGGGGTTGCAGGGCTGCTCCAGATCGCCAACGCTTTTTAAAATATTTGTAGAACATACCAGTAAGAGATGATCATTTATACACATTAAACTTTGCAGGCGACCAGATGGTCACAGCACAAAATAAGGGAAACTTAAGTTTTATGGCCAAAAAATTGGAATTGTAGTATCCAAATAATGGTCTAGAAAAAAATTTTCAGAAAACAGAATCCTAGAAACAACTGAAGAAGCAGTAAACAACTTAAGGTTTAGGTAGGTAAAGTAGACGAAGATTGGCAAATAAAAGGCACAAATTTATATACTTAGGATTCATAATTTTAAGAAACTGAACAAAAAAGAAGAAATGAAAAGTCGACTGGGCAAACAAAAACGTGTAATAAGTAATCAAATCCGGTGCTATGGAAGAACCACATCACCAAGAACAAGAAAACAAAAATTTTTCACTCAATAGACTCTGGTAGTATGGGGCAGAAATCTCGATACTAACAAAAACGAAAACAATAAGTTATTAGAAGCTGTTAGAGACTTTTCTTTGTAAATGCTTTTATAAATAGGGTTATTGAAGTATATGTTTTGGATGTCACAAAAGGCGTTCTTTGGTCTGTTTTTTAATGAACTTTAGTGTTTTTATAATTACGTACAGTTCGGCTTTGGAAATATTTCAATTGCAGCTTAAAATTTAGCATTATGAGTATTAGAAAAAAATTGCTGCTCCTACAATATCCAGTGTTTTTGATGCCTCTGTGTAGATCTCCTGGTAGTCGTTAAATCTATCCATGACTTCTTTGAAGTGATTTAGTATTGTAAATGGTGGGTATTAATGTTTATTAAATTTTGATAGATCAGTGATCATTATTGGTTTATTTACAGGCCATATAGTGAAAGGATTTTTTCACGGTAGTTTATTGTCGAAAATTTAAACCGTATTTATAAAGTAATCGATTAAATCGCTTATACAAAGGTGGATCACATTGAGGGCGAGATGAGACGTAGTGGCTGAAACGATTGTTATGAACGTTATGGTAAACTGGGTTATCTGGAAAAGACAGAGCTTTACAATCCAACGATACACTTACAAAATTATAGCTGGTTTACTATTACTTATTACGTATACTTAATATGGGACTTGTTCGCCAAAACGTTTCGCTGTCCCGTATTTTCAATCACATCTAGTTCTCTAAGGACATGTTTATAAAAATATTTAAAAGAGTTATGTACCATTGAACCGTAGTCAATTTTTGATCGAATTAAGGATGAAAAGATTTGTAGAAGTGTTTCCGTATCACTACCCCATGAGATGTTCGATAGTGTCTTAAAAATATTAATGCTTTGCTGGCAAGTATCTTTTATATTTTTAAGTGACTTTCCAAACCAATGTTTTGTTAAATGTAAAACTAAGGAATTTTAATTCTTTTCCAAAGGTAGGTTCTTACCAATCAACGTTAAAACTGGATCATCCTCTTTTCACTTTTTTGAGAAGGCAGGCATTATTTTCGCCAAAGAAACTGAGTTCTCTTTTTATCAGACAATGTCTAGAGATTATTTACTGTGCTTTGAGGGATTGTTCAGGTGGATTCTAGGTTTGTTTCTCCTATTAGGAGAACTAGGTCTTCCGCGTATATTCTTCCTTTAACTGGTTGTGAACATTCTTTGAAAATATCATTAATTACCAAAAGAAATAAAGTTACAGATTCTTAAGCGACTTCGTTTTCCTGGATTTGAGTTAATGATATAGTTTAATTTGCTCATACCTTAAATGTTCTAAATTAAAGAAAATTTGGAATAAATTTTAGGAAGTTTCCATTAATAACCCAGGAGAGCAGCTTTTTTGTTATACCATATCTCCATGTGCATAAGCTTTTGTGATATCGCAAAAATGGCTAGACAATGTTGTTTGGTTCACATAATCAACTAGATTAACTAGTCGTTGATGAATTTTGACGAAAGCTGTTCTGCTCAGGAATTAGCAGTTTTCTATTTTTCAGAAATCATGTAAGGCGAAGGTTTGTAATATTTTTTGGTTATATATTGAACACAAAGTTTTATAGCTTTTCTGGTTAATAAAGAAAAAATAGTTCATTATGCCTTTTTTGTTAATAAGGTTTAATTTGCTTTAAAAAATATTTTTGTATTTTTGTATGGTTAGCGATAATTTTTTGTTTTATTTAATCCTATTACCTGATTTTATTTCAATTAAGGTGCGTAAATTATGCATACGTTATCTTGATCTGAACGTCACGTTGACTCGAACGGGACAGCAGAGTTAAAGAATAGGTGTCCACTTCTTTAATAATAGTTTTTTTATGATTAAAGAAGTTAGGAAGAAACTAAGTTATTATCTTTAATCAATTGATGTCGTATAATGGAATTTGCAATACTATAAGTTTTAAATATAATTTTTACTTTATTTCTACCAACTAACTTAATATCGATAATGTCTTTTTTGAAGATTGAGTTTTTAAATAAATAATGACCAACTTTCACTGCTGATAATCGACTCACAAGGTTCTAAAATAACGTAGTATGGTCCAATGTCTATGGAATTATATTTATTATTTAAACTATATGACCTGTATCCATGTTATTCTCTGTGTCATTTCTATCTGGGGGATCCTTCACAGACGGGGAATTGTCCATGTCCGAAGTATTATTCATAATAATTTTCCAATGTACTAACCGTATTTAATGTATACTATATACAGTAGCTAAATACTTGACTAATTTGTGAATTAGATTGACACACTACACGAAAGACAATCGCTCTGAAATACTTTTCATCTAGAATTAAATAGAATTTGTGTGTTTAGTACTATTTAAATCATAAAAATTCTTAAGGAACTTTGAAAATTGTATTTAATCTTGACAGTTTTTTGTCAATTGCAATCACAGGGAGGAGATCACAATATTATCAAAGAGTAGAAAATCAATAGGAACGGATCAAATTAACCTGTAATTTATAAAGTATGGACAGTTCTTGCTACGCTTAAGAATGCTACATCTGATACAGTAATTTTGGTTGCAATTCATATATCTGGAACGAGGTGATTAATACAACTTCTTCTTCTTCTTAACATGCCATACACCAAAGTGCGTAGGCGACTATCTCATTACTAGAATTCTGTTCTTGGCGGCGTGACACAGCTCGCCTGTATTGTGTATTCCTGTCCATTCTTTAATATTCCTTAACCAGGGTAATTGTTTGCGGTCGGCTCCCCTCCTACCTTCGATCTTCCCTTGTAGGATTAACTGTGGTATTTCATATTTTGCTCCTCTCAATATGTGCCCAAGGTAACCAATCTTGCGTTTTTTAATTAATTCAAAGAGTTCTCTTTCCACGCCGGCTCTCTTAAGGACGTCATCGTTTCGAACTCTATCCACCCAAGGTATGCGCATCATTCTTCTCAATGATCACATTTCAAATGCTTCAAGTTTGTTGATAGATGTTTTTTTCAAAGTCCACGTTTTCATGCCATAAAGCAAGATGGACCATATGTAGCACTTGGCCATTCTGTAGCGTATTTCGAAATGTAGGTTTTGATTACATAGGAGCGGTTTGAATTTCACAAAAGCTTATCTTGCCATTTGTATTCGGGTTTTTATCTCTTGTTGTGGATCCGATTGGTCATTGATTGTGGTGCCAAGGTATTTAAAAGTTTTCACGCGTTTTATGCGATCGTCACCTATGCATATTATCGGGTTTTCTGGAGGGTTTCTGCTAATGACCATATATTTCGTTTTCAAAATGTTGATTTATTTTATTTATTATCAAATTATCAGTTATAATCACTGTGTCGTCCACATAGCGTAGGTTGCTAATTGGTATGCCGTTCACCTTAATGCCTAATTCCGTGTCTTCTAATGCTTCCGCAAATATATTTTCAACATGTAAATTAAAAAGCATCGGAGAGAGTATGCAGCCTTGGCGGACACCTTTCCGGATTTTAAATTTATCCGTATATTGGTCTTGATCAATCCTCACCTTTGCCATTCGGTTCCAGTATAGATTCTGAATAATTCTGATCTCCTTCTGGTCAATGTTAGCCCTATGTAGTAGTTCCATCATGATATCATGTTTAACATTGTCAAATGCCTTCTCGTAGTCGATGAAGGTGAGGTAGTCGATTAATACAACTACACACAGTATATTTTTACTCAACTATATTTTAAAAGTAACATTGTAGACTCAGACTTTATTTCACGAAAATAAATTGCTTATTCCATCATAAACAAGACCAAATTACTTTTCGCTTCTCCTCCTTGTATAAAGGACCCAGAAATGCATAGCTGAACGTGACTAAACTACCAATACATGAAGGTTATGTTCTTATAGATATTACGCCATACCATAAATACTCCTTTACGAGAAAACAACAATAAACACACTTTTCGCATCACTAAATCGTAGTAAACAGTTTATGGATTATTTGGATTAGCATTAATTAAATAATTTTATACCCAGACCTACAAGGAAAATTTAAATATTTGTTTGGTTTCTAATACTCGTAATACTTTAATGATGAGTCAAATAATGGATGAACAGACAATTTCTGTCAAGTGGAGTAAATTTATAATTACATAAAGTTCATAATAGATAAGAACCGAAGAATTACCAGCCAAAACAAATCGCTTATAATAATGAAGAAAGAAACCAAAAATCGAGGATTGATGAAAAATATAATTAAAACTTCAGATAAAGTATAATGTTAAACCCTGTAGAGTGTTTAAAAAAATCTTTGCTAAATTATAATTAAGATTTATTGAATTCGCATTAAAATCTAATTATCGCTTTTTTTTATAGAATATACCAGGAACCAGATATCGTAAAACACATTAAGATAGGACGTCTGAGGTGGGTAGGCCATGTAATGCGGATGGAGCAAACCGACCCAGCTAGAAAAACGCTCCTTGATAGACCTATTGGTCAAAGAAGAAGAGGAAGACCCAGAACAAGATTCCTAGATAACATAGATCAAGATATGAGAAATATGGAAATACGTGCTTGGCGGAGGAAGGCGATGGATATGGACGACTGGAAAAAAAGTCTTGGGGAGGCTAGGAGCCACACAGGGTTGTAAAGCCAAAATGATGATGATCTAATTATCGCTTAATATGTATTTTAGGTGATTCGAACGAAATTTGATATTTTGATAAAATTATCTAGCTTATAAAACATAAAATAGTTTATTAAGTGCAATAAATTAATTAATTAGTGTGGTGATAAGCTGGGAAAATGGATGATGAACAACTCCTGTGCGAGGGTTGAACAGTGAATAATGGAGGAGCAAGCATAGATATGGATACGTTTAACACCACGACAACCAACAATCAAAATGGTAAAAACACAACTGATGAAGATAAGGACACACCTTCGGATATCAAGCAAAAAAGTAATGTTTTAATCTACAAAATCCCAACCTGTATTTATATTTTGTCTACGTATTTATTGAGCATACCATAAATGAAAATATACGTAAATTATATCCTTTAGTAGTCGGTCATATTCTCCATAAAAAACTAAATATTCAAAATATTGTAAGACGTAAGACGTAAGACGTAAGACGTAAGAGTAGGCAAAAACAGAATTAGGGTTCAGTTAAAAACAACTAAAGATGCCAATAAACCAGTGGCTAATGAAAATTTAATTGGTTATATTACAAATAATTTATTATCGAGGAAGGGGTTATTAAGAATGTTGATACTTCTTTTGACGAGCAATATCTTTTTACAAATTTTCTATATGCGGTAACTATTACTGAAATTCGGAGAATCAAGCGAAAGATTATTTCTGATGGAGAAAAAATATTTGTCCCCCGACAAACAGTCATAGTCACATTTGAGGATAACATCTTTATTAATTCTGCATATTGTCCAGTTTAACCTTATATTCACAGTGTTACACAATGTTACCAGTGTCTTTAATATGATCACGTAGCGAAGCAGTGTCAGTGTCGTAGCACATTGGCTCTTTATCCATCAATCAATCAAAAGTTTCCCCCTTTGCCCACACGAAGGCCTAATATCAAAAATCCTAGACCACATTTGAAATTTTATATCCTTAATAAAAAATACAATCTTTAACAAATTCACATTTACTCAAATTTAACCTAAATCCTGCTTTTAAAAGTCTCTTAAGAACCTCAGCCAAGTTCTCTAAATGTTCTTTATTATCTTTCCCTGTAACTACTACATCATCTAAATAATTGACTGTGCCCTTACAACCCTGCAAAACTTTCTCCACTATACACTGAAAAATAGAACAAGCTGGTTTTGTTCCATATGGGAGTCTTTTAACTCTAAAAATTCCATAAGGTTTACTCCAAGATAGTAAATGTGATGTTTCAGGATCTAATTCTAACTGATTATATGCGTTTTTAAAATCTAGTTTAGTGAACTTTTCCCCACCTTTCAAAGCAGCAAAAATATCTTCTATTAAAGGAAGTGGATAATTTGAGTCTTTTAAATATTTGTTAATTGTTACTTTATAATTAGCACATACCCTTACTTCCTTACCATTAGGTTTGAGTACAGGTACCAATGGTGTACCCCACAAAGCATTTTCTACTTTCTCTATTACCCCCCTTTTTCTCTAACTTAAGCAACACTGCCTTTACTTTCTCTCTAAATGCAAAAGGGATTTAATGTGGTTTCTGAAAAATTGGCCTAACATCTTTTTCCATCTCTAAATGAACTTGCTCACCTATATATTGACCTAATTCATCATCAAAAATTTTCTCATATTTTCTTAATAAAACATTTAATTGTGATTTAAAGTCAATTTCATTTATATTTATTTCATTAATCTGGGTACACTTACTAAAACCTAATTCATGATTTTCAATATAGACTTTTGTTCCCTTTATGGATAAGTTAAATTTTATAAAGATATCTCTGCCTAACAGTGCCTTAGTAGCTCCCTCCACTACTGTCAATGAAACATTTTCAACTCTATCACCTATTTTGCTTTGTACCTCAATTTTACCTTTTGGTATTACCACTGGTCCATCATAATACTTTAATTTAATCAAACTTGGCTTTTAACTCTACCATTGAAAAACATTGATTATACATACTAAAAGGAATGCAAGAAACACCAGCTCCTGTATCTATTTCCATAACAAGAGGTTGCTGATTTATTAAAACGGTTATTGACATTGGTTTAATATAAGCCTCAACATTATAAACATAAATCTGCAGCATCTCCACCATACCATCTACCTCTGAGGTATTATCCTCAGCATCTACATTATTATCCATTTCTATAAAATTGTTTCTCCTAACTTTACATGCTGCTGCAATATGCCCTACTTTTTTACATTTATTACAAATAAATTTTCTAAACTTACACATTTTAAAATCATGATCTGGTTTATTACAATAAAAACACAAATTATCTCTTTTATTACTTACAAATATCCTACCAGTCTTAGTTTGATTTGATGAACCTGGTTGTCTTGCTTGAATTTTCTTACCACCTTCCCTTTTGGCTTCTGAATAATTTATGTCCACTCCTCTGGATTCCCTCAAAGCTGCTTCTTTTGCCAGTGCTATTTCTAAAAGATCTTTTAAAGTCCTATGGGGATCTTCTTCACATAAACGGTCTAATATTGGGCCTGCTTTTATTCCAACTACGAATTTCTCTTGTACTCTATACATTAACTTATCACCAAATTCGCATTGAGTTGCCATATTTTTGACTTTAATATACCATTCATTTATAGTTTCGTCTTCCTGTCTCAATGTTTCAAATTTTATTCTTCTTCTATAAATTGCAATGCGAGGTTTAAATTGGCTTTTTAATAGTGCCATAATATCATCAAATGATTTCTCTTTTGGTTTGCTAGGTGCACATAGGTTTTTCAACACTTTGTAAATGTCTTCACTGAGTAATGTTAATAATACAGCAACTTTTCTTGCTTCTTCTACTAAATTAGCCAATAAATATTGTTCTAACCTTTCTTCAAATATTTCAAAATCATCACCAATTCTAAACGTTGCTAATGAAGATATATTCCCTGCATGTACAACTGTTTTGGGCTGTGATCGTAATCCACATGGCTCCCCGGCCTGGATATCGCTTCCATTTTTGGCATTTTTAGCAATGTCTACACTAAAAATATGTACATAAACGAAATCCTTAAAATATACACAATCACTTTACCATTTACCTCGTCGCCAAATTAGTGTGATGAGAGGGAAGAATATAAAGGATTAGACCTGGTTTTATATTACTTATATTTTTAACTAACGGTCGAAATATTTTTATATAATTGACATTGACATGTGTTATGACTTCCTCTTCTTTTTCTCTATTACAATATACTACACTAATTATATTACTTTACGAACTGATCGAACTAGCAATGCTACAACTCAGATCAACCCAGTTAATAGGAAGCGAAAAGCCACATCTCTAATTCAAATATCCCTTCAATGTTCCCATTCAATTTTGGACCCGAGAAATCTATTAAGATTCCGCCAAGAGGAAAATTTGTAAGCTGTTATGTCAGATGAATTTATTAAAGAATTTTTCACGGTCTTTTAGAAAGTACTAAGTGAAGTAAAAGCTTTTGAAGAACTTTCACCCATCGGTGTAAATTATATTAAAAATTTTGCGTATTGATGATGAGTCACCTACAAAAATATCTCGGTCTGGTCAAAACTCTTCTGTCGATATATAACTTGTATCTCCAGACATCGCTGATAAAACTATCTGGACGATGGTAACAGATACTCTTGGATCGTATTATTTTTTCTTATGAAACTTAATATATTAAGAGAACAGTGTAGTAACACAATACAACCAAAAACCACATACTAGAAACTAGAAACACTAGAAAAGCTAACTGGATGGATACGAACGAACTCGCTTGTTATATTTCAGTAAGAAATTGCAACTACTAAATGAAAATGATAAATTATAATTATTTCATGGAAGGCATTGAAAATGCCGATACATGTTCAATTCCAATCAATAAGCCTTTCAAAAAAAGAGCTAAACTGTCACCCCCGCCTTGGTGGGATAGTAGATGTGAATAAGTTTTGCGTTATAGAAAAGAAGCTTTAAATAACTATATCAACAGTAATATGGAAAATTATATACAGGTTAAAGAAAAAAGGCAACATTAAAAAAATTAAAAACAAGGCTAAGAGTTACTTGGTACTAATGCACTAAACTTAACAAAAATGCTACGTCTGAGGAAATATGGCAACAGGCTAAAACAATGCAAAGAATTCCCTCACCTAATCTTAAATGTAGTAACTATGACTGGATAAAAGCTTTTTTGGAAAATATCACCTCATGATCTCATATAGTGAAGTAAAAGAAATAGTCAGCAAAACATAAATAGAAAATTTAAAGAAATCGATAATACAACGGAAAGCACAGAAGAGAAGATAGAATCCCTTAATAAAAACGATAGACGACATTAAAGACATTTTGATAAAGAACGAAGAAGGTAAGAATAAGACATGGATGACAAGAGATTCTGCAGCTGATGGAAGAAAGAAGGAAAAACAAGAACAATAACTCTATATATAAAACATAACAACGAGAAAAAATGCCAAGAAATCAATATTCTACAAAGTAAATACGACGACTTTAACGTGTATAAAAAGGTAAGAGAAATTACAGGCAAATGTAAAAACAGAAGAGTAAGTATACTTGTTAATGACAACGGAGAGGTAATCGTGGACAAAGAGAGTATTAATAATGCCTGAAAAAATTACATAGAAATTTATTTTTTGATGAGAGGGAGAACCACTTAGTAATACCTATAGAAACAGGATTACCTATACTAGTGGCAGAAATAAGAGCAGCCATAATATCACTACAAGAAGAGAGAGCTTTTAGACCAGACGGAGTACAGTCTGAATTTCTTAAACTTCCTAATGATGAATCTTTAAAATCTTCAATAAAATCTATGAAACAGGCAATATTCCAAAAGTTTGGCTAGTTTCAGAATTTATAACGTTACGAAAGAAACAGGGAGCGAAAAAGTGCGGAGAATATAGGCTAATAAGTCTAATGAGCCATATACTAAAACTTTTTCTTAAAATTATACATCGAAGTATATACAAGATATGGGAAGAGAAAATACAAGACACACAGTTTCAATTCATGAAGGCACTGTTTAGTCTACGGGTATTATTCCAAAGATGCAGAGATATAACTTGCGATATCTACACCTGCTTTGTGGACTACCAAAAAGCATTTGACACAGTTCAACACCGAAAAATGATGGATGTGTTAACAAAAGCCCAAATAAAGCCCAGATAAAGACCGGCGTATAATACAAAATTTATACTGGAACCAATCAGCCACAATAAGAACAAATCTTGGAGACGAACCGACGGAAGCGATCCAGATTCTGCGAGGCGTTAGACAAGGATGTATACTTTAAACTATAATATTTAACCTATATCCAGAGTAAATATTTAGTGAAGCCTTAGAAAATTGCTAACATGGACAAGCTCCTTTTTAAATGGAGAACGCCTAAACAACCTCCGCTATGCAGATGACCATCCGCTAAGTGAAAGATTTGGACTACAAGTAAACATATCAAAAACTAAATTTATGGTTATCAGCAAAAATAAAATTAGAAACGTCCAAATGCTTATTGAGAATACACCAGTGGACCGAGTAAAACAGTTTGCCTATCTTGGAACAATAGTAAACAAACAATGGGATCACTTACAAAAAGTAAACTGTAGAATAGAGAAGGCTAGGAGTGCATTCAACAACATAGCCAAAGTCTTTAAAAGTCACAACCTTAATCTGGAGATAAAAGTAAGGCCCCTACGATGTTATATCTTCTTGATATTATACTAAGGAGTTGAATCCTGGACACTCACTGAAACAATGGAGAAAAAACTTGAAGCCTTCGAGATGTGGCTATACAGAAGAATCCTAAGGATATCATACCGGCACAAGATAACCAATGAGACTGTACTATGAAGAATGGGGAAAGAAAGAGAAGTGATGTATATGATTAAAAGGAGAAAGTTAGAATACCTTGGGGACATAATGAGAAACGACATAAATACAGATTACGGAAAATAATCCTTCACGACAAAGTATTCGGAAAGCGAGGAATTGGGAGAATAAGAATATCATGGTTAAAAAACCTGAGGAAATGGTTCTCCACAACAAAAACTAATCTATTTAAAGCATCAATTAATAAAATAATTATAGCCAGAATGATCGCCAATATTCGAAACAAATAGGCAACAAAAAAAGAAGACCCTATTTTCAGGAAGTAAATGATTTAATGGATAATTCAAATGTTTAAAATAATATATTTAATTATCCTTTGAAATTTACGGAACTACAATTTGCATTAAAAGTACCAGTAACGCGGCTTCCGGTATGGATCAAGTTATATACGATATGATATGGAATTTACCAATTATATCGATAAATTATTTCTTTTAACGGTATTTGGTTATACAACACTGTCATTGAGAAGTGGAAAATTTTTTTAGATGTACCAATCCCCAAACAACAGAAAAATCCCAACCTTGCGGAATCTTATCGGCCTATTTCCGTATTATCCTGCGTCATGAAAACTTTTGAACGGATTATTAAGCCCCGGCTAGAATTTCATTTGATTAGGACTACCTTTTTTTCGTTGCAACAATTTGGTTTTAAACAAGGGTTAACTACAATTGATGCAGTTTTTATCTTAACAACAGACATTCAGTTATGTTTTTCTAATAACTATTACTTAGGTGCTGCATTTCTCGATATAAAAGATGTTCCTGCGAGAGTGTGTAATGTCTTGTGCAAGCAAAGAAAAGTTTATGTAAGGTCGAAGAACAATCCTGTAATAGGTCTTTGAAGATCATCCACAGTTTTACCACAGGCCTCCGTTATCTCTCCCATTTTGTTTAATATTTTTACAAAAGAAATACACGATATAAAAAATAATTATAATATTATACAGTATGCTGATGATATTGTAGTTTTTAATACTAAAAAATTAGAGTCAGGCATAACTGAGCTCACGTCATATATACAGCTAACTATTTTGAACTTAAGATTAGCTGAATAAGTTAAGTTAATCGTTAGGTTTTTACTTAACCCATCAGAAATCTAACGTTACCATTTTTACAAGACATTATCTGTCCAATACTGATACAGTGGCGGATCCAGGGGGGGGGGTCACGGGGGTCATGACCACCCCAAAACAAAATTAAATATCAATCAAATAATCCTAAAAAAAGTATAAGCAGGAAGTCAAGAGTTGAAATGATTCAAACTCATTTATTCTAGGGGTAAGTGTAGAATTATACGGAAGCCTTTTTAAATTGCTCTTTAAAAAATTAACAATTCTAAATACAGTAATACCTCGACTAAGACTTCCACGAATTCAGAGTTACGCGATTCTCAAATTTTGTCAATTCGTCATTTGAGTGCCAGAGAATCGTTCGATTAATATTGCTCATTCAATGTACATGACAATACTTTTCGTACGAAATCGGCACGTTTTTATTTTGTATTAGGTATTTCTTATTTTCAGTTTTGTCTACGAATTGGTTGTTTATAATTTGAATATGTATTATAATTGTTGAGACTGTGTGCTACATTTTATAATTTATCTATAATAAATATCAAAGTGAATATTGTTGTTGCATTGGCTCTGTCTGATACGTTAGTGAATACAAATAAAGGAACTGGGGGCTGCTGTCCAAGGCGTTTGTGAAACTGTGAAACAGTAGATTGTCTTAGGGATGTTTTAGGTACAACTGTATCACTTAGGCGTCTTCTTCAGTCACCAAAATTAGATTTTAAGTAGGCTACTGAGGCCATAGCGGACACTAAATGCATTCTTCAAAATAAAATATCAAATGCTGAATCTGGCTTAGCAAACTTTACTATGAAGTAAACAAATAGCTGAACAACTAGACATTGAATTGAAGATGCCTCGTATAGTTTTTCGTCAAACCTGTCGTCAAAACCAATCTGCTAACTCTTCCGAAGAATATTTCCGAAGATCTATTTATTTACCCCTTTTAGACAATATCTTAACTGATTTAGAAGAACGACTTTCACCGAAAGTTAGGAATCTATTTAATCTTCGAGTTGTTTTACCTAAAACTGATAACACACCAGAAGATACAAGTTGCATTAAAAAAAATTGTTGACACCTTTTAGGATATTATTGGACCAACTACTTACTGCATATTCCACAGTAGAATAAGAGTTTTCACTGTGGATTCAAAAGTGAAAAAGAGTCGTGCAAAATAATGGAAAACTTCCCGATTATATTTTAGAAGTATTAGAAAACTGCGACATTCATGTGTATCCAAATATCAGAATATTTCTGCAAATATTGATTATACTGCCAGTCAGTGCAGCAACAGCAGAGCGTTCTACGCTTAAGCGTCTAAAGACTTGGCTTAGAAATAGAATTTCTGCGGAAAGGTTAAATGGTTTAGCACTCATCAATGTGTATCCTCAAATTTATCTAGATGTTGATGCAATCATAGAGCGATTTGCTAAATCGGATAGGCAAAAAGAATACGTTTTTATAAAATTATATAATATTTACTTATCTTATTCTTTTAGTATTTTTAATCACTGAACCTTTTATTTACCACTCATTGCCGGCTGTTGCTGACAATTCGTGAGAAAAATTTCAATACCGAGTAAAAAAATATTTCACTCACTTATAGTCTAATATGCCTAATTATAGAAATAAGTATTCCTTAATTATTATATTATGTTTTTTGTTGAATAAATTAATTTAAATAAATGCTGTTTACACTTATTCTTATGGTTTCTTCTTCATTACGGAAGAGTGGCTATAACTACAGCCAATTGCTCTTTATCTTAAGCTGTTCTTAGTATCGAATGTGTGTCCATACCTGTCCAGTCTCTTACATTCTTCAGCCTGGAGCATTTTTTCTTCCTGGACCTCTTTTTCCTTCTACTTTCCCTTCCATTATGAGTCATAGAAAGTTATATTTTTCTTCTCTGTAAATACGTCCTAGATAACTCGTTTTTCTGTTGTTTACAATATTTAGGAGTTCTCTCTCAGTCCTCATTCTTCTCAGCACCTCGTTATTGGTCACGTGCTCTGTCCACGAAATCTTCAGCATTCTTCGAAAAACACACATTTCAAAGGCTTCTATACGCCTCATACTTGGAATTCCGAGCGTCCATGTTTCCACTCCGTATAGCAATAAGGAATAAATGAATGTTTTTACAAATTGATATCGAATATCCAACGATAAGTTAGAGTTTATTAGGAATGTTAAATACCTTCATTAATGTTTACACTTACATTGAAACTTTGGTTTATACTTAGTTATCCTTGGTTTGTTCTTGATTTTGTAGCTATAGGATAGGTAGGTTTAAGTTAATTGTCTTTAAAATACCTAGTTTAAATTGACAGTCCTTGATTTGGGTTTTAATAACTTCTCATTGGTTTAATATATCGCTTAAAATAATTATTGAGAAAATGGTTCCTTTACATGAGGCACAAATCATATCAATCGTAAAGTACAAAAATCTAAATCCTAAATCAAAATCACCCTCAAGGCCAATGACCCCTACCTCCGACAAAAAATTTCTGGGGATCAGCCACTGAAAGATGCAAAAATCTAAATCCTGTATCAAAATCACCCCCAAGATCCATGACCCCCCCCCTGACAAAAATTTCTGGATCCGCCACTGTACTGATAATATAAATGTAAATGGTACCTTCATATCCAGTATCAAATAAGGTGGAATTGGAATTATTCTTGTCAAGAAGCTTAGCTGGAAACCATTTATACAAAGCATAGAATCAACATGTTTAAGAGGTATAATTTTTTTTTAAATCCATGAGGAGAACTTGGTGGGGAGCAGATCCACAGTCGTGTTTAATTTTTTACAAAGTCTTTATTAGGTTCATCCTGGATTACGGATGTACGTTATATGGATCAGCCAGTCCTTGTACCCTAAAACGATTGGAAATAATTCAAAATACTTCCCTTAGACTGTCTGGGTACAATGCGTTCAACACCTGTGAAACCTCTTCGGATTGAAGCACTAGAAACAGCATTATTTTTACGGAGGGAATCGTTGTCAGAAAAATGTATTATTAAGTCTTTTTTTAAAATCCACGATTTAAGTAACACGTACTAGCCAAAAAACCTTCTCGTCAATTATGTATAGCTTTTAGAAATATACTTGCCATGGTGGTTTAAAAAGACCTATTTCAGCCGAAAAATCTGAATTATTTAACATAACGGAGCCACTATAGTCCTGTATGCAATGAAAATTTGTTGATAAGCAAAAATACATTAAGAGCTTTCATATCAAATCTGTAAGATTTTCTGGAAATTGGAATAACCGATGCATCAAAACAGAATAATGGTATGGGATGTGCATTCTTTAACCCATGAACAAAAGTTTAAGAAAAATTCAAACTAAATAACAATACTTCCATTTTTTCTGCAGAAGCGATTGGTCCTGGGATTATATCGAAGAAAAAAACAAATTAAAAAATACCCTTTTTGAGTGACTCCTTATCCGTTTTTAAATGCATCGCTAATCCAATTAATGTAATGGCTATTGATATAACTCTTTTTGTTAGGAAATTAAAAGTAAGAATTATTAAATTAAAAAAAAATAAATACGAATTAAAATTTACTTGGATAAAAGCTCATATAGGACTTGGTGGTAATGAAATTGCAGATTCCTTAGCCAAAGAAAGCGTTACAAACAGATTATTTATTTATTTTTATCTAAGAGTAACTTCACACGATGCACACTGTTACATCCAAGTATTCCGACAGCTTTGTAGCACAAAGATTATGATTTTACAAGAAATGATATTGCACGCAAGCTTCCGTCAACACTTATATAAAATCGATGTAGACAAAAAACTTTATATGAATTACCTATCTATTCTAAATCTTAAAGATATCCCTTTGTTCACAAACCAGAAGCAAATTTTCAAATCAGCAAATTGTTAGAACGAGGCATTGTTAAACCAATAATTTACTCCAATTTGGGTACTGCCCAAAATAGCGGATGCACCAGAAAAAAAGAAGTTGTAGATTGTCGATTATATTGATATGATCCGAAAATGTATATAAAGAAAAATTAATAAAGAAAAAGAAGAAGACACAAAAATTTGTAAAATCATGTTATAGTTATCATATTTAGATATACGGTTTAATTTTATTGTGTTGTGAAGTTATATTGTTTTGTGAAGAAAAGGGACTTTTTCAATTTCAGATTTACGGTAAATTTCGTACTTTTCAAATTAGAATAGGCATTTAAGATTAGTTTAAGTAAATAAAATGTTATATTGAAATATCAAATATACTTGCATTTTTTTAAGGATTAATTTATTTCGGTTACCAAGTCGATGAATCTCACTACATTGCCATTTTTATCATTCAAACATTCAGCAGCAACCATTTCATCTCCAAAGTCAACCTCTGTACTTCCAAATATAGTAATTCCATATGTACCTACATGAAGAAGATGAGATATCCGAAATTCATATCAACGACGTTTCACTAGAAAAATTTACATAGTAAAAAGGGAATGAAGTAAGAAAAAAGATATTTCCATTGACGGCAATAAACTTTAAGAAGATGAAGCCGAAGAAGTCCTACCTCATATACAGCGCAGATCATTTTTCACCCCATGAAAAATGCCTGATTCTAAGAGTGAAGGCGTTATATGTATTGACCTAACTGCGGCCATGTTTCCTATTTAAGAATATCAGCCCTTGATCACTAATTGATTTCTGTTTAGACACTTATGTTATAATTTTACGAGCTATTTTATGTTATAACATTTTTATGTGCGGTCTAGTGTCTGCTTTTAACAGTTTGGTAAGAAAGTCAAATAAATACTTTAATTCCTGTAATGCCAAGTTTTAATAGAACGAAGTAATTTTTATTAAACTAAATCATTTTTAAAAACTATCCCATACGGCAGAAACCTATTAGTCGGGTATACTTTCAACATGATGGTGCTTCACCACATTACAAGCATATAATTAGATATTTTTATTCGATAATTTTCCCAAACGATGATATAGTAGAGATGGTCCTCATGTCTGGCCTTCACGATCATCTGATTTTGATCTTATCAATTATTACGTTTGTGGATATTTAAAATCCAAAGTTTATAACGATGAAATATATAGTGAAGACGAATTTCTTGAACCGAATTAAGACGCCTTTCAAGACATAAAAAATAACCCAGACTATCCCATATACCCAGAATCACAGAGATAAGGAAGTCAGTCAGACATATTACAAAAAGTGCAAGAGTTTGCCTCTAACAAGGTGTGGTAATTTTCAACAATTACTTTAGTTTTGATAATAGGTATTTTTCTGCAAATTTCTGCTGTTTTTTTTTTGTTTAACTTCGTTGATTAAATGTACGTATTTTTTGTAAATGTATTGTTTATTCATTAATTAAAGATGCACTATTTTTAGAATGCAAATTCAAAATTTTACCAGAAAAAATATTTTGCCGAAAATTCAAAGTATATCACTAAATTTAGTTTTTCATCTTCTTTCTAAGTGCAGAATCGATTTTTGAAAAATCCAATGTAGTGGGTGTTGTTTTCGGAAGTGGATTTATTGTAATTTAAAATAAATGAATCGATTGGACACAATAAAAAATATTCGAATTAAAAAAATTGTGGTCAAAAATTTATGAACCAAATAAGAAGGCAAAATAAATAAAACACCCAGTACTTTTGTTATTGATGAAGTAAG
This sequence comes from Diabrotica undecimpunctata, assembly GCF_040954645.1. Lineage (NCBI taxonomy): Eukaryota > Metazoa > Arthropoda > Insecta > Coleoptera > Chrysomelidae > Diabrotica > Diabrotica undecimpunctata. Next base: position 93,211,435 of record NC_092807.1, on the reverse strand, counting down.
ACCGATTAAATATGAGATGGAGTGTCCCCTTTTTACAGTTAACGTATGTTACTTTTTCAAAGAAACACCCTGTATATATATATTTTAGAAAAGTTTTTAAAATATCGTTTTTAAAACATCTTTCGATGTCGAAAAATCTATGGAAAAATTTATTTTTTAGTTTGCGATCAATAAAATCTTTTAACAAAGCGGTTACTTGAATCTGAATTAACAATATTGTCTAAGAAGATGCAACTGAAGGTAAAGGTTATAGCAATAATTCCTTATAATAATCTTTTTTTTTTTCAGTGGATTTAAAAGGTTTGTTTGTTTGTTTAGTTCGGACATAAATCATTATAGTAAGAGTTCGAGGGCACAGCTGGTATTCAATATTGTAATACCTGGAAACAGGTCAGAATCTTAATATACAAAAACACAGTTCGCAAATATAGAAACAAATATATTTTTAAATAATTATCTGTAACCATACTCTTTTAATTATGTAGCTATAGATGGCAACAAAAGTGAAACCATGTATAAAAATAGGAAAATATTCATATAAAATATATAACTCACAATACGATTCAAAAATAATTTATATAAAACGTATCAATAAAAAAATATGATTGATATTATCAATAATTTCAGTAAACTAGAACTCATGTTAACACAAAATATTTGAAGTGTTAAACAAAAATTAATTTTGTGAACAATTGTTTTTTTATAAAATCTTCAGAGAAAACTGAGCAAACGTAAAAAGTCAACATATCTACCTTTTTTCTTATATTTCCAAATGCGTATATTAATAATTAACTGTAGTACTGATAGAATGTACTTTACACCAAACGAATATAGCGAACTGTGTTAAATGTATAAACCAACACTAACCTACCCCCAAAAATGCCTCACACAAATACGAAACGGGGTTCAATAGTCCACTGCAAAGTAAATTGCCCTAATTCCGTGTGTAACATCAAATATGAATTAGATAAAGCCTGCCCCAATTCGATAGCGCTGACTGAATAAAATCGGTCATTCAATGAACTTGATCTTGAAACCTTATCGGACTGTTGTTCCTCTGAATCATCGTACGATTCAACTTGAAAAATATCCGAAGCACACACACATACTTCTTCGACCTTCCTTTCTCGACTGAAAAATTAATGAATGAAGTGCATCTTGCCGCTCACGAGGAGAAGGGGTGCAGGTCTTCCGTCCGATTGGCCAAGAATCATCGCTCCTCCTTGCTAACCCCTCCCAATCCATCGACTTAAGTAAGTTGTAGTCTGATCTATAAAAGCATTGCTTACAATGACGCTCTTGTAGACACTGTGCATTGCTTTTTGATATTTTGCGTAAATCTTTTAATTTTTTTCAAAAAGTTTAAAAAATAATTTTAAAAAAATGTTTGTGTATAGTACGATGATGCTTTGGAATTTTGCGGTCAAAGAATTCTCGACAAATGTTCTGCTTGTGTTCGTCACTGTTCTGTTAATAGTTCGCGCCCTTCAGATGCTAAGGGAAGCTTTATCTCTGCCTCCAGGACCTTGGGGACTTCCCATCCTGGGATCTCTTCCTTTTTTAAAGGGAGATCTCCACCTGCACTACAGAGATCTTACTCAGAAATATGGATCGCTCATATCGACTAGACTTGGGTCTCAGTTAATAGTGGTTCTGAGTGATTACAAGATGATTCGGGACGCGTTCAGGAAAGATGATTTTACTGGACGACCTCACAATGAATTTACCAATATTTTAGGAGGCTATGGTAAGTCTAACATACTATATATTTTTTATCTTCTCGAAAAATATAAATTTGTAATTTTTTTGAAAATGACCTCCAAAAATGTTGTGCTTTTATTTTGTTTTTAATTCATCAGACACTTATAATAAATGTAAGAATATTCGTGGGTTTTTAAAAATTAAATGGTGACATTGACCCATTAAAGAAGCTATTACTAAACGGCTACACATACTAAATTGAGTAATATAAATATTGAACAAATTGCAAATTTACAACTAATAATTTTGTGAGATTTATTTTAATATCTTAAATTAACCCTCTAAATTTAATTTAATAATAGGAAAAGTACTAGGTGTATAATATACACCAAATAATTTTAATACATTTAACTATATTTTCAACTTCTTTGCAATTTTTTCCGTGACTTGCGATTGTATCTGCGATTTCTTACTTACACTCTTTTCTAATTTGTTTTAAATTGTTTACAAAAAAGTTAAGAATAATTTGTTTCAAATCTTTGTGTATCCGGTGGTGTATTTTTTACTCGATTGTCTTACCGTCTAAAAATAAATCTCGTATATGATTGACACACTTTTGTAGTGGCCTTCACAGGTCACATCTTTAGTAAAAGTGGTCGGTTCGTTATCTCAGCTTTGATATCCTATCGGCTTTAACCCACTTTAAAATCATTAAAAAAGAAGAAAAACTGAAGCAGATAATTTTAATCGTTATTGTTGTTGATTGCAGAATCTTTATGTGTTCCATCGCCAACACTGATTATGTCACGGTGGAAAAAAATTGAAGATTGGCATGCGATTGGTTTGCGATGTTTTTTTCTGATTAAAAAGACAGTGGTCTATTTCTTTATTTACTTCAGATAACGTCAACTCTTTTTCTCATAGAAGTATGTACACAATTTTGTTGTTAAATAAATATGTTGTGGATTTTAACCGGTTTTCCCTTTTATACAGTTAACTCAAGATTATTAAGTATTTGAATATTTTAGAGTTCTCATTTTTCATGTGAAATGTTTTTTTTTGTTTAAAAGATATTTTGTCTATAAATTATTAATCTTCATGCTTTACCTTATTAATATTCACAAAAATTTGTTTTTATATCAGAAATAAGTAGATACCAATTGTTTTTTCATGTTTTTGTCTGGGTTTATCGTTTGACCTTCAAATTTGAGAAGAACCCTATCTATGAGCTCTAGATACTTTTTTCGTGTTTTACCGACGTTTCATATTTTTGGCTTGCTACAATTTTTTATTTAAACTATTCTGTTTTTGTCATTTTTGACCAAAACTATCTCCATTTTTATTTATTGTTTTCTTTTAATGTCATAAACACAATTTCATTATCTTACAAGCATTTACCTTGTGCAATAAGTTTAGTTAAAATTATAACTAGAATTAAATAAAGAACATGTTTGGTCTGTTAAGTTGATTATTTTACAACTATCTTCTTATTTTTTCTCAAGAGTTTGTAATTCTTTCTTTTTTATATAATTAAATGGTCACGATGGTTAATATATTTCTAGATACATGGGCTTCTCTTAGCCCTTAATTTCCATGGCTTTTCGTGTCCAAAAACAGTTGTAGATTTGATAATATAAAAACGAGCTAATCCAAAATAAATTCGATAAAGCTAAAATAGGCTATTATTATATCGTTGTCTTTTCTCTTGTAGCTAAAAAACATCAACAAAAACTTTTCTATCAAAAAGTTGACCGTATTTGTATACCGAGTATAACAAAATAATAGTTTACATTCAAATTTTCAATTTTCTTCTTCGATTCTTATGTTCTTTTTTTAATATACAATTTGTTCACTATCAATAGAAATTAATAAATACTTTCATTTTAAAATATACATTATTAAATATAAATAGATTTAGTATTAAATTTAATTGTTACTGTGGTATTATTCTTGTAGTTATAATGTATACAGTTAATTAAATTTTTTATTGTTTAGATCGCGTGTATTGTTCTATTTTGTACGGTTGGCAGTAATGCAATATTGTTTCGCAATGACCTTGGCCAACGTTTGAAGTTTTTTTGCTGCTGGCTGTTCTGCCGTGTATTTAAATAGCTATACAACGGTTACACAAACTTTGTTCGCAATCACAGCAACAAATAGATTTAATTCAGATTTAACAATTTAAATATTTTTTAACTATAAAAGACACTCTACTGGAAGACTTATTAAATATCTATGATTTTGTTTATTTCAGGAGTAATAAACATAGCAGGGAAGCTGTGGAAAGACCAGCGCAGATTCCTCCATGACGGTCTTCGTCATTTCGGCATGTCCTATTTATCTTCGAGGAAAACTCAAATGGAAAATCGCATCATGTCGGAAGTTGAAGATTTCCTCTTTGTTCTCAAAGATCGCGAAGGCCAATCTGTGGATTTGAATCCAGTCTTCGCCGTGTCGATTTCCAATGTTATCTGTGATGTTTTGATGTCAGTGAGGTTCTCCCATAACGACGGCAGGTTCATTAGATTTATGAATCTCATTGATGAAGGATTCCGACTGTTTGGCTCGTTGGAAGCAGCTATTTTTATACCAATTCTCAGATATTTGCCCGGATATACCCTTACCAGACAAAAAATTGCCAGGGTAAGATATATATTTTTATCATAGAATGCAAATTCAGATTCAATATTAGTTTTTAACAAATTTAAAATTTTGGTGAATGCACCTAGCGACTTTCGCCATTATTTAAAAATGTCCTCATTCACGTAATATGTATTTTTTGTATTTATTTCAGAACCGTGAAGAAATGGCACGTTTTTTGCAAGAAACTATTGACGACCACAGAAAAACCTTCGATCCTAGTCATATGAGGGACCTTCTCGATACTTATCTTTACGAAATTCAGAAAGCTGATGAAGAGGGTACCGGCCATCATTTGTTCGAAGGGAAAGATCATGGTAAATATAAATTTATTTAGTTGTAAGGTATGATACAAAAGTTTTTTCTTATATTTATCTTCTTGTTTATTTTTAAATTCATTCCTTTAGTCTCTGTTTTAAAACTGTTTCATATTTTAACATTTTCCTTTCTCTTTCTCTTACATTCTTCAATTCATTGTTTTTATCTCCGTTTTCGTCGATATTTTGAATTCGAAAATTTGCTTTTCTCTTTCTCTAAAGTTTTGTTTAAAAAACAGTTTTGTTAAACAACATTCACTAAATGTATAGGAAGAATGTCGTTGTATCTGAATATGAATATATTGCCTTTATGAATATATTGCCTTTATGAATATATTGCCTTTATGAATATATTGCCTTTTTTGGATATGGTTTATGCTGATTTTCACCAGTTTACAATATTTGATTTATGAGAAGACTATTGGAAAAATATACCTATATGTCATATATTTATATCAATAATGTTTTTTTCTTGCAGACCGTCAAATGCAACAGATCATGGGTGACTTGTTTTCCGCTGGTATGGAAACTATCAAAAGTTCACTTCAATGGGCTGTTCTGTTCATGTTACACAACCCCGATAAAATGTTGGCAGTTCAAGAAGAATTAGATCAAGTTATTGGTCGCCAGAGGTTGCCAAAGTTAGAAGATTTGACGTATTTGCCTGTCACAGAATCCACCATTTACGAAGTCCTGAGGATTTCCAGCATTGTTCCTATGGGTACTACGCATGCTCCAGTCAGGTAGGTTTATTTTAGTTTTCTAATATATTGCTAGTTCTATACATAAAATATTGGAACATGTTATAGATTTTAAGGATAGAACTCGAATTTTAACTGATCTGTTTTAACTGATATTTTTACGTTGGCTAATAGGCTGTTCACTAAATTTTGCAGTCCGATAAGTAAAACACATTTTTATGGTTTAAAATACACTTTATTATTCAGTATAGTCTACCTGTCAGAACGACATTGCAATTTATAAATTACATTCTTGAAAAGAGAATCTGGAAGGGTTGCAAAATATGCTTTCACACCTGTTATGACCTCATTTGATAAAAAACGCCTTCTGATGGTATGGTAAATACCAACGGTAAAAGTAAAATACGGTGGTTGTTCTAACAATTTAAACTTTAATTAATGGATCTTAGTCATTGCCAAAATGCTCATTTGACACGGTGATTTGTCCTGAGAAAAAGTATTTTTTTCTTCTCCAAACTGTATGTTTTTTCACAAATTTTTTTCTGCACCTGCTCTCTGAAGGTTACAATAATATTCAAAATTGATTGTTTTACCAGTCTGCAAGTAACTCACAAACAAAATTTTTTTCGCGTCCCAAAAAACCTAAAACCTTATTGGGCAATTTATGGACACGAACTGGTTTGGGAGCCGAAAAACCAGGATCAAACCACCATTAAGCCTCTTGTTTTGATTCAGGATTATGGTTATAGACCTCAGTCTCATCTATACTAACGAATGAATCCACAAGCTCCACTTCATCATTTCGAAAATACTCTAAATGTGTTTGAGAAAGTCGCATTCAAATATGTTTATGTTCCATTGTTAGCGAATGCGGCACACATTGTAAACACAGCTTTCTGAAACCTAATACTTCACCCAAAATATTGCTTAAACTACCCAATAAGATACTTATAGCCGGTTGTAGTGCAGCCAATTAGGTTTCATTTTTCACTTATTCATGATACCTAGTCCAGAATTCTTGACCAGTTTGTGCAAGGCTAGAGAATAGGTACCATATTTTTTCGAGTCACTTGGTAGTCTAAACAGTGTGTTTCCACCTCCAATTTAATGTTTTGCTGTCATGCAAAATATCCTTGACTGCTTTAAGTTTTCTACTACAGAGTCTAAGGCTTAAGTCTCTATGAAGCAGTCCATTAACATGTCGTGTTTGATTCTATTAAATGACTTTTTGTTTATCTATAAACATACAGGGAATTTGAGGTCTACATCATTGAAACAGAATCTTCATAGCAAATAATGAGTTTTAGTAATACTTTTATATTTGTTTCGCATTTTGGTATGGTTGATTTTGAAAAATGTTTTTAGTGAGTAGCTCAAATAACATTTGTTAATACTGATAATATCATAATAATAATATGGTTATATTTGGTTGAGCTGATATGTATTCATAAGTTAGCAAATATGAGTTAGCCAGTTATTTATGGCCTCTGCAAGCTATTTATTTCGCTCGTCATCCGAAGTCGGAAGACCAAGTGAAAGTTATCAGGGCGTTGAAAAATAATTCTTTTTCGAACTCGTTTCCAAAATACATTTTTGAGAGTACTATATCTCCTAAACCGAGATGTCACATATTTCACATTTTCATTAAACTGTTTTCGTTTGGTTTTATAAGTTGTTTCTTAATTTACATGTAAAGGGGTTCTGGTCTGATTTCATGTCTACTGCTGGATAAGCTTTCACTAAAGTCTCATAGCTTTTATTTATAATCAATATAATCTATTAAATTTCTTACTACTTGTATCTATATGCCTGCGGATTCGTGTGGGAATTTCCAAGTATATATTTTTTTCTTATAAAGATTAAAGAAGTTAACTTTTATAAAGATATAATTGCTCGTTGTTGCCCCATGACAAATTCTATCAATTGCTTTGCTCATTCATTTATTTTACTGATTCTTACGTTAAAACATTTGTATTTTAAGGAAAACATTTTATAAGACGTCAATAAGCAGCAACAATTCTCCTATTCACTTTATTGATGTCAAGTTGAATTCTTTTGGAATTATCCCATTTTTTTCGTTGCAGTAATAGTTTTCCTTTAACCTTAACATTTTTTTAACATCGGATCAATATTTCCTTTCTGTTAAGTGAAACATCTAACCAAATAAATTATGAATAACTAAAATGAAACGTATTTGCTTTTAAATTGCAATCTCCGTTTAGGTAACGACACCTTGTTTGTTTTTTTAATTATTAAACTTCATCATTATGTATTTATTTTAAATAGTACATGCTAATTTTAATTCTAACGATTTTTAAATTACGACGATTTTGTAAAGTTATCTATTATTAGTTCATTCACCTGTTAGATAATATCTTAATAATTGTTTTGGAATGATAACTGAATAGGTAGTAAAAATTTATCGATAAGGTATGATCTGAAAGGTTGTTTAAAAATTAAAAAGTTAAGTTGATTAGTCATGTTTTAATCAGTTTACGAATTCAAATATTATTATTTCATATTTATCGTATAATAAAACTAAAGTTGAGATGACTTTGTAAGTAAAATGGTTTTCCATTTTGTTATATGTTTGCTCTTTCTTCCTTATATTCCCAGTTTCTACTTATTTCAATTCCCATGTATTGGCATTTTTGACATTGTACTTGCAGTTTTGTGATTTTTAATATCATTAGTTTTAATAGTAACAAGAGTAAATAAAAAACCTATAATACATTAGGTAAAATATAAATAAAATATAATTAATTTTAGCACATATAATACTTATGGCATTAACAATATACACCTAAATGAAAAATAAATATTTTAATTACAGTTATTTATCAGAACAACCAGCCGCTGCACTATATTTTAAAACAGAACTATCAAAACCAATTCTTTACGTAACTTCTAATAACAAATTTTTAAGATGAAATAAAAATAAATTTGATATACTTTTTTATGCTTTAATTTAAGTTTTTGGAAATTCAACATATGTGAATCAGTTATGAAAAGCAGGTACACGATACAGTCTCGTGCACGGTAATTTGGTGTGTAACAAAACAATAAGGCAAATATTGAAGCAACAGAAATCGATGTTTTTTAAAGATCGTTAGAAATATTTTGCAGAAATTAAACGAAATAAAAAAATGTGAATCAAATACGAAAAAATGAAAAATATATATAAAAAAAACTAATGCGGTTACGTAGAAATAAAAAAGGGACAACACAAAGCTGGCAAATCATGGAATAGTTACCGTCAAGACTCAGGATATAAGAAAGGCCAAAGAAAACCCCGAAAGAGTAAATATAAAAAATAACATCTTATAGAAATCTCAAAGAAGGCTATTTGATCGAATTCCATAAAAATTAGGAAGTCGATAAACAAGAAATACCTGCTAAATTCGTTTACCTTGATAAACAACAAGATCTTACCAACTACAGCTGATTCTTGATCTTCTAATTGTCTGATAATTTCTAGATCATAGTCAATATATATTTAAACTTTAAATTAAAGAAGTAAAATGTATATATTTTTTATAGCTGTACAAAAATGATATTTATTATAACTGAACGCTGTTTGTTGTGGTACCAAAAACTTCGCTTAAGTAATCCTTCAAAATATAGTTTTATTATTCATGCGGTGGTGCCTAATAAACCATTTTTGAGTGTCATACGGCACTATAAACAGTTAGATGCATTCCGAAGCGTCGATACGATACGTACCGAATTTGGAACTGTGTTTAAAATTCGTCTCTGCAAAAAAGTGAAAGTCAACAGCCTAAAAATAATTTATATTTTTCGGTCAATGAACTTTGGTCATTCACAGACGATTTCTTAAGGAATTTCGTAACGACACGCAAAATACTGCTGAAATGGTTTAAGACAATAACTTCAGGGGTTTATGTAATAAGTTCAATATACGCACTCTCGAAGAAACTTATGTAAGTGGAATTAAAAATCGACTAAGTGTGGTTTGGACCAACTTGTCTGGTCCATAAATTTTGTCAATTTAGCATTATGTAAAGTTCGTGGGGAAATAACCGAGCCATCACATGTCTACAATAAATTAGAAGCAAAGCACGACATGGAAGTTGTTAGTACCACATTATTTTCTTTTAACAAATCATATATTACAACATATATTGAAAGTTGTAATAATGTTTTCATCCATATTTTGAATATTTGCTTTTAAAATTATCATCTATCTTTAATACAAAGTTATTAATTATACCTTTTTTGTTACAGAGACACCAAACTTAACGGTTTCCATCTTCCCCCACATGCGCAAATAGTACCGCTTCTCCATGCCGTCCACATGGATCCCTCACTGTGGGAAGAGCCAGAAAAATTCAATCCTTCCAGATTCATAAACTCTGAAGGCAAAGTCCATAAGCCAGAATTCTTTCTTCCCTTCGGAGTCGGAAGAAGAATGTGCCTTGGTGAGATCCTGGCAAGAATGGAACTCTTCCTCTTCTTTTCCTCGCTTCTTCACAGCTTTGACATTTCCGTACCAGAGGGAGAAACGTTACCAAGTCTTAAAGGTATTGCGGGTGTAACCATCAGCCCCAATGCCTTTAAAGTTAAGCTCACACCAAGGCCGATGGCTTGGGATAACGAAGAGCCCAACATTAGGCCCGCTGGTAGCCATTAGGCTTAACTGAAGCAGCTGCTAAATTAACAAAAGTACAAAATGGTGTTTGGGTTTTACCAAGCGTCTACGAGATGTCCAAGTCGTTCTCAGGGCACGGTGTTAAATTGTTTCCTAATTCCGAAGAGACGGAGTGTTATAAGTACAAGATTTTCCTTGTTTTGTGTTTTGAGCAGAGCGATTGGGCGCGGTACTTACTAAAGATACCACGACAAATAACGTTTACCTAAGTTAAACTAATTCGTGTGTAGTATTAATACCTAAACTCAAAAAATCTCCAATGACAAAACACAACTTTTTATAGTTCTCATTATGAACACGATTATTTCTTTAAAACAAATCCATAACAATGCATGTATTGAATTTTTTACTACATTTTCATAACGTACAATAGTTTTGGAACTTAATTCGGTGTTATCTCAATTTTGTATTTATTGGATTTCAAAATATTACGGAAAACGTCAACTGTTTTAAAAATAGTAATAAAAAACTTTATTATTGCATTTTTCAATAATTTCTTTATTCAGCTAATTCTTTAATTAGTTTATTTGCTCTTTATTTGTATATATTAAATAAAAGTTAGCTTATCCTCTTGATATTTGTTTTTCAGTTGCTTTATACATATCTTACCAAAAATACTTCTTTACATTGTAATCTTCTTTTGCTTTTTAAGTCTTGTCTCTCAATTTTTTGGTCAAATTGAACTATTGTTGCAAGAACACCTATATATAATCTTTTGCTCGTTGCGTCGCTAATGCTACCTTGCTAAACTTCTTTCGGTAGTTCCTGAGCTAATTTTTTTAGAAGCCGTCTGTTATATCAGTCATTCATTCATGATATCCATCCTAAATTTCTGAAACCCATTACCAACTTGTACAGGTGTAATGCATGGGTATCATACGTTTTTGGAGTCACTTTATAGGCTCAAAACAAACTTCATATCATAACTAAAGCTGATTAACCCGTCCACCACGACAACCAAGGTCACAATAATATCAACATATCTCTAGGAATTTCAAGTTGAGTATTAATAAAAGAAATCTCTCTCTCTTCAGTCCTGATCCTCCAGAGAAAGTGTATTCATTGTAATGTCATGTATTGTTTGTCTCCAAACATCTCTGTTTCTGATTCTTCTTCTAAACGTGCCTATCTTCTAGAGATGTTGGCGACCATATTGACCCATCTTATTCTATTCACAGCAGCTCGAAATAGATCAGTTGACATTACATCAGTCCACTTCCTAAGATTGGCCAGCCAGGATATACGTCTACGTCCAGGGCCTCTCTTACCCTCAATTTCGCCTTGTAGAATCAACTGTAGAAGTCGGTATTTATCATTATGCATGATGTATCCGAAGTAACCCAATTTTCTGTTTTTTTATGGTGTTAATAATTTTTTTTGTCTTTTCTTAGCCTCTGGAGAATATGTCTAATCGTTTAATGGCATCTTCTGTAAGGCTCCAGCTTTCTATTCCATAGAGGAGGTCACTAAAGACGTAACATCTAAGAATTATTATGCGTATATTGATACTTAAAGATAGTTGCAGAGAATCTGCCTAAGACTGTTGAAAGAGCTTCTGGCTTTTTCAATACGAGTTTTTATTTCATAGCTGTGATCCCAAGTATCCTTAATATTGTAGCCCAAATAGCATATTTTTTCCACTCTTCCTAACGGTGTATCGCCTATTGTAATTTGGGCGTTTATGTTGGTGTTCTTACTAATGATCATTATTTTTTTCTTCTTGTCTCTTTCTTTCATGTCTGATTATGCTTTTGAGTCTGATTGAATATAAAACCTAGTCTTCTATTATTAGCCGACCTAATAATAGAAGACATAAAAATCAAAGTCCAAAATATAGTTTAGTAAAAGTTTTAAAACCTGTGATAAAATTAAAGTACCATTATAATTTTTGTAACTCACTACTACTATACTCAAGACTGAGTAATATTCTGTTCTTTTAATAAAAACCTTTTATTTAATACATTGACTAGTAATAAGAAAATAACAACAAAGTTTAAAGATTCTTGAGGTTAGGTATCTATTTATACACAATTTGTCTATGTTTATACCCAAAGACATAGAATACAAATGTCTACGTTTATACCATAGACATATAATAAAAATGTCTATGATTTATACATCATTCATAGCCATAAACTTTTTTCTAGTAATAAAAATGTGGCGTTTATTTGTCGCGGTATTTTGTTGTAAATATAACTCGGTTATAAAACAGAATAAGAATGATAGATCTCCGATTAGGATCGGCTGTGCAAAAGTGTTCAATTATCACATAGTATTAAGTATATTAACTAGTCAGGCATATCATCTCATTGTAATATTCCGATATCGGTGCATAGTTACTTCATTGTTTACCATTATGCGACCATTTTTATTTTTTATTATGTTTTTGTGGTTGTTAACCAAAATAATTCGACTGGAACTTACATAGAACATGTTACCTGTGTTGTGCTTGATGATATTTTGTGGCAATATGTTAAATTTCTGATGCAACTTTAAAAATGTCTGCGTGATACACAACAAACTAGTAATATATTCGTGGTTTTGTTTTACCTATTTCTAACTGAAACCATAATGACATTTATGATTATGTAATTATTTTTAGGTTAGTTTTGGTTAAATAACTGAATTGACGTCATTAAAAAAAATCATTTAAGGCAAAATTTCTAGCAATTTCTTTTCAATATGCTCCAACAATATATTGTTTGTTTGTTTTTGTGTCTAAAACCAGAGTGACATTTACTGATTACGTAAATATTTTTAGGTTAGTTTTGTTTATTTGATTAAATTATTTCAATTTTTGATGTGATTCATTTAAGACAAAATTTCTTCCAATGTCTTTCATACGTGTAGTTAAATGCAGACGTTTTTAATAATACCTTAAGGTGTTCCTTATATTTAAATCCTTTTGTATTGAAAGCAGTAGTGATATTAGGGTAATATTGCCAACTCATGTATTTTTAATAAGAAAATCATAATTATTGAAGTATGTTACTATAAAATGACTTTTCTTTTTTATTTTATAAATATTTTTGCATACCAGTGAATTTTATTTTCAAAATTCCAGGATTCGTATTACCTTGTTCAATTGTAGAAGTTGATATTTCAACGTATTAGCTATTAAGATGTTTTATAAATACTTTAGTGTTCATGCTTACGTACACTTTGAAGACTTATGTTAAGTATAATTTGTTATTTAATAATTTTAACGAATTTAATTTAAATAAATCAGTTTTTTAATTTAGTTATAGTTTTTTTTTCGTTCTTAGACTCCCTTTTTCATTTCAAAACGTCGAATAATGACATTTAATGAGTAATAGTTTCTAGTAATAATTGAGTATTCCTACTCATTTTAATCTTGAAACAATATAAAAAAAAGTTTTGAACTACTTGAATACTTTTTTCAAAGATCGAAGACTTTAAATGTCCATTCCGCTAAGTTTAAAGGAAAATAAAAAAATCTTTAAAAAAGAAAAAAAAGCTTTATTAATTATTTAATTTTTTCTACAATCAATTTATAATCGTGAGGTGTAAGTGTGATGCCGCATTCTCCCCATGTATCGAAGTTTTCGTTTCTTAAGCTAAATGAAAACTTTTGGAGTATTGTCGAGGTAAATAAAAATAAAAACATTCGTGCCAATTCTTCACCGACACACATCCGTTTACCTAGAAAAGAGGGATCTTTATAATACAAAAATAAAACCTGGACCTTTAGTAAAATGTTTTGTTTTATAAAACGTTATAACGTTACAATATTAATTTTCACTTAACCCTCCATCACTCGCACCGTTAGAAAAAATCTAACATTTTTAAATATTTCGCCATAATTTCCGAAATATTGCTTCTTTTGGGTTCTGCAACCCGGAAGGAATACTCCTATGAAGACTCGTATAAGACTATGTTAAATAATGGTGGGAGTATCTATTATCTTATAAACTTTAATCAAATAAAAGGCAGATATCGAGCACAGTTTTATTAATTAAATCTTATCCAAGTACTTTCGCTTTCTGTAGCATCGTCAGGGGCATTTCGTCAAATTTGGGCTATCCAACAATTATAGAATATCATAAACATAAAATTTTAATCACACTACACTACACAAGGGCAAACACTTTAAAATTATTTAAAATTCTCTCCAGATTCTCTCTTCTGATGCCGACCATAATGTAGCTTCGCCTATTTTAAAATTTTTTGTGTTTGTCCTTGTGTAGTGTAGTGTGATGTACAATTTTATGTTTATGGCATTCTATAATTGTTGGATAGGCCAAAATTGACGAACTGCTCCTGAAGATGCTCTAGTAAGCGAAAGTACTTGGGCAAGATTTAAATAATAAAACTGTGCTTGATATTTGCCTTTTATTTGATCAAAGTTCATTTATTCAAGCATTGAACCTTATATCAATTTATTATCTTATGGCCGACAGCAGTTGTTAGTTCAAATCTAACACGCGAGCGATCGCGTTCGTCGGAGCTTTAGAAAAAATCTAACTATGCGAGTGTTGATTTTTAGAGAGATCACTTAAGAAAAGTTATAATATTGTCATAAAAGGTAAGATTTTTAGTAAAATACCTATAGATTGTTGAACATCCGTTATTATAAGCGCTATTTTGGTTTATTGCAGGTAAATATGGACAAGAAAATGGAAAACCAGTTACTAAAATGGTATGAAGAGATAGATAGCGATGTGGAACCACTAGATTCTGATAAGGACTTAAGTGATGTTCGTTCTGAACACAGTATCCACAATACAGATTCTGAGCAGTCCACACCATCCAGTAATTCTGAAGATCTACCCAGTCATCCTGAAGATGCCATGGAAGAAAGCGGCCAAGATGATGGTTATCCAAGATTTTATGGCAAACATAAAACACCATGGTGGAAACATAAGAAACACACTCCCAAAGGTAAGACCAAAGCTTGTAATATTGTTACGAACTTACCTGGGGTAAAAGCAAAAGGCGCCAAAACAATATTAGAATGCTGGAAATTGTTCTTCTCGGATGCTATGATCAATAATATAGTAAAATATACAAATCAAAAACTGGATATGATGAGAGTGTTTTATACTCTCCCTAAGGATTGTCCTGCTGTTGACTAAGAGGAAATGTAAGCATTTATCGGACTTTTGTTCCTTGCTGGGATAAAGAGAGCGCAACATTTAAATAATGATGAACTCTGGAAATTATATGGCACAGCTCCAGATATTTTTGCAGCTACTACGTCCAACAAAAGATTTCATCAAATAATTCAAGCTGTAAGATTTGACGACGTCACTAAGATACAAGAAAATTTGGCCAGTTGATAATCTTTTACCCATTCGAGAAATATATGAAATGTTTGTCACTAACTGTTTATCTGCATATACTCCTGGATTCAATGTGACCATAAATGAAATGTTGGAAGCGGTCCGTGGTAGATGCAAATTTTGGCAGTATATAGCCAATAAGCCAGCGAAATTTAATACGGAATCCAGATTTATGCCTTGGTGGACGCTAGAACATTTTTCACACAAAATCTCGAAATCTACCCCGTCAAACAATCTGAAGGACCATATCAACTACCCAACGATGCATCTAGTGTAGTAAAAAGACTTATACGACCCAGAAGTGGAACCGGTCGAAATGTAACTACGGATAATTACTTTTCCTCTGTAGCCTTAGTCAACTCTTTATTGAACGATGATTGCTTGACAACTATAGGTACTTTGCGTAAAAACAAACAACAAATTCCCCCTGAGTTGACAAACGTAAAAGGAAGACCTTTATGTAGTAGCATGTTTGCATATGGTGACGATGGAAACAAGTGTGTACTTGTATCATATGTGCCAAAAAAAATAAGAATGTACTACTACTTTCAACACTACACAGCGATGGTTTCATTGATGAAAACACCAAAGAGCATACCATGAAGCCAAGGATTACTTATTATAACCTAATAAAAGGCGGAGTGGATGTTGTTGATACAATGATGGCAGAATACTCGGTGACTCGATTTAGCAATCGCTGACCGTTTACTGTTTTTTGCAGCCTACTAAATATTTCAACTATAAACAGCCAAATAATTTACAACAATAACACTAATATTATAACATCTTGAAGAAGCTACATTGCGGAGCTTGGCAAGTAACTTTTAATGTCCCATCTTCAAGGACGTTCCAGTATCCCAAATCTTTCTTTTCAGTTGAGACTCAGGATGCAAAATATAACCGGAGAAAAGACATCAGTTTCTCAAGGGGCAACTCCAACTATAAAACCAAGATGTTCTTTTTGCCCTGTAAGAAAGAACAGGTTTACCCAACATTATTGCACTAACTGTAAGTTGCCGTAAAGAGCACACTGGAGCACGCTTGTTAAGAGCACACTGGTTTAACAAATTTTACTTGCCACCACTGCCTAGAAGAGGAAGAAATCTAATTTTGTGCGTAATGCGCACATTTTTTTTGGAATAAATCCCCTTATTTGTTTTGTTCTAGGGTAATGTGTATATTTTTTTTAGTTTACCTAGTAGTTTTTTTGCAGTTTTGTTTTAAAAAATATTAAAGTTTATCGGTTTTTGTGAGTTAATAGGCCATAAACTTAACAAATAAGTACTAATGACTCATTTATTTGAGCTATACCCATATGTTAGATAAAATATAACACGCGAGTGATGACGCTTTATTCAGATCCAATTATGTTCTATGCCGTCAAACATAAAATTTCTATGCCCACTTCAGTCTCTACTCTAGTTGGGTTTTTGGAAATATAAAAACTTAACAAAGCAATTAAAGAAAGATATCCAAAGAAGATGCAGTTGTTGGCTGCAGACGGGAGATTCGATCAGACAATTGATTTAACCGAGAAGTCAAGATTTTAAATTTAGTGTCAGATTTTGAATAATCAGTTACTAGAGGTTAAAGATCATGGTAAGAAGCTAAAGCTTGTTCATAATCAACAGTAAATTCAAAGCTTCATCCATGTGGTTAGGGTATGTATCAGCAAAAGTTGGACAAGAAACAATTAATAAGGACAAAAAACCTAAGAAATATTTACCAACATAAATAAATTTTAAATTGAATCATAGATGATTGATTTTTTTATAGATGATTGATAACTTCCCTATTTTCAGAATTGAAGTGACATGACAAAAGTCAAGATCGAAGAGTTGAGCGTCAACTGTTTTTAGAATAACATAATAAAATGAAAGAGTCACGTTAATAAATGAATAAAATCGAAATAAATTAAAATAAAATAATTATTTAAAGAAAAATAACATAGTATGGCTGAATAGGTATTTTTAATACCTTTCAAATGAGGTATCACTTGCCATAAGGTCCTACTTAAAATTATCTGTCACAGTGGCGCTGTAACGTCATCTGTCACTTTTACGTCACTTGTTATGATTAGTTAAGAAGCCTACGTCTGTTTATTACCTCCCTCGAAATTTCACTATATTATAAGCATAACCGTTCAAAAGATACGAGGGGATGAAATGGACTAGTACTGTACATATATTGAAACTATTATAGATACCAGATAACTTTAAGATTACTTACCTACTTGAAACGGTACAAAATATTCTGACTTTTCAACCTTTCCCTCCGGATTAATAAACCTGCGTGGATTAAACTCGTCCGGGTTTTCCCAAACATTCTCGTCCATGTGTAATGCCCACTGTAGCATAACGATCATAGTTCCTTTTGGAATCCTATAACCTTCAATTTCCATATCTTCTACGGAACCATGTGGTATGCCTATCGGAACTACAGGTCTGATTCTCATTGTTTCTAAAACTGATGCTTCAAAGAGTGGTAGTTGATTTATATCTTCCATCGATGCCGAACGTCCTTGAAGAACGTCTTCGAGCTCTTTTCTGACTTCTGTTTGAATTATTTGATTTTTTGCCATAAACAGAAAATACCACCTGAAATTAATTTTGACATACGGTGTATTCGCAAACAATTTTTACAAAGAAAACTACAAATTTTCGAAATCGTTACGATTTGATGCATTTTATGTATAAAATACTTCCTAATAAAGCAACTATTCTTGAAAATTTTGTTCATAGATCGATCTAACTCAAATATCTTTTTTTTTAAACGATTTATTTATGCATAAATAAAAGAAAAAAATCAGGCACATCGAAAGCTATGACGTTGTCAGCGTGGAATAGAAACGGTTAAAACAGGACACGATTAAACTAGCAGAAGATCAGGCAGAGTTCAGAAGAGAATTGCAAAGATTATTGAAGTAAGTAAATCAAACCTTAGAAGCGGAATATATTCAAACAAAAAGAAAAAAATTAAATAAACTGATCTGGAACTAAATCAAGATTATAGTGTTTATTATCTAATACACAAACTAAGATAAAAATACAGACGGTATTAGTTAAGTTAGTTTAAAGATGACAGTCGTATTACAACCATCAATAAAAGAACACTCATATTTATCCATGCTTATAAATTTCTTTTCTTTATAAATTTCCTGGCATCTGCCAGGAAACCCTTTTGCAAGCAAACGAAGGAATCGTAATCAATGGAGAGGTTGTAAATAATATTCGATACGCAGACGACACTGTACTAGTCGCAAGAACAGTAGAAGAATTACAACGATTACTTACAAATATAAATATTGCCTGCAACAATTATGGTATAAGTATCAATATCAAAAAAACCAAGTATATGGTCTTCAATAAGAACATGACACAACCAGCACATATTAGTATAAACTGCATTCAAATTGAAAAAGTATCAAGTTACAAATACTTGGGTACTTCAATAAACGAAACTGGAGACCAAAACAATGAAATAAAAAGACGTATCGAAATTGCCAGGACCACTTTCATAAACATGAGGAAATTCTTCTGCAACAGAGATATAAGCATCTCTCTTCGATTAAGAATGCTAAGAGGCTACGTATTTAACACGCTATTATACGGTGTAGAGGCCTGGACTCTCAAGCAGAACAATATAAAAAATATTGAAAGTTTCGAGATGTGGTGCTACCGTCGAATGCTGAAGATAAGTTGGGTTGAAAGAGTCACAAACTTTGAAGTAATGCGAAG
This sequence comes from Diabrotica undecimpunctata, assembly GCF_040954645.1. Classification (NCBI taxonomy): domain Eukaryota; kingdom Metazoa; phylum Arthropoda; class Insecta; order Coleoptera; family Chrysomelidae; genus Diabrotica; species Diabrotica undecimpunctata. The sequence continues at coordinate 93,192,367 of NC_092807.1, read as the reverse complement.
GATAGGAAAAGACCCAGAAATTTCGTCAACGATTAAACGAAGAAAACTCGAATATTTAGGTCACCTGATGAGAGAACATAAATACGCATTACTTCAAAATATAATGCAAGGAAAAATAGAAGGAAAACGGAATCCAGGCCGTAGAAGAATGTCATGGTTGCGAATTTGATAGAGTGGTTTGGCTGTACCACTAATGAACTCTTTAGGTCAGCTGTAAACGAGGTCAGGATAGCCTTGATGATTTCCAATCTCCGATAGGAGTGGCACAAGAAGAAGAAGATAAATTTCTTGTAACAAAAAAGTCCTAAAAATCCCTGAGAAAAAATTAATTCATGCTATATATTTGGCAACCAACTTGTGGCATAGATGAAAATTTGTCACCCAACTTGTGACAGGAAATTATAAATAGATAAATCAACGTTTTAGTGTTTTTTAAGGGTTAATTAACGACAAAATTTGCTAGTTACATAACACATATTAGTAAAAAGTGCTTCGTTCTTTTGGACTTCGGACTCTTTTTGACTAGTATAATTTTTTTAAATAATTTTCTTCTTCGTGTTTAATTAATGGACAAAAAACTTGTTGAATTCAAGTGATTTGGTGTTATATACAGAAGCTCGTGTATATATATATATATATATATATATATATATATATATAGTTTGAGTTTAGTTCTTGAACCTTAATATATATTTTTTTAGTGGATTTTCTTGGGCTTAGGTTCATAAAAAAATTGATTTGATACTAAGGCATTTTTATATATTTTTTCGACGTTTCGGCAGGAAATCTTGCATGCAAATCTTCTGTCCAAACATAATATTATGGTTGCTCATAAAGGGCACAATCTTTTGAAAAAGAATTTTACAAGATTAAAAACAAAAACCCCTCTATTAAAAAGATCGCATGTTGTATATGAAATTCCCTGCTCGAATTGTGATGGAGTTTATATTGGACAAACCAGTCAGCTACTTAACTCAAGAATACGTTCCCATAAATATGACAAAAAAAACTCAACCGCCCTCACAAAACATGAAAACGAAAAAAAACATAAATTTGATTTTGAGAAAACCAAGATCCTAAAAAGTGAACCCAACAGGAAAAAGAGAGAGCTTCTAGAGTCTATACAAATAAAAAAAAATAATAATGCAATAAATGATAAAAAAGATGTCAAAAATTTGAACAAAATATATTTTAACTTAATTTAAAAACACATAAAAAGACAATCTCAGAACGCCTATGATGTTAAAATAACTGGTTGTTTAAACGATAAACTAACTTCAATAAACAACACATTAGATCTAAAATATATTTTACATGTAGTGACTTAGTGGGTATGTCCTATGTTTTTAATATTATTTTAATTGTGACGTCTACTTGTTAGTAACAAATTTTTACATGCTTGGTAAGTCAAAAGTTTAACTTTTAAATCGTATTATGTCTATCATAAAATGTTTTTTAGTCAATATTACTTCTTGAAAAAGGCATGGATTTCCTGCCGAAACGTCGAAAAAATATATAAAAATGCCTTAGTATCAAATCAATTTTTTTATGAACCTAAGCCCAAGAAAATCCACTAAAAATATATATATATATATATATATATATATATATATATATATATATATATATATATATATATATATATATATATATATATATATATATATATAAACGTTTTTTATTATTGTCTTGCCTGTTTCAGGGTAATTTTGATCCGCCTTTTAGTTTAATGCTTACAAGTATTAATAATTTCCCATGTACACATAAGCAATCTGTAATTAGATATGTCCGATGCCCCGAAGCTTAATTTCTTTTCGTAAATAATTTTTAATAATGTTTTAAATCAACTATTTAATTGAAAAAAAAGTAAAGTTTACCTCAGACTCGTCAATGTAGTATCCAACGAAGCTCCAAATATATCTGCTAACAAATAAACAAACTGCGTATCGCTATATAACTGTTTAATATTTTCATCCGTTTTCTTTAGTTTTTCCAGCACAAAACATTGGATAAAATTTTGCCCAACGTTCGTGTCCACATTATCTAATGATGTGTTGCCTGTAGTGGTCTGTAATAATTTTATTTGTTCATTTATTAATTCGTGATATACTTGGTGAGTTCTGTGTAGATTTGTCTTTATGAAAGATATAATGTTACGGTATTTTGGCAAAAATCTGAAAACAAAAATGTATTAAGTAGGTATATTTAAATCAACAGAAAGAAAAAACGGAGCATATTTACTAACGCGACACGGGTACAGAACCCGACAATCAGAGGATAAATATAAATATGGAAAGAAAAAAAGAAAATCCACCGAAGAAAGAAGAGAGAAAAATATGATCAAAGAACTTCAAGTAAGCTAACAGAGACAAGAAAGTTTTACCAGAAACTGTACAAAAACAGAAAATATTTTTCATCTTATAAACAACAACGTGTAGAGATAAGGAGAGTAATATATTGACAGAATAACAAGAACGTAAACAAGTAAACAAAACATTTTAAGGAAAAGCTTAAAGAAGATGGAGAAGGCGAAACCTGATATACCATTAAGACCAAGCAAACAACAAGAAAAAAGGATGCCGAGATTAGAACAGCAGGAGACAGATAAAAGAACAATAAATCACAGCGATTGGATCAAATAGCATTAAAGCTACTGAAGGAAGGAGGAGACGTCTTACTAAAAACAATACATGAGCTGATAACAAATGTATGGTTGAATAAGTAGTTACCAGCGGAGTGAAATACCGGTATTATTATACCATTACATAAAAAAGGAAAGACAGGTTATTACATAGTTAAAATGTAGAATCGTGAAATCACGCTGTTTAATGAAAATAGATTTGAAAATAACAGAGGCAGGCAAATTACCAAACAAAATAAGCAAACAAGTACCAGTAGGAGAAATAACAAGAGAAAGATCGAAGCTGAGATACATAAAAGTAATGACAAATGATCTTCTTCAAGTTCCATCTTCTATCGAAAGTTGAAAATCATCATGGGTATGCGGACCCTGTTGACTGCTGCTTATAATATTCGTAGGATTCTTCTTTAACGCCAAAACTCAAAGGCAGCCAACTTATTTAGATGCACTTGTTTCAATGTAAATTTTTCCAAGCCATAAAGAAGAGTAGTAAATACGTAACACCGAAGCATTCTTAGGCATAATATCTTTGGTTTGGTCTATATTTGATATTATCCATGTTCTTAAGTATTTATAGGCATCTTCATTCTGCACATTTCCGACATAACAAGTGTTATCTAGTTTGTCAGATTGATAATCTTCTTAAGTTCTTACTTCTTCTTACTTCTTACGTTTCATGTTCCAATTTTCAAGGCTATAAAGTTATTCTTATGTATTTGTTTGACAAAATGACAACCTGAGAGCCCCTGGCGTCTAAATCTGATTGTCCTCCCCTGCCGGATCTTGGATTCCGAGCTTCATGACCAGTAAGTAATTTATCGACTATTGGGTTCATGATGATTTTTCTAAGGATATCCATGCGGATCTTTAATGTGGTAGTCATCCTGTGGCTTTCCACATCTCAATGCCGTTGACTAATTTAGTTTTTCCGCCTTCGGAGTTAATTTCTTAGCTCCAGGGCAATAATGTACCCTACCACGTATCAGTTCTTCGACCCGTAGCTGTTGACCAACAAGGGGGGTGTTACTTATACCGGTAATCGTTCGGTTAATTTAACTTATAGTATCCAATTATATACCGATTAATTATCATTTCCCTTACGCTCGATCTTGGTAATGGTGATGCCGCTGCCCGAAGGCAGCAAAGGAAAACTTTGGTGTTTAGATGGGAGAATGGATCTAGTATTAATTTCTCCTAGGTACCAGGAGATTAGGAGACAATTATGGCTTACGTGGGCAGGGTCGTATCCCTGAAGTAGCAAATGATGACTAAATGAAACTTTAAAAATATTAAAATTGAGAAAACAAGCACGAAACAGGTCAGAATAGAGAAGAATCCTGAAACAGCTCAAGACCCAAAGAGGTTTGTCGAGCCAGTGATGATGATAAAGATGATATTTAAATCCAAATGCTGCTTGTCATATTCTTATGTATCATAATTTTAAATTCGAAAAGATTTAAGATTCCAAAAAATGTCAGAACAATCTAATATGGTTGTATCCATTCAGATTATATCAACAAATAATGTATGAGATGTAAAAAGGCGGCAATCAAACAAAGTGTTGAGTAAGTTATGAACTTCAAATATCTAGGATTCAATATTACCAGTACCTGAATAAGGAAGGAATATTATAATACCTACACAAGATCAGTAATGACCTATGCGATCGAGACCAAAGTGGAAATAGCTATTGTCCTAAGCACAACTGCAATGAGAACGCTGCAATCTATTGCTGTTTAGGCTTTTAGGAACCGAAAAAGGAACGAGTTTATAAAAGAACAATGCGGCATCCGGGATATCGTATCGCGCTGATAGTAGCGCGGGACGAGCCGGTTTCGGGTAGGGCAAACGGGCAACGTCGTGAAGGACCGAGTGGGACGGTAGAGATACCGACCTAAGGGGCTCATGATACGAATGGACAGAACGAATCTGTTGCAAGTAGCATGGGCCTACAGGACTGTATCTGAGGCGGCTTTTCGAACTATCGCGGGTTGTGTTCCTCTGCATGTATTAGCAGTAGAAAGGAGACATCTCTATGACAGAAGAGAGCATTTGACTACAGCCATAAAAAAACAATAAAGGGAAAGATCAATTAAAATATGGCAGGAAGAGTAAAAGAATACGGATGATGATGCCCAGTGGACTAAAATACCTAAGGGACTGGGTGAACTGTGATCACAGGTGACTGGATTAACTCCTGATGCAAGTGCTTACAAGACACGGGTGTTTTAGGGCCCATCTTCATAGGTTCAGAGAGATAGATACAGACAAATACCTATACGGTGAATACTTCCACACTGTTACTCACACAATGCTGGAGTGTAATAGATGGGCTGTAAAAAAAAACATAATGACTCTAAGAGAGATGATCGCTAACAGGACGAGAAGTAAGAAAGGATGGAATAGTATACATAATCATATTCGAGCAGTCATTAAGAAGAAAGAAGAAGAAGAAAAGCAGTAACCGGACCAACGACAGAGATAAGATGTAAATAAGAGAAAGTAGTGATCCGAAAGTGTCATCACCCTGACAGCGGCCATCCCACTTTCGGAGTATGGTACGGGCGACAGTCAATTGCGCACAAATAGAAGAGGGTGGTTTTAGTTGGTAGTTTTAGCTAGTTGACCTGGTACAGTTTTTAGAAAATTTTCACTCTCAAACAAAAAGGATATCGTAAGATGGGCTAGACAGAGACGCAGGGAGTGAAAAGACCACATCAGTAGAATGAGGGGCTCCCAAAAATTGCAATGTATGAAACAGCCAATATATCTAGACGTCCTGGGAGATATTTAAAATAATGGTACGAGAGCTGGTTATCTGAGTCTTATTTAATTGTAAGAATAAACACGACTGACCATGCTTAATTCAGAGGGAAATTAAGAATAATCTTAAATCTACCTATACATAAAGAAGCGGAATATAAGTAGCCCTTTACAAAATTATTTCCTATTTTTATATCTAGCAACCTCTTGATTTAAAGGCATTTTTAAAAAGTTCTGGCTATTTTAATCCGAGCCATGATTTCTAAATATTTAGAATTCGCCTATCTATCCAAACTTTTAATGCTTTAATTCGGTTCAGTATTGCTACGTTTAGCTACTTGGATACGTTATAATAGTTCGAAAATATATTAATTTAATAACTTTTGTACATGGACTCCATTTATTTCGAGTTGTGCATTGTGAAATAAGCTACAGCTGTAGTCTAAAAATTTTCTTTTATGTAATGTTATTTTAATTCCAATTGGAGAATCTATACATCGTGGATACGATTTAGCAGAATTTAAAGGCCCTTAAAGCTAACTGATATAATTACTACCATTAGAATTGATACTCTGAGGATTTTTCTTGCATTGTGTCGATACATGTAGACATGATCCAGTCTGGGCGAATCACCCCAGTGTTGTATAGTGAATTAAACAGTTTAATTATCACATTCACGTTAGATAATCTTATAGAATAAAATTTCATTATTTCTATTATTTCTGAATAGCTATAATATATATCTTTGTTTTGATATTATAAGTTTTTTGTGATAAGTCAGGTTTATCTATTATATCTTAAATTTCCTCCCATTTTCATTCATTTTTACCAATTTTTATTTTTCTTATAATTTACTTTTACTCGCTTTGCTATCACTAAGTAACTCTATTTCATTCAACTGGCTACCAGAAAATTACCCTACCACAAGATGCCAACTAAGACTTACCTAAAAAATGGGAGGAAATTCATCGGACCTGCTACTCCCAAGTGTTTAGGACCTTCTTCTTGGAGATTTTGAAGCCATTTCCAAAGTTCATCGTCCCTAGACCAAGAAGTTCCAAACACGATCATATTGATGGCTGAACCTAAACTATGACGTAAACCAGGAACGATGTCGATTTCGCTATCTTGATCAAGATCAATATGCTGAAAATAAATAAAAACTACCAATGGAGAGTATTACATATACAGTATCGAAAATTAAGGTATTCATTTTTAACAGGACGAACTGAGAGAAACATATTTAAAACAGCGTTGAAAGATCATCGATGTCAGAAAGTCGTATGCTGTGGTTCAAATTATCTTATTTTATAGTAAGGATTATCGTACTTACATATATTCTATTTAACAAGAAATTAACAAAGTAGAAAAAATAATATATTTAATTTTCGTAAAAGAAACAAACAAATATAATAAACAAACAAATTATTTAAAAGAAAAAAACCTAATGTGAAAAAAATATACACTATTCAGTTAATGTGAACTCAACTTTTTACAGTTTATTTTATATAAATTTATTGGTTATATTTAAATTTGTAATCATTATTTCCGACGGTGGAAAATTGACAGACCCTTTTTAAAGATATACTGAGTGAAAATGTTCAGTCCGTAAAAGAGGTGTTGTGTTCAGTCTTACTGACAGAGCAATTAAACTATCCAGTCCACAGTACGATTTCATAAATTTGAGAAAAGTTAAAGATATTTTAGAAAAAAATAATTATTCACCAGGATTTTACAACCCTCTAATTAAAAAAAGAAATTATATTATCAGAAATCAATCCACTTCCAATATTAAACAAAAACAAACCCAAACCATACCTAGCAATAATAATAATGTCACTAACTCAAACAAATTCTATATGTGCTTTCCATACATTAATGGGTTTTCTGAACAAATGTCAAAAATGTTTGCAAAGTATAATATTAATGTTGGACATAAATCATCAAAAACATCTGGAAAATATTTTTCAAAATTTAAACCCAAGGTTAATAAAGACCATCAATCAAACGTTATTCATAAAATAAATTGTAAAGACTGTAATTCAACATATATTAGACAAACACACTAATACCTACATAGAAGAGTTGTTGCGGCACAAACATAGTGTACAAACCAATGCATTGAACACAACAGCGCTAGCCAAACATTCTTTAGAAAATAGCCATTCTTTTGATTTTAAAAATGTACAGATTTTGAAAAAAGAACAAAATTACAAACAAAAGATGCATCAGAGATCTTTCCAGTATGTATCATAATTTAATAAATTAAGTTGTTTTTTTAATGCACTATGGCAGATATTTAAGATACACCCCTGAACCACTTCTATTTTAGGATACCTGAAAGATGTCATCTGTCAATATATATATATATATATATATATATATATATATATATATATATATGAAAGTAAAAGATTGCATTTCATTTCAATCGGAATTCCACCATTGCTCTACACGTGTTTCGAGTTATTCAACTCATCATCAGGAGCACTTGTGGAAGTTCAACTGAAATGAAATGCAGTCTAGTATTTGGTTATTATAACCAAAATAACAGCCAGGTACGCTAGCAGCGACATCTATACGAAGTAACAAGAAGTCCAGAGACCTCTCTCTGATAGTAAATTAGGTGAACCGCAAATTCAAAGCCTCTTACTAGAGACTTTTAACGACGCTAGAAGTATCTTTTTACTTCAACATGCATCTACGATTCACCTTTGAAAATTACTATCTTTTTCGCTCTTTACGTAGAGAAAGCCGTTTAAATAAAAGTAAAAGATTGCATTTCATTTCAATCGGAACTCCACCATTGCTCTACACGTGTTTCGAGTTATTCAACTCACCAAATACTAGACTGCATTTCATTTCAGTTGAACTTCCACAAGTGCTCACTGAACACGTGTAGAGCAATGGTGGAGTTCCGATTGAAATGAAATGCAATCTTTTACTTTCATTTAAACGTCTTTCTCTACGTAAAGAGCGAAAAAGATAGTAACTTTCAAAGGTGAATCGTAGATGCATGTTGAAGTAAAAAGATACTTCTAGCGTCGTTAAAAGTCTCTAGTAAGAGGCTTTGAATTTGCGGTTCACCTAATTTACTATCAGAGAGAGGTCTCTGGACTTCTTGTTACTTCGTATAGATGTCGCTGCTAGCGTACCTGGCTGTTATTTTGGTTATAATAAGCAAATACTAGACTGCATTTCATTTCAGTTGAACTTCCACAAGTGCTCCTGATGATGAGTTGAATAGCTCGAAACACGTGTAGAGCAATGGTGGAGTTCCAATTGAAATGAAATGCAATCTTTTACTTTCATTTAAACGTCTTTCTCTACGTAAAGAGCGAAAAAGATAGTAACTTTCAAAGGTGAATCGTAGATGCATGTTGAAGTAAAAAGATACTTCTAGCGTCGTTACAAGTCTCTAGTAAGAGGCTTTGAATTTGCGGTTCACCTAATTTACTATCAGAGAGAGGTCTCTGGACTTCTTGTTACTTCATATATATATATATATATATATATATATATATATATATATATATATATATATATATATCCACTTTTAAAAAGTCAGGCTAGAGAATGTAATATAGGGCTAGAGGACTACAATAAATCTAAAAAGGTCGTCATGGAATAGGCAAGGAAGTGATGCAGTTTAAATCGTTAAAGATTTGAAAATTTTTGCAGGATATCAACAAGGATTTATATTGTGACCTCTCATATTCAGTATTTACTATAAGTTCAAGGTAATTTTTAAGGAGGTAAGTATACATGGGAAAAGGAATGAAACTGTATATGATTAAATAATTTTAGATCTGCTGATAAACGCAAGAAAGTGGACATAAAGAGGCACTATTGAAATAACCAAAAGTGAAATCGTTCACGTTCTCTTTACAAAGAATATCAGAAGACGTAACGGTGATTAATTAATTTACTAGCAGCAGCTGAAATCATATACTAAAAGTACTGTAGTTACAGTAGCCATAAAAATTGCCCAAAAATATCTAGAGAAAGATAACTAAGATTTCTATGTAATATTCTTTAAGAAGATAATTAAACAATAAACATACCATCAAAATACAGCCTTAAAACTAATAGAAAATAAATGTGACGTACCTCAACGAAGTCTAACGCATGTTGTAGAATGAGAGTCTCCATTTTCTTTCGCTGAGTACCACCAACTTTGCTGCCCCCAAATTGTCTCAGAGTGTTGAAGGTAAATCTGCGATGTTCTTTCCATAAATCTCCTTCCGAGCATATCAATCCTGTAATAAATTAATCTTGATGATTACAGTACATAAAGTATACAGTGTAATTTATAACTATAAGGAACAGAGACTAGGATTAAGTTATTTGGAACTTTTTTTTCTTTAGGTGCCATGTCCGTATACAGACGTTGGCCATCATCCTGTTTATAATTTCCTGAAACTTTTCTTTATCGGCTGCTGCGCGAAGTAATTAGTTTACTCTGATATCACACCATTGTCTAATAATACGCAGCTATAAAATTTTATTTCGGTCAATCCATCTCTTTCCTCCTCTTTTACTTATATTATAAAGTGAAGTAGATGGTATTTGGGTCTTCTCAGTATATGGCTGAATGTATATGCTATATGACTGTTTTTCTCCTCTTTATGACGTTTATGATCAGATGTTCTGAATTCATCATTTTAAGATCATCTTTATTGGAAGTGTGCGAAACACATGATATATTCAGGATCCGTCGATAGCAACCAGTGTGGTACATTACTAATCACAGCAAATATCCGCCGTACTTTCAGGAAGGGACAAATGGAATAAAACAAACAATGACAGATCAAAGTTGGTGTGGTGCCGGGCTCTCGCTGATGCATACAAGCACTATAAACAAATCAGAAATAAAACGAATACTTTAGTTAAGCAAATAAAAAGGGAACATTGGCAGAGCTTCTCAAAACAGATAGAACACGACTTCTATGGAACACAAAAAGAAATATGAAGAATGATCAGAGAACAAAGAAAAAGATTAAAGAACTAATAAAAACGAAACACATTCAGAAGGAAACATGGGCAGACTACTTTCAATCCCTATTTGCTAAATGTGACCATAACGAACCACCAACATCAGAGGTAACGGCAAACGAAGAAATAAATATTGAGGAAAAAGAGGTAAAGAAACCATTAAGGAAATTAAAAAATAGAAAATCACCAGGAGGGGATAGAATACCGAACGAACTACTAAAGTAAGGAGGAACAAATCTGACCAAATAACTATTAAATCTAATCCAAAAAATAATAGAACAAAACAGAATTTCCCAAGAATCGCGATCAAGCATCCTAATACCTCTTTTCAAAAACAAGCTAAAGAACAACGAGGTTTTAGGTTGAATCATCATGAACCGACGGTATATTTATAATAAGACAAGTGCAAGAGAAATCATTAGAATACAACCAACCGGTATATCTATGTTTCGTGAACCTTATAAGGTATTTGACCGGGTCAAATTAAAGAACGTTATCCACTTATTGTACGCAAGACAGATACCTCTAGGAATAATCAAAACGATCAAAAATATCTACCAAGACACTATAGGACAGAGCTAAAAGTACATATATACAACGTAGATGCAAGGTGGAGAACATCAAGCACTGGGTAAGAAATAAAACCTGAATCATATAAGCCGAATGACAACAAATAGAGTAATAAAGAAAGCAAAAGACGGTTGTCCAATAGGAAGACGATCAGTAGGAAGACCACAAAATCGATGGAATGACAACTTACTGGAGGCACATTGAAAAACAGACAAAGTTATGTCTACATAAAAAGAAGAAGAAGAAGAGGAAGAAGAAGAATTTTGCATTTAAATAACAATTACAAAGTTAACCCATATCGGGTTGAATTCGTTTAAGCAAAGTTACATTCTACATTTGCATGGTGTCAGCAACGACTAACTCTTTGTTTAAACTAATTTATCCTGATATGGATTAACTTTGTATATTCAATAAAATACTAAAGTACCATCTATGGTATGTTCTTTGGAAAGTCCAACATGGAGAATCGGTTGGGTTAACGCAGAGAGAGCCCGATACGAGCTTTCAACCCTAGGCACAACTCGAATTTAGAACAAATTGTGTAAAAATAAAGTTGTATTAAGTGAAAAGTAATATCAGAGTTTTCTTGTTGAAAGATGTTGATCTGAACTCAAGTTGGCTGCAAGATTGAACGCCCGGCAGCACACTGGTATAGGGCGTCTCTAGAACCGATAAAGGAGTTGGAACTGGGGTATACGGAAGGAAACCAAGGCTAACATTTAGTGAAATCATAGATAATCACTCCACCATCGTCCAAGCAGAAATTTATGCTATAGAGATGTTCATGCAGGAACTAATAAAGCCATTAAAGGCACAGGAATCGAATTGAATTAACTAAAAGTTAGTTTGGAACTGTCTTCTCAATCTGATTGGTACTGGAAAAAGTAACAAAACAAGTTTACTCTAGATGCCTGAAAGAAACTGTTATTGGAATTGAAGGTAACGAAACTTCTTGCCAGAGGAGGGGCAAAAGACACATTCATAGATCCAGAATCTGTCGTTGGAACAGCAAGAAGCACAAAGAATAATATCGGACTGCGTGGAACGAATGAAACGTAACCACTGGTACGAAATCCTTTGCATACGAAGGCCTTTATATAATGCGCCTTCCAAGAAGAGTCAAAGAAATCTCCGGCTGACAAAAAGTGTGGATGGTAGATTTTGTCAGGTGATGACGAGACGGTGTTGAATAGGATAAGGCTCAATAAATTTTAGCATTATCGAAGTATTATAAGTGTCACGAAAGGCTATAATAGACTTTGTTAAAAAAAACTGAGCTAAAGTCACAACTATAACCTAGAAATAAGCTACAATTGACACTTGGGTCGAATGGCGCGGGGGGGGAAGGGGTAAGCACCCACAAATAATACAACAAATAGACTGAGCACTAAGCAGTAATTGCATCTCTCTTTTTAATGGGCCGGGTTGTAAATGACCAATAAGAAGGTCACGTGGTCGATAAACCCAGCCCATTAGAAAAAAGAGATGGAGGGACTGCTTTGCTTTAGTTTTCTCTGTCGCACTGGAGGGACGGGTCTGTTGATATTGTAGCGCTCAGTCTATTTGTTTTATATGTCTATGTATTGAACCTATCCCAACCTAACCTAAATTTTAATTTTATTAAAAATAAAACAACTATAATTTTTTTTTATTTTATATATACGAATCTTCAGACATATAACAGACATTCCTATTTATATTTATTTTTTGCAATTCCCAGAAGACTATTTTGGTATAACTCGGTCTCAAGACAATGGCTTTCGTTTTGAATACGTTACAATCAATCAATGTATTAAGTATTTATAAACCAGCCACCTGTGGGTCTATGTGTAAGAATCTGTTATAAATAACCTGAAAGTTCCTAGTAATTCGAACCCTTTTAGTACAGTCAATTATAGAACAATGGCAATGGCTTTTTGTTATAATAGTAAAATGCAAGTGAGTAAGTAATACTAAATACGCAAGTGTAGTTAAATTCAAACATAAATAAGGACTCGGAGCAGAATAATCGTCTAAGGTAAAAGAGTAAACGCAGTGGGAAATTCTGTGTAGCTTTTGTAGTGATTTTAAATCAAACATTATCAGAAACTATAAACGACTGAATTATGTTTTAAAAGCAGTTGATTTTATATCCAAATGTCAATATCCAAACATATCCAAAAAAATGAATCTCTTTATTTACGTACCAACACCGCGGCGGAGGTTGATAACCATCATGGCTATTTTGATCTTAGATGCGGCTTCCCTGAAAAGTTCGATAGATGAGTATCTATAAAAATAACACCTTGCCAACCTAACTCTTAAATCCAGCTTCAGATCTCTTGTACAAAGCACCTTAGTCAGTTTGTTACTTTGTGTCACTTTCACTTGCTTCATTATAAACATAGCGTCGGTGCATGATCTTCCCGACCTAAAACCTTGTTGTTCTTCATAGTGTTATAATTTCATTCAGTTTCAGTTTAAATAGTTTAATAATTGTTTGGTGAGATCGGGTCCTCCGTACTTTAGGAGTTCGTTCGGTATCCTGTCCTCTCCTGGTGATTTTCTATTTTTTAATTTCCTTTATGATTGTTTTATCTCTTACTCCTCAATATTTATTTCTTCGTTTGTCGTGACCTCTGGTGTTGGTAGTTCATTATCATCACCTTCAGCAAATAAGGATCGAAGGCAGTCTGCCCATGTTTCTTTATGAATGGGTTTCGTTTCTGTTAGTTTATTTATCTCTTTTCTTTGTCCTCTGATAATTCCCTTCTCTTTTTATTTATCTAACTAAAGTATTTGTTCCACTTCTAATTCGTTTATAGAGGTTATATGCCTGTTGTGTTTGTTGTGTTCTGTATTATAAAAAGTCTTTCTTGTTTTCTTCACAGTTTATTTTCATTTCCTCCCAAAACCATGTGGTTTTTTTAATATATTAATGTTCGTTACTTTTCTCTCTGCGAGTGATTCTGTTGCTGTGTTAATTATGTCATTTTTGAGTTTTTCATAGCTCCCTCGATGTCTTCTTTTTTTTATTTCATTCCCACCAACCTTCTCTGATATTCTTTTTTTGGTATAAGTGTTCCGTGGATTCCGTATTTAGTCCTTCGTCTCTGATTTTTGTATGTGTTGTGGCGTTGCTCTCTTGGGTGTGAAGTATTTCATGATGATTCGCATTTTACGTAATACTATGATATTGTCGCTACCTACATCTGCTGAGTTGGGGCATCTTACATCTATTATTTTTATGGATGTATATCTCTGTTGGTTATAACATAATTTATCATAGATCTTTGTCTACTGTGTTATTAAATGTATGTTTGTGATAGTCTATGTGGTCAAAAAATGTGTTGTTTATTCTAAGTTCGTTATTCGTGCAGAAATTTATCAGCAGTTCTCCATTTTCGTTTTTAACATTCTCGTTATGTTTTTGCCTAATTCCGGGTAATACTTGATTCCCTCTCCCAATATTATCATCTGATCAATGACGTACAATATAAATATATATTATACGTAATACGTAATTCATGTAACTAGTTTATAAATTTATAAATAAATTTTTTTCTATTTATAAAGAAATATTATTTTTTATAAAGAAATAAAGGCTTTAGACAATTTATAAAATAATATGTATTGTCTTTAAATGATTTTAGAGTGTGTATCACTCTTAGACACTCCATAACGACATCGCTTAGTTGTTCCTTTGCGTATTTAGTATTCTATAATATTATAAAGACTTCCATAAGCTATTTTGGATGGACTTTATCAAACGCCTTGTTATAATCAAGATTTCGTTTTTAAAAGAGCAAATTTTAAGCAAAACTGTCTTTTAAGTAAAAAGAGGAAAAATTGTGAAAAACAAAATTGATATAATAATATATATTTTAAAACGAATTATTTCAAATTTTATTTAAATTTCGTTTATCGCTTTACAGTACTTTCAGATTAAGTATACATATAAATTAAATGGACATAAAGTACAACCAAGATTGTCTTTTGCAAACGTATTATTTTCTTTTGGTTTTAACAGATGTTCTTAATTTTGATTCTATAACTTGCCAAAAAAAAAACAAGTTAACTGTAACATTCTTGTAGATTTAATTCGTTTAATTGAACTTTTTCTTCTATTAGATATATGTTAAGTGTGACAATGAATTAGAGTACGTAAAAAACACGTTTATTATAACTTTTTACTTGTTATATTTTTCTATGCTATGAAATAAACATAAAGCTAAAAGTGTAAACTAAAGAAGAACGAAGAAATCCAGACAAAACAGGTAGAAAAAAAGAGCAAATACGAAAACAGCCAAATACTAAAAATGGTGCAAGATTTCAATCTAGGTGACACTGAAGGTTCATCTAAATTTCTCAAAGAACTTAGAGAGGGTTATAAACCACGCACTAGTCTTTTTAGAAATAGTGAAAGACAAATCAGTGATGATGGAGAAATAAAAGGAGGTTCGAAAAAACCTATTTCGAGAGTCTACTAACAGAGCAAATACAAACAAATACAACCTAGCAGTAGCGGAGTTGGAAAAAACAGAAGATCAGAACCAGAGTAATGAACTAAAATACCCACCCATAAGGAAATATTGGTTGCCATTAAGGCACTGAAGCGCTTGTTTTATTATTAAGCACATTACAGTATCTTTATTTTAAATATTAACTGAATGTTTCGTTTATTGACCATCTCCAGAAAATGTGGCCAGATCTTCCATTTGCAATGTATTATTTAGAGAGGTAATTTGGAGTAAACAGAGATCATTCCGTTTCATTTTTCTTCTCACTAACATTTTCCACTTGGTAGATGTTATGTACTGTTCTTTTTCTTCCCCTCAAGGCCGATTGGTTTTTTCAGCTTTTAACTTTAACTCTCAGCTTTTTAATATCACAATATTTACCATCAGTTTATTCATTTGGCTTTAGATTAAAAATATTTTTTAGACGAAAATTTGTGAGGAAAACATTTTTTTGTAGAGCGGTTAAATCGATAGAAAAATAATCTGAATTGTTATAAAGATTATTTTAAAGAATTTAGTATTAGTTTTCTCAGACTATTCCATCCAATTTTCTGGAAGGATCTTCTCGACTTCTCGACGTGCGAACACCTTCTGGCGGGTTCATCGGTCACCAAGGACGATGGCAACAGACCCAGGAATTTCTTACGCGTCCGGCATCATCCACCGATGACTAATTCTTCGAGTTTGCCGCCAAATCACCGTGTACGAGATTGTTTTTTGATTTTCTTTTCCTTCACTCTCACTAACAATTTAGAAGCTATTTTTATCCGCAACGGAAGATGCCGTTGCGTGGTAGCGAACATTTATTGGCTGAAGATTTTTTTGTTACTGGGACAACGATTAAATAGAAGACGTAGAAGTATCACGATTTTAAGGATCTATGTACATATAAGTCGCTTAGAGCAGAGTGTTAATTTTTAATTTTTGTTTTAAAATTCTGACATTTTTTTGAGTAAAAAACTAACAAAAAGTTCTATCAATCGGTAATGTACAAAAATTAATATTAAACAAAAATTTACTTTTATTTTGGTATAAAAAAATAAATTTATTTATAAAAAAACTAAAACATCTTTGGGAATTGGTAATGCGTTATTACCTCCAAGTTATATATATATATATATATATATATATATATATATATATATATATATGTTCGGAAAGATTTCCGCGGTTAGTACAATTAAACTTAGAGCTAAGATTAATATTATTATAAAAATTAATATTAAACTTACCAGTCTTCCGGGTTGAACCGCGTCGATATCCATTTTGCCGAGCTTTCGACATCCTCTCTGATGTCTTCTTCAGGGCTTCCGAGGTCTCAGTCTCCCGAGCCCCCAGACACTACTACACTCACTAGTCACTTCTAGTTCACTCACTAGTTCACTACTACGACTGGGACCAGGGGACGGTTCATTTATACCGTCGATGGTGACGTGGCCTAGGTGGGGGTTAGGGTGGGGATTGGCGCGAGAGTTGGCGCGAACATTTCCGACAGTGGGATTTTGATTCGAAGATGGAGGGGGCGATATTTTGTTTATGAGAGGTCTCCATGTAGAAGGTAACCGTATGGCGTCATCTCTTTTATTAAGGCAATTTGGTCTTTTTTCTATTTCTATGGCTTCTCGGATAATTCTTGGTTTATAAAAGCGGATGGGGGCTATGGTTCTGGAGTTTTCGAAATCAATTTTGTGACCTGTATGAAGATGGTGTTGACCGAGAGCTGAAATTGAATCGGAATTGCGAACAGAAATGGAATGTTCATAAATAATATTTTGAATTCTACGATTTGTTTGGCCTATATAGGATCGGGGACAGTCTGCACAAGGAATTTCATAAACTCCGTGCTGTTCGTTTGGAATATTGTCTTTGATTGATCGAACAAGAGATGAAAGTTTTTGTTGGGGGGTAAATATTGTTTTTATTCCTCTTGGTTTAAGAATTTTGTCGATTTTGTCAGTGACACCTTTGATGTAAGGAAGAAACGCTTTCGTATGATAAGGGTCTGAGTCTTTGGATTGAGATTGAGTGGGAGATTGATGTCTGTGGATGCTCCTATTGATGTGATTTTCGCGGTAGCCATTTTGGATGAGGGCTTGTTTTAAACAAGAAAGCTCAGCGGATCTACTTGCATCATCGGAAAGGCGTATTGATCTGGATACAAGAGTATTAATGACTGAATTAATTTGTGAAGGTGGGTGGTGAGAGTTGGCATGCAAGTAACGATTGGTATGTGTGGGTTTTCGATAGACAGAGTAATGAAAACCTTGGGATTGGTGTTTCTTTATGAAAACATCGAGAAACGGTAGGGATGAATCAGTTTCTACCTCCATCGTGAACTGGATACTAGGATGTATACCATTCAGATGGGTTTGGAAAGACACCAAAGCATCCCTGCCATGGGGCCAAATGACGAATGTATCGTCAACATATCGTAGCCAACATGTGGGTTTGAGCATTGATGTGGATAGTGCTCGGGTCTCGAAGTCTTCCATAAAGATATTGGCAATCACTGGAGATAGAGGGGAGCCCATTGGGGCACCATTTATTTGTCTGTAGAATTGATTTTGGAAGATGAAATAGGTGTTGGACATACAATGTTTAATGAGAGATAAGTGGTCTTGTTGGATACTGTACTTAGTTTTCAGAATGTTTAGAGTTTCATCTATAGGAATGTTTGTAAAAAGTGAGACAATATCGAAACTTACTAGAATGTCTGACGGTGATATAGGGTATTGTTTAAGAAGTTCGATGAAATGAAAAGAGTTTTTGACGAAGGATGAAGCATTTTCGGCGAAAGGTTGTAGAGTTTTGGCCAAATACTTGGCCAATGGTTGTGTAGGGCAGTTGTATGCACTGACAATGGGACGTAGAGGAATATCGGGTTTGTGAATTTTGGGGAGGCCATATATTCGAGGTGTTCTTGAAGACTTTTCACGAGGAATTAGAGATTTTTTGATGTCAATAGGAAGAGAGGTTTTGCCATAGCCCCCATCCGCTTTTATAAACCAAGAATTATCCGAGAAGCCATAGAAATAGAAAAAAGACCAAATTGCCTTAATAAAAGAGATGACGCCATACGGTTACCTTCTACATGGAGACCTCTCATAAACAAAATATCGCCCCCTCCATCTTCGAATCAAAATCCCACTGTCGGAAATGTTCGCGCCAACTCTCGCGCCAATCCCCACCCTAACCCCCACCTAGGCCACGTCACCATCGACGGTATAAATGAACCGTCCCCTGGTCCCAGTCGTAGTAGTGAACTAGTGAGTGAACTAGAAGTGACTAGTGAGTGTAGTAGTGTCTGGGGGCTCGGGAGACTGAGACCTCGGAAGCCCTGAAGAAGACATCAGAGAGGATGTCGAAAGCTCGGCAAAATGGATATCGACGCGGTTCAACCCGGAAGACTGGTAAGTTTAATATTAATTTTTATAATAATATTAATCTTAGCTCTAAGTTTAATATATATATATATATATATATATATATATATATATATATATATATATATATATATATATATATATATATATTAACACATCCAATCCGTAAGGTGTTTTTCAAGATATATGCCAATTTGCCGAAAGCGCCCCATGCCAGTTGTGTTCTTCTTTTAATTTCAGCATCTTAATTTGGTTTTCCTAGTTTGATAACATGGCCTAGATATACATAATGTTCAATATTTTCTATGGTATGATTTTGTATTGTTATATATGTCTGGTCTCGGCTCAGTATTTTTGTTTTGCTGTAGTTCATTTTTAAGCCTACCGCTCCTGAAACTGTCTAAAGATGTTAAAAATGTCTTCTAGAGCAAGGGTAAATAGTTTGGGAGATATGGTGTCTCCTTGTCTTACTTCCCGTTGTAGTCTTATGGGATTAGTTTTTGTGCTTTCGTCCAGCTTTATCTGCATGGTGGCATTTTCATATATGTTTTTGATTATGTTAGTGTATCTTGAATCTATACGTGCATTTTCTAGAGATTCAAGCACTGCCCATAATTCGATGGAATCGAATGCTTTATGGAAATCGACGAACGCCATATGAATTGGAACATTATACCCGGTGCATTTTTCTATCAGTGTTCTTACGGTGTGCAAGTGGTCTATGGTACTAAAATGTTTTCTGAATCCAGCCTGCTCGATAGGTTGATAGAAATCGAGCTTTATTTATGCGTTATTAATGTGTCTCTATTCGACATACATCGGATTAAAAAATGAAGAAAATAGCTTCATTAGATGTCAAAAAAATATGTTTTTTCACGAATTAAAATTAATTTTATAAGTACATTTTATTGAACATATTATTGAACAAGAATGCTTACAATGAAATCAAATTAGTTGCTTCTTTAAGAAGAGCAGCAGAGAAGTACGGTGTTAACTATGTTTCTCTTTTGAGATACAAGCGAAAGAGAGAAGCAACAAATAAAGATGACCATGAACAGCTAGAAAATATTAAACTGGGATATGTGGCTTATAACAGAGTTTTTAACGAAGACCAAGAAGGGTAATTAGGGAAGTACCTCATTCGTTGTGCGGACATATATTTTGGTCTATCCACAGAAGATTTAAGAAAGTTGGCCTTTGAACTTACTGTAAAATATAATTTAAACGCTCCTTCCACTTGGATGGAAAATAAAATAGTTAAAGACGAATGGTTTCCTTCATTCATGAAGAGAAATTGCGTATTATCTATCCGCGCTGCTCAAGCCTATTTCGGGCGACAAATTTCAACCGATATAATGTCAATGTGTTTTATGACAATCTTCAGATCGTTATGGATAACGATTACTTTGAATCTCAAGACATATATAATGACGACGAAACCGGCGTTACTACAGTAGAGAAGCTTAACAGAGTTGTTGCAAGACGTGGCATACGGCAGGTGGGCGCATTTACCTTTGCTGAACGAGTCATTTTGGCCACACTAGCATTTGCAGCTAACGCATTAGGCAAGGCTATTCCACCTATGTTCGTGTTTCCTCGAATTACATATTAAGAGCATTTCATTAGAGACTGATCAGTATGATCAATCGGTGCCGGTAATCCATCAGGGTGGATGCAAGAAGAGACATTTATTATATTTCTTAAACACTTTTAAAATCATACGAATGCCTCTTTGTCGCATAAGATATTATTGATGCTAGACAATCATTCGTTCCATATACATATCAACTCCTTAGATTTTTGCAAAGATAATAGAATATTATTACTGTCATTTCCGCCCCACTGCTCTCACAAACTACAACCCTAGATAGATCCGTTTATGGGCCTTGTGATCACTGGATGCGAAATTATCCAGGCCAAATCATGACTATTTACGAAATACCGAGTATTATAACTATCACAATGCCACTTGCTCTCATTCAGGTGAATATCCAATCCGGATTTCGAAAGACAGCATTCAACCGCAATTTGTTCTAACAAATTGATTTTGCGCCATCGTTCGCGACAGACAGGCCTAATCCAAATGCTGCTGAAGAGGTGGGCATTTTTACTCAACATAATATTAGACTTGCACCTGATGACGAATCCCCATCACTATCACCTTCGTTACTGAATGATGATTCACCTTCATTTCAGCGCAGTAAGCCCAACTGAGCTCTAAAATAGAGCACCAACTGAATGGGCTGCATCGCAACCATTTACTAACAGTAATTCAAATATCATAGTATGCTCAGTAAATCCTGAAAACGAAACATTCACTGACCATCAAATGCTCATACCACTTGAAATCGCCGAGCTCCAAGCAAAAAAACACCGCTTAGACAAACACCTCTAGAACCTAGCCAAGATTATCAAGCTGGTACAAAGAATCTGGAATCAGATCTCTTTTGCGTCAGCTATCAGAACCTAGAAATCCCCTAGAAAACTAGGAAACAGAGGTCGAAAAACCAAAAAGTCTGCTATCTACACAGAAACTCCTGAAAAGGAAGCTGCTAGAAAAGAGTATGAAGAGCGACAGAAACGGTTGAAAATAGACAAACAAAAAGAAGTACTCGAGTCATCTACTGGAAAGATAATCAAAGGCAAAAGGAGAGGAAAAGCGAAGAAAATGAAGACTAACACACAGCCAGAATATTGTTTTATTCTCTATTATTTATATTATTGTTTTATTTGCTTAGAGACCGTTTACAAACTGCCATAGAATCTTAATGTAATTATATTATTTTCTGTTTTACAGCGTTTCAAAAAATTGTTAAACATTTAGAATATTTAAAAAAGTCATGTCAGCCTGGAATAAATTTGTTACGATCACTCGCAAACCAAAAATGGGGCGCCGACTCTTCTACATTACTACATATCTATAAGGCTTTAGAACACTCCAAACTGGACTACGGCTCAATTGTTTACAACTCCTCCAAAAAATCGTACTTAAAAACAATAGATATTATTCAAAACACAGGCCTCCGAATTTCCTTAGGAGCACACTACACAAGTCCAATACAAACTCTATACTGGGAAACTGGAGAGATTCCACTCGCTTTTAGAAGACAATATCTAAGTCTTTCTTATGCCGCAGCAGTATCGTCTAATCAAGATAATCCTGTTATACACAACGTATTCGCTAACCGCTTCAAAAGTTGTTTCCAAACTTCAAATCGAACTGATCGCCCTTTCTATTACCGCCTACATACCTACTTGTTAACAATGGGTATCCATTTTCCAGACACCTACGATATCTCCTCAATATCCACACACGACTACCTACTAAAACGTGCTGATAAACCTGTGTGTGACATGTGTAAAAGTGTCTTAACGGTAAAACATTATTTATTGCAGTGCCCCAAGTACGATGTGCAACGCAAAATGTATAACATACCATCAACATTAAACAGTGCTCTTGGAAAAGACAGTAATACTAAAAATATTTTCGCTTTTCTCAAAGACTGCAAGCTGATATCAAAAATCTAATATTTTACTGTGTATAGATCTAGGTTTATTTCTATTTATGTATTGCCATAGTTAATATTCTATTGTTAAGTTCTAACTCTGTATCACAATCCATACACGCTAATAACCCTGCGTGGTTGATGCGTCATATAAGGAAAAAAAAATTGTTAATTTTCATAAATTTGGAATAAACAAATTAAATTGTTTTAAAACTATTCGATGAATTTTTACGAAAATTTTGTCTACTATTGTCCACTATAATATCTCCATATTGGCGAAATTTTATTTTATTTCGAAAATATGTGTCTCGACAGCTAATGGTCATTGACACAGGTACAATTTACATTCATGTTTGCATGGTTAATACTTTACATTGGGTACAAGTTAGTTACAATACATTTTTTATAAAACATATATATTTATATATATATATATATATATATATATATATATATATATATATATATATATATATATATATATATATATATATATATATATATATATATAACTTTGTGTTTTTAAAAAGTTTAATACATTTTCATAGTTGCTGCTGTTTGAAATAAGTATGTCTTTTAGGTTGATACCAAGATTGTATTTTCTTATGACCGCTAGGTAGTGTTGACAGTCAAGAAGTACATGTGTTACGGAAGTCGTGGTGTTGCAGTACAGAATTCATTAGGCGTTCATGTGTAAGGCGTGTGTGCCCTATTCTCAATCTTCGAATGATAGATTTGGCCTTTATTTTCATTGGTGGGAGCTGGTGGTTGAAAATGTTTGGTTGTAGAATACTTAACTTGGTATTGCTTCTTTTTCAATGATCATTCCCAAGGTCGATTATGTTTCTGATGATGTTTGAATGTCAGTTGTTACTTTAAGAGAACATGCTTGTAATTTAAAAGTTCTACAATTATTGTTAAAACAGTTAATAACAATTTAAATTATTTTAAATTTTTTTAACGTTTATTACTAAATAAATGCACAAAAAAAATTTACTACTGCTCGTTTTAAAGTTTTTTCAATTCGATTGACCGATTGTTTTTTCAGTTTTATGATAAAATAGTTTTAAATTACAGACGAAAATTCTAAAAATCAGTCATTTTTCAAATAAATTGTTATTAAATCAAAATATACGAAAATAATTTTAATGAATTTGCATAACTTTTGTTAGTATTCTCATTTCCTTGGTCTATTACATTTTGTAAACCTGTAACAAATGCGATGTTGTAATGAAATATTTGTAAAACTTTTGGAAAATGGAAGAGTCGAAAGTACTCATTGGCATAAATAATTTTTCCTTATTTCTAATTAGATTTTTTCCCATGGTCCACTATAAGGCTTACAGTTATTATCTGCCGTATTGGATATTAACTAAGATCTTGTTTCATAACTAGTCGACGCCGGTCCTGAAATGAAACCAGACACAATCATTCACGGCGCTAGTTAAGAAGCAAGAACTGCATTTTAACCTCCATTCGGTTTTTATTGCCAAAAATATTCATAGCACTCCAAATTTCTTTAACAAAAGAAGAGAAAGCTTAAAAAAGAATAACAGGAAAGATATACTCGAAGTCAATAGCGTATTTGCGATAATATTTAGAGGGGTTTAGCAGTATTAATATTTAATAGTAAATGCTTTAGTATGTTTCTAAAGCAACTAGTTCTCTAGTAACTATTATAGTCTTTAGTCATAAAATAGTTTAACAAATGAATTAGTTAAATATATAGGCATACAGAATTAGCGAATCTTCATCTATTTCCCCATTACTGGGTTTTTGGAAAAGTATTTAGTGTTTACTTCAATATTTTATTTTTTATTATTCTTAATATTCTTAACATATGACTTTATTTTACTACTAATTTTATTGTTTATTTTCTATAAATTCCCCATATTAAAATTGGTCATATTCATATTTTTTGTTAAACAGGGAACTACTTACGATTACCCACACGTCTGTGGGACCATCCTTAATTTACACCAAAACGCTCGAGTTAACAGCTTTTAAAGATTAACTTCTTGATAATTATCTAATTTGTTACGTTTCTCAAAAAGAGTAAGGACGATATTTTGTAAATTTCACACTATCGGCCTAGAACAGAATCCCACTTTTCGTCGAACATAACAACTCAGTCAGACCTCGTAATGCAAATATGTCCAGTTTACATCGCCACCAAAATCTCACCAGGTAGTGCCCTACGTCTGAGTAAATGTTTAAAAGAATATTCCTGACTTAAATAGAAACTATTCCTAAGTATGGTCAGCATTCGGAAGATTACAAACAGTATTTAAATCAAATTTATCAAATACTTTAAAGGCAAAAACTTTTGATCAGTATATCCTACTGACGGTACTGATATATGGAACTGAAACATGGGCTTTTAACAACAACATAGTCCACAAACTCCAAGTGACTCAGAGAGCTATGGAAGGGAGAATGCTCAACATTATGCTCACCGATCGCAAGTCCAAAGAAGAAATAAGAATACGAACAAAAGTTAAATATCTAATCCAAAAAATTGCAATGTTAAAATAGAACCGAACAGGGCCCATAGAAAGAATGGAAGACAACCGTTGGAGGAAGCGAATTATTGAATGGCGACCAAAAGTAAACAAGAGAAGTAAAGGCAGACCTCAAACCAAATGAACTGATGAAATCAAGCGAATAGCTGGTCACGAATGGATGAAAAAACAACAAACAGATGTGAATGGATACAACTACGCAAGGCTTACATTCGACGATGGATGGAATAGTTGTTAATGATGATGATAGAATTAATAGAAGTGATAGATTTTTTTACGTATACCGATTTTGAACTTTGAAACTCAATTTTCTTCAAACTACTTTTTTTTTATATTTCCACGCGCAATACCGATCGTTTTTACTATTATAGTAAAGCCTTACCCGAGATCTAAGAGAGTCATTAATTTTATTATCGATAAGTGTCTACCACAAATTAGCGGGGGATCGCCTCTGGACAGGGTCGTACTTTTATCCGGTACGATTTAAGCCGGTCTTTATCATTGTCTACTAAAGTTATAATAGTTGCAAAAATATTTACATTCACTACCTTCACATATTTACAAAACTTTATCATTTCTAAATAGAGTACAAAAAGAACAGATTATTAATCATTTTCAAATATTTCCATTTTTTCTTATTAATATTCTCGACCTATTTTGAGAGGAAGGAAAAGTCAATTATTATTATTAAAGTTATCATACAACTTTTTCTGGAAAAATCAGAAGGCTACCTCTGATATCCACCTCAAAACATATGCTCCCTGGTTTCCGATATGAAAAGTTTTTAAATATTCTTAACGAATTTTAATACTGTCGCTTTTCAATTTCTAAAGTGCTCAATAAATATATACCATTGTGAATTTTTTAAACATACTAAATAATAATTATATTTTATGTAAAATAGGTGTCTTACTTTTTTCTTTCCTTTTTTGGTCTTTACAGAAAATGATGTCGAACATGCCCAGCTTAGAGTTTCTTTCCTTCATGGAAGAACTTTTTTACTGCTAGTTTTCCCTTTTACATAATTGCTAGGGTTATACTAGAGATTCTCATATTCTTAGATTTATTTCTGTTTGTTCCACCGGTCTACAAAATATATTTTGTCACACAGTTTCAATATTGATTTTTATTGTTGCTCTCAGTAGTCTACAGTCATTTTCACTGTGAAATCTATTCATAGGGGATACATATGCGCACATATATTTTGTTGTTATTATGGAGTATATAATAAATCTCATTCGTTATTTTATTTTCGGTGATTTTTCAGGTCTATTTTCGTTCAATTGACTTTTTAAATAGTGTATTATGGCAATACGGGTGTTTCGCTATTCAAATTATTAGCGAACGTCTCTTTTCTCTCGCTTCTAGTTTACATAACATATTTCTCAATTTACGACAATTTGAGCATTGAATCTTTTGTCAGAAATACATAATGATATACCCCTAAAACTATACTCTGGGCGCGCTAGTGATTCCGGGCGAGATGTCATTTAAAAGTTAATTGTTCAATTTTATGTTTTGCCATCAATCCTTTGTAAGAATTTATAAGCTATATTTTTTGGGTTTTATGGTCCTGTGATGATGAGACCATATTACCTCTTAAAATATAGGATGTTGTAAAAAATATGCCCTACTAACATATTAACTGTAAATTAGTTTATGTATATGACAAATGTTAAGTTTTTTGTTTAAAGGAGAATATGTAAAAGCAGGTAAAGAGAAAAGTCTTCAGTTTTCCATATTGTGATCAAATGGCTTTTATAAACCTTGAATGCTAATCGGGAGCGACACCAACACAAACAAAAATCAGAGTCAAAGGACTAAATAAACAAAAATAACATAATTCACGCAGCAAGAGAAGCACTTAAAGAGAAGGAAGTTTCACACACCTAACATATGGCAAATATGATAGTTCTTCTTCTTCTTCGTTTTATATAGACATCTGTCTGTTTTTCAATGTGCCTCCAGTAAGTTGTTAACCGTCTCTTGCCGTCTTTACTACTCTATTTGTTGTCATTCGGCTTATATGATCGTTTCATTCTACTCTTCTATTTCTTACCCAGTTCTTGATGTTTTCCACCTTGCATCTACGTCGTATATCTGTACTTCTAGCTCTGTCCCATAGTGTCTCACCATCAATTTTGCTAAGTGCTTTCATCTTTGCTGTTTCTAACATCCTTTTTGTCCTCTCTGTGTGAGGTCTTGTTTCTGCTGCGTATGTCATTATTGGTCTGATGACTGTTTTGGAAATTCTGCCTTTCGTTTCTTTTTCGATACTTTTATTTCTCCATATTGTTTAATATAGGCAGCCTGCGGCTTTGTTTGCTCTATTCACTTGCTCTTCCACTTCAGTTTTGAGTTTTCCGTAGCTAGATAATGTGATGCCTAGATATTTAAACTCCATTACTTGTTCTATTATCCGACTAGGTGCAGCAAACGTTGTAAATCATCTTCACTTTAAGAGAGTAGTATTGCATCGTCTGCATAGCAGATTATTTTAAGTTGTTTTTCTCCCATTTGGTATCCTTTTTTAGTTCTTACTTTTTTTATTATTTCATCCATAATCAGGTTGAAAAATGGTGGACTCAGGGAATCTCCCTGTCTTATCCTATTGCCAGCTTCAATAGGGTCGATTAGTTCTTCTTCTACTTTTACTTTTATTGTAATGTTTTGGTAGATATTTTCGATCGTTTTGATTATTCGTAGACATATTTCTCTTGCGTACAGTAAGCGGATAACCTCTTTTAATTTGACCCAGTCAAATACCTTCGTAAGGTCCACAAAACATAGATATGCCTGTTTGTTGTATTCTAATGATTTCTCTTGCACTTAAATCATTATAAATATAGCGTCAGTGCATGATCTTCTCGACCTAAAACCTTGTTGTTCTTCTGCTAGTGTTATAATTTTATTCAGTTTCTTTGTTATTACTTTAGTTGTTAATTTTAGTGTTGTGTTTAGTAAATTAATTCCTCTATAATTTTCCGAGTTCGATTTGTCTCCCTTTTTGAAGAGAGGTATTAGGATGCTTGATCTCCATTCTTGACGAAATCCGTTTTGTTATATTATTTTTTGGATTAGTTTTATTAATTATTTGGTTAGATCTGGTCCTCCGTACTTTAGGAGTTCGTTTGGTATTCTGTCCTCTTCTGGTGATTTTCTATTTTTTAATTTCCTTAATGCTTCCTTTACCTCTTCCTCCTCAATATTTATTTCTTCATTTGTCGTCACCTCTGGTGCCGGTGGTCATTATCGTCACCTTTAGCAAATAGGGATCGAAAATAGTCTACCCATCTTTTTATTAGTTCATTCATCTATTTTCTTTGTCCTCTGATCATTCTCCATATTTCTTTGTGTATTCCGTTGAAGTCGTATTCCATCTGTTTTGAGGAACTCTGCCAGTGTTCCTTTTTTATTTGTCTAACTAAAGTATTTGTTTCATTTCTCATTCGTTTATAGTGGTTGTATGCCTGTATAGGCATACAACCTGTATTGTAAAAAAGTATTCTGTATTGTAAAAAAGATTTCTTCTTTTCTTCACATTTTGTCTTAACTTCCACTCTAAACCATAATGTTTTATTTTTTGACATGTTAGTGTTCGTTACCTTCCTCTCTCCAATTCTTTTCTATTGCTGCTTTAATTATTCTAATATTTAAGATATTTCATACCCATTCTTAATTGGGGATCTAGACGCTTTCTTACTTTGCGTAAAAGGATTGTCACCTTCGTCCTTATTTGTCCACCTTTTTCTTTTAGCATATCACATAAAATTTCATCGATGGTGACATATTCGGACAGACTGTATCCACTTCTACACTGAGTTACAAACGTGTCAAAAAAACATCGTATAGGAACCAACTTATCTTCCTTTAGTCGGGTTTCACGAGTTGCCTTATCATCGAATCGCATACATCTAAGCAGAACTTAAATCGTGAAAGCGACATACTCAGGCGAAACATTTTTATACTTGTTCCATCAGTTTTCCAACTCATCTGGATTAACACGATTAATTTTCAGACGTCAGTCCTGTTAGTGCCTGCACATTGAGTCTATATATTTGTTCGCACTTTCTAAAATTATTTCTAACATAACCTTATTCACAAAATATTACTGGGAGTCTTCAAGTCTCGTGTATGTAATTTCGACATCGGCAAACGTACTACGTAATTTTGGTCTTTGTCTAATATTTCTCGGTGGGACAGCCTTTCTGCATCTTTTAACTTCATCTTTTCCAATAAACTTTTAAGTATTTCTTCCACTTTCTTCTTCCTCCTTGGACACATCTTGTTCCGATTCACTTCCGCCTCCCCTCTACTTAATTAGATCAATTTAATTTTTTTTTTCATAAACAAAATAATTTTCATCATTGGTAGGAACCATTTCCCATAATTCCAACAAACGTTTTTGTTCGGCTTCAAAGGACATCTATAAACAAGAATTGACAAAAACTTGTCAATGGAGCTAACACACAGAACTTTCTTATAATAACCAATTATTATTTAAACCTTCTGCATTCAAGTATATAATGATAGTTTTGTACTGTATCTAAAATAAAATAAGCGCAAGAATATACAAGTTTCCAAATTTATTTGTGAAAACACTACAGTATCTCTTTGTACATTATAATGTAAATGCTAATGACCCTTAGTGGTCGAAGTATCTCTATAAAAAATAAAGAAATAAAATATTTTGAATCGTTGAACAGTCGTTCTTCCACATAAACCCCAAGTCAGTTACGACGTCATCTAACTAGTTATAAGAAACTGCGTAGTAATTTCGACGTCATTGTCCGAAGATATTTCTGGAGTACGTGACCAAGATCACATCCGCACGATAGGGCACTGATTAGTATTGTGCGTAGAAAAATGATCAATGACCGCCCTTGTACTCAGGCAACACAGTCTACGATGAAGGTAGATATAAACCCATTAGTGATGAAATGTTAAAATAATAGGAGTGTGCTTTTAATTATTTCCACAGATTAAACAAACATTTTTTAAAATATCCCGGAAAAATATGACATTAAAGTAATTTACCAATTTTTATTGGGAATGAGCCACAATTTTACTTTAAAATAAGTTTATTTGACGTTTAGATTTCCACTTCGGAAATCGTTATCAAAATACAAAACCTTAATAAATTACATAAATTTTGTTTTTTGTTACCTGGTGAAAAATTCTTCTAATAATTTCATTTTATCTGACTCATTTATATTAACAATTCAGACATATATTATACATTTTAAAGTAGATGGACTCAAAATGATATTGTCAACATTTTTGAGTTGTGTTCCTGGGACGACTTTATTGGAAGATAGTTCATTAGATTCATGAAACCAACTTTAAGTTACAAATACCCATTAGAAAAATCATAGTATGTCATTTTTGACAATGATGACAGTAAAATTCTCCCGTTAATGATTCCATAAAAAATCATGAGGAAAAACCAGAAGAAATCTGATGATACTATACCGATATGGTAAATATTTGGTTTTATATTTATTTAATTCTCAATATTAACATCAAACTCTGATTTTATAATGTATGTAATTTTTTAATATTGTTCTGAAGCTATTTTCTTGTGGCATTTTAAATTAATTACTATTTAAATGGGAATAAAACACAATTAAAGGTTAAAATACGTTTATTGACGTTTCAATTTCCACTTCGGAAATCGTTCTCAAAATACAAACATAAGTAAATTAAACAAATTTTGTTTTTTTGTTACTTAGTGAAAAATTCTTCTAATAATTTAATTTTATCTGACTCATCTATATTTACAATTCAGACATACCTTAAACATTTTAAAGTAGACGACTTTAAAATGATATTGCCAATATTGTTGAGTTGCGTTCCTGGGACGACTTTACTTTATAAGATAGTTCATTCGATTACATGAAATCAACTTGAGAATATCCGTCAGAAAAGATCATAACATGTAATTCGTCTTTAAAAAGACAAATACATGCCATGATGACAGTAAAATTCTCCTGTTAGTGATTCCATAGTAAATTATGAGGGAAAAACCAGGAAAAAAACCTCATAATACTATCCTGACATGGTAAGTATTTGATCGTGCATTTAGTTTACCTTCAATAAACAGCAAATTCCGATTTTATATGTTTGTTATTTAAAAAAACATAAATGATGTATTCTCTATATGTTACTGACTTACCAATACTGGTATTTTCCTTTGATTAACTTCCTCTTTCAATATGCGTAACCAGATCCTACTACATTCTGCCGAGGAATTCGCGACACAATTGGTCTCATTTAGCATAATTCGAGCCGCTTCTTTGATTTTTCTCTTTTTACCATCCGTTTCTTTTAGGACTATATTTGAATCATTCCATTGAACCCGATGTTCATTATCTCATGCGTGTTTACAGATTTGAAATCTATCAAATTCTCTATTTTTAATATAGGATTGATGTTCACTTATTCTAACATTTAATGGTCTTGATGTTTCACCTAAATAAAAATGATCGCATTCACAAGGTTTTTTATAAATGCAATTCTTTGTCCTTTCTTGTTCATTGTTAGGTTTGGTTTTTGACAAAATAGATCTCAACGTGTTTGTTGTTTTGAATGTTATTGAAATGTTGAATTTATTTCCTATCCTTTTAAGCTTTTCCGATAATAATTTTATGTATGGTATTGTTATTTTCCTCGTATTATTCCTTGCATATGCTGTAGGATCTCGTTCTAAGTTGTTTTGTTCTATTCGATCGATTATTGAAAATTCCTTATTTATAAACGATAAAGGATAATCATTTTTTAATAAAACAGATTTTAACAAATGTTTTTCCTCCAAGAACGAATTTTCGTTAGAACAAGTAATTTTGGCTCTATCGTATAAGAATTTAATAATTCCCTTTTTAACATTAATATTGTGATTTGATTTGAAATTTAAATATCTGCTGGTGTGTGTTGGTTTTCTATACACCTGAGTTTCGTATCCAGTATCGTTCTTAGAGATTAAAACATCCAGAAAATTTAATGTGTTATTATATTCCTTTTCCATGGTAAATGTTATTGTCTCTTCTTTATCGTTTATATCATTTAGGAATGTGTCCAACAACTCTGATCCATGAGGCCATATTGAGAATACATCATCTACATACCTCCACCATACTGAGGGTTTTAAATTTTGTTTAGAAATATTATTTGTTTCAAAATCTTCCATAAATATATCGGCTAATAATGGAGATAAACTAGAGCCCATTGCTAGTCCAAAACTTTGTTTATAGAATTCATTATTTAGTTGAAAGTATGTATTATCAGTACATAATGTTATTAACTCCATTATAGCTGATATATTTAGTCTTGTTCTAGTTGGCAATGTATCATCACTTTCTAATTTTGTCTTGACTATATTTAAAGTTTATTTATTACCAATTGCAAATAAAAATGACACATTTATAAAAAATACACAACATTTTTTAAATAAATTATCAAATATTGAATTTAATCCAAATAATACTTTAGTAAGTTTTGACATAAATAGTTTATTTACGAATGTGCCATTAGATAAGACTTTAAATATAGTCAAGACAAAATTAGAAAGTGATGATACATTGGCAACTAGAACAAGACTAAATATATCAGCTATAATGGAGTTAATAACATTATGTACTGATAATACATACTTTCAACTAAATAATGAATTCTATAAACAAAGTTTTGGACTAGCAATGGGCTCTAGTTTATCTCCATTATTAGCCGATATATTTATGGAAGATTTTGAAACAAATATTATTTCTAAACAAAATCTAAAACCCTCAGTATGGTGGAGGTATGTAGATGATGTATTCTCAATATGGCCTCATGGATCAGAGTTGTTGGACACATTCCTAAATGATATAAACGATAAAGAAGAGACAATAACATTTACCATGGAAAAGGAATATAATAACACATTACCTTTTCTGGATGTTTTAATCTCTAAGAACGATACTGGATACGAAACTCAGGTGTATAGAAAACCAACACACACCAACAGATATTTAAATTTCAAATCAAATCACAATATTAATATTAAAAAGGGAATTATTAAATCCTTATACGATAGAGCCAAAATTACTTGTTCTAACGAAAATTCGTTCTTGGAGGAAAAACATTTGTTAACATCTGTTTTATTAAAAAATGATTATCCTTTATCGTTTATAAATAAGGAATTTTCAACAATCGATCGAATAGAACAAAACAACTTAGAACGAGATCCTACAGCATATGCAAGGAATAATACGAGGAAAATAACAATACCATACATAAAAGGATTATCGGAAAAGCTTAAAAGGATAGGAAATAAATTCAACATTTCAACAACATTCAAAACAACAAACACGTTGAGATCTATTTTGTCAAAAACCAACCCTAACAATGAACAAGAAAGGACAAAGAATTGCATTTATAAAAAACCTTGTGAATGCGATCAGTTTTATTTAGGTGAAACATCAAGACCATTAAATGTTAGAATAAGTGAACATCAATCCTATATTAAAAATAGAGAATTTGATAGATCTCAAATCTGTAAACACGCATGGGATAATGAACATAGGGTTCAATGGAATGATAAAAATATAGTCCTAAAAGAAATGGATGGTAAAAAGAGAAAAATCAAAGAAGCGGCTCTAATTATGCTAAATGAGACCAATTGTGTCGCGAATTCCTCGGCAGAATATAATAGGATCTGGTTACCCATATTGAAAGAGGAAGTTATTAAAAGGAAAATACCAGTATTGGTAAGTCAGTAACATATAGAGAATACATCATTTATGTTTTTTAAATAACAAACATATAAAATCGGAATTTGGTGTTTATTGAAGGTAAACTAAATGCACGATCAAATACTTACCATGTCGGGATAGTATTATGAGGTTTTTTTCCTGTTTTTTCCCTCATAATTTACTATGGAATCACTAACAGGAGAATTTTACTGTCATCATGGCATGTATTTGTCTTTTTAAAGACGAATTACATGTTATGATCTTTTCTGACGGATATTCTCAAGTTAAAGTTGATTTCATGTAATCGAATGAACTGTCTTATAAGTAAAGTCGTCCCAGGAATGCAACTCAACAATATTGGCAATATCATTTTAATTTTCTTTCATTAATTAATAGAAGTATCTCTTGAGTCATGAAGTCTTTATATTTTCTTTTCCTTGGTTTTAAGGTTTCATTTATTGTTTTAATTATTGCTTGTCTTATAATTATCTCATTTCTGATCAATGTTTTAGCTACTTTTATTCAGTTCTTGGGCATTATGTATATTTTTAGTAAGGATTTTTACCTGATCTTCCTTTTTCTGTAGATCTCTTAATCTCTTAATATCAAGTCTACTTTATGTGGGTTTTTTAATCAGCTTTAATTTGGTTCGTAATGTGACTACTATGGGGTTATGGTCTGAACCAATATCTACTCCAAGGTAAATTTTGGCAAAAAATAAAGAATTACGAAATCTTTTTCTAATGAGGGCAAGTTAAATTTGTTTTCGGATTATTCTATTCGTTGTATCTCCAGGAGATATTTATGTGTACAATCTTTTTTTTTGGTAGTTTAAAAAGTGTATCAGCTATTACGAATTCTTCCATCTGGTAGAATTTATTAAACGGTCACCACGTTCATTTCTATTTCCTAGACCATATTCATAGAAGAAGTAGGGTATCGGAAATATCATGGATAAAAATAGCAAGATAATAACGGAATGTACAGATAAAATAAACAGATGGGAAGAATACATAAAAGAGCTATTCGAAGACGACGAGAAAATTGAGGTCATTGAACCAAGAGGAAGAAATGGGCCACCAATCACCATAGACGAAATTGAGAAAGCGCTAAAACGTATTAAAAATGCGAAGGCCATGGGACCAGATGAAATACCTACAGAAATCTTAAGAATATTAACAAAAAATCATATGGGCACACGAATAGAATTATTTAATGACATATATTATACAGGAGAGATTCCGAAAAAATGGTTAATATTAATATTTATTCCAATACCCAAAAATCAAACGCAATGAAGTGTGAAGAGCACAATTAAGTGTTCTTACGAGTGATACACGAACGTATCTATAAAATGCTAGATGATAGAATAGCTGAAAACCAATTGGAATTCAGAAAAGGATTTGGCACCAAAGAAACATTATTTACTGTACAAACACTAATCGAACGATGTCGAGATGTCAATTGCGACATATTCATATGTCTATTGGACTTAGAAAAAGCTTTCGACAAAGTATAACACCGAAGAATGGCAAAAATACTACAAAACACAAAATGAGATGACGAAGACGTAAGAATCATTGCCAATCTATATCGATATCAGAAAGCCATAATACGAATAGACCAACAAAAATATCGAAAGAAATACCTATAAATCGTAAAGTAAGACAAGGATGTGTATTTTCCCCTTTACTTTTTAATATGTATTTAAAAGAATTGTTTAAAGAGGCATTAGAAGACGTAAATGAAGGCATATTTATTAACGGAGCACTTCTGAATAATCTTAGATACGCAGAT
This sequence comes from Diabrotica undecimpunctata, assembly GCF_040954645.1. NCBI lineage: Eukaryota > Metazoa > Arthropoda > Insecta > Coleoptera > Chrysomelidae > Diabrotica > Diabrotica undecimpunctata. The sequence continues at coordinate 93,156,962 of NC_092807.1, read as the reverse complement.
GACACAATACTCCTTGCGGACAGCAGAGAAGGACTACAGATCTTGGTTGATCGCATTACCCAATACTGCGAAAGATATGGAATGGCACTGAATACAAATAAAATAAAAATCATGGTTGTAAACAAGAACAAAATTGAGGAAGACAGTGTTTATGCTAAAGAAAAACTTTTAGGCAGAGTGCATAGATATCAGTACTTAGGTTGCGAACTAAATGAAGAATGGGATAGAAGCACGGAAATAAAACGGCGTATTGAGATAGCAAGAAGTGCTTTTAATAAGATGAAAGCAATATTATGCAATGGAAAATTCAACATCGAAATTAGAACTAGAATATTAAGATGCTACGTGTTCTCTGTTCTGTTGGATGGAGTTGAGGCCTGGACAATTACAGAGTCGACAGAGAAAAAACTCATTAACTTTGAAATGTGGTGTTATCGAAGTATGTGGAAAATATCTTGGACACAACACATAACAAATGCGGAAACGCTACGGAGAATGAAAAAAGATAAAGAAATACTCAACACTATAAAGAAAAGAAAAAAAAGCTACTTTGGTCACATACAAGGGAAGGTGGAAGGGAAAAGAGGACCGGGGAGAAGACGCACATCCTGGCTGAAGAATCTGAGACAATGGAGTGCGAAAACGTCAATAGAACTTTTCAGAACGGATGCAGATAAAGTCAAATAGGCCATGATGATCGCCAATGTCCTGAGAGATGGGACACGTTAAGAAGAAGAAGAGACCATATTCACCCACATATCCATCCACTCTACCCTGGCCAACTTTGCCATTGAAGTCACCCATTACTATTGTAGTGTGATGTTTCTTCATTGACTTTAAGACTTGTTCCAGATCATTTGAATAAAATTTACCATAAATTTCTTAGACCGAAGTTGTAATGACAAGATCCTATCAGAATAAGAAATTAAACTTATTACAAATTAGTTGACCTTTTTTGCAGCTAAGATAGCAATACCGTAGCGATGATTGACCTGGTTGTTACTTAACCTATTTATAATACATGGTTCTGTTATTTGTAATTTGTTTGCCTGAACCTGGCCACTGTACGTCACTTATACCTAGAACATCAATTTTGAATTTTTCTATTTCAAGGAGTACGTTCACTAATTTTCAACTTGCATATATAGACTTCTGATATTTCAGTTTGTTACTTTTAATATCTTAAATTCACAGGACTTACTATGGTTTACGACCTGGGAGCCCCTGTGGTCTACAACAATTCCTTCTCTGTCGAATCTTGGATTCCGAAGTCCATAATCACTAAGTTTGTTTAATCTTTTGGTGTCATTTGCCATTCATGACTTTAGTGGGGCTACTCTATAAGTCTGTATTGCAGTAGTTCCCCGTTACCTTCTGCATCCTTACGCTGTTGACCTATTTTTCGGTACATTCACCTTTAAGGTCAGTTTCCAACACCTGGAAAAAGAGTGCCATTCCGCTTACTAACTCATCCGCCCGAAGCTGTTGGTCAGTAAGTGGAAAATTAGTAATATCTGCAATAATTTGGTGAATTACCGTTGATCCACGTAAAGTATTTTATTTCCCTCCTACCCACCGGTAAACTGGGTCGGGCATTCCCCTATCCGCTACCTGGAGACGCGCTCTCGAGAGATTACATGTTCCCCCGAGAGTTCTGTTCCAAGTTCCATTAGGTCTATTCTTATTAATTTCTTTTTAATAAATGAGAAATGATAATCATTTTTTAATAAAACATATGTTAAATAATGTTTTTCCTCTAAGAACGAATTTTCGTTAGAACAAGTAATTTTGACTCGCATCGTATTTAATAAAAATTTAATGATCCCCTTTTTAATATTGATTGTATTTGATTTGTAATTTAGATATTTATTGGTGTGTATTGGTTTCCTACACCCCTGAGTCTCATATCCAGTCCTATAAGTATAAATATAAATTCCTTTTCCATGGTACATGTTATCGTCTCTTCTTCATCATTTAATATATTAAGGAACGTGTCCAGCATCTCTGATCCATTGCTCAGAGTTGTTGGATAAAAGACATAGATAAAGATAAAATTAAATTATTAGAAGAATTTTCTACCAAGTAACAAGAAACAAAATTTGTTTAAATGATTAATGTTTTGTATTTTAAGAACGATCTCTGAAAAGTGGAAATCGAAAGGTTAAATTACCTTATTTTAAATTAAAATTGTGGCTTATTTTAAGAAGCAAGAAAATGGCTTTAGGACAATATAAATTAATAACCAATTAGTTCATAATTCCAAAATTCAAATCACAAATCATTATCGTCCAAATGTAGATACCTAGCAATATGTTAAAGACTTGGAAGATTGACAACTTCGACTCTCACCACAAATATACCGTTTAATTGTTGCAGGTCACATAATCTTCTATTACAATACAATACATGGTTAGCAACATGTAGACTACACCAAGTGAGTAGACATTTCATACGCACCACGCACCTGCGTGATCCAAAAAAGTTTTCTATCAATCTAGGATGGGCACGTGGGCTCACTCAAAATCGTAACATAGTAACAGCAGTGTTGCCGTGTTATTTTAGTTTTATAATAGGTACTGTCACCAATATAGCAAGTCATTTACGCTATAAGGATTACAACTTGTACACGTAGCATAGATTTTATAGACAATTACGAAGATAAGACAAATAAACGAAATATGTAAAAAAATATGAGAAACGTCAGGATATAATATTATGCAGAATATTCAAGTAATATCAGAAACAAACGGAAGATATATGAACCCATAAATATACACTGGAAGAAAAATGGTAGAATAAAAGATGAGACATAGGTAAAAATACCAAAAACTATGTACCAATGAAAATTTAGTACCCGATAAAATATACAAGACCTTAACACAATTTTGGAAACTAACTGGTAAATTAAACTACTTAAAATACTCATCAAAATTTAGTTCCGATCAGTTGGCCAGCCTTCTGAGTTCAGTTGGCTGGCGTCTGCAAACCAGAACTCAAGTGAGTGTTGTTTTGAGTAGGGACATATTGCTCCAGGACAGTTAAATATGTAAACATTGACATTACGTCGTTTATTTTAATACATTTAAAGATTATTACCGTCTAGAATGCTAAAAAATTGCACATTTTCAACATTTTTGTTGTATCTTATTTATTATATATGCCAATTAAATTTTTTAAAAGCTTTTAAAAAAAGTTACAGTAGGTGGTACAACAGACTAGCGGGAAGCTTCTTACTATTTTTCCTGTATTGAATTTAAATAATATTTTTAAAATTAAATAAAGTAACTTTATTATTTATTATTTATATTTTATACAAATTATATTGTATTGAAGTATTTCAATAAATTATTATGTTTTCTCTTAACGCCACCTGTTAACGTATTAACAAAGCATGCGTTTTTTGTTTCTGATACTCCTGTCAAATTTATACGAACTATTAAATGGATAATAAAATATATCTAAATATCATTTAATAGTAAATTTAATTATTATATAAACTGAATAAGATGTTTAAGGATAATAATTATTTTTATATGAAATCATTTTAAAACGAGTAGTTCATAAAAATTAAAACCGGTGATTCAACATTGTTATTAATTGGATGATATTAAATTCACTTTTAAATTTTGACAATTTACAATCATTACGAATCGAACCTTTCATTAATAGATATTCTTTTAATTTTTTACTTCTCATTTAATGTCTGTATTTCGTTAGTTATTTTTTTAAATAAAACTTATTTGGAATAAATATGTGATAACTAGAAATAAATTGATCGAGACTAGTAAATTGATGTGAAGAACTGCTATTTTTGTAACGCTACCTGTGACACCTTCTCCTCATGGCGCTAGTTCTGTGACGCTAGTCTTAGCATTTTACTATAGAGAAAAAAGTAATACTACGCCAGTATAGAAGCTTCTTTTAAAAAACACATTGTTTCTTGTCTACAACATAGATGAAAAAGCCGAGGTGATGAGAGGACTCTTGAGAGAGTATATACATTAAATTATTACCAAGACGAAGACGTAGACTTCATCGAAGAAGTCGAGGAACAACAAGAAATGCCCGAAGAACCAGAGGAGGTAATCACACCTACATCTCCTCAAGAAATAAACGAACTAATTAAAAAGAGCTCACCGAGAAAAGCACCTGGTCTAGATACAATTTCAAATAGAGCTCTGAAATATCTACCAACAAAAGCAATAGTATTTTTAACCAACATAACGAACGCGATCCTTAGATATAGGCTCTACTCAAATCGATGAAAGGAAGCCCACGTTATCATGATTCCAAAGCCAAGAAAGAATACTATGTTTCCGCAAAACTACAGGCCGATAAGCTTACTGCCAGCAGTCAGCAAGATCGTAGAAAGAGTAATACTAAGAAGACTACAAGCTAAAATACGAAATAGGACTAATCCCAGAAGCTCAGTTCGGATTTAGAGTAGAAAACTCCAGCGAATTACAAGTACTTAGACTGACAGAATACATAACAGCTGGATTTAACGAAAAACAGTATACAGGAGCAGCGTTCCTGGATGTAAGCAAAGCCTTCGACAGATTTTGGCATAAAGGCCTAATATACAAAATGAGAGGTTACGGATACAGTTAGGCCATGACGAGACTGATCTCTTCGTACTTGAGCCGAAGCTTCAGGGTCTAGGACAAGTACTATCCGAGCATGGAGCTCCCAGGCTGAAGTGCCACAGGGAGCAGTCTTGTCGCCCCTACTGTACACAATATACACCGCAGATGTTCCAAGAATACCTGTAACACTACTCAGTCTTTATGCAGACTACACAGCGATTGCGGCCAAACACAGAAACTTGGAAGTAGCGGTCTACAATCTACAGACAGCATTTGATAACATTACAGAATGGTGTATCCAATGAAAAATAGCAACAAATTCAGAAAAGACACAATCATATTCAAAAAGAAAAGAGAAACCCCAGAGGAACAGCTGTTAGCGCAAGATAATCTCATCGGATGGAAAAGAGAAGCGAAATACCTAGGAGTTACTATGGACCAAGGCTTAACCTTCACGCAACACGTAAACACAACCATCCAAAAAACAGCAATAGCCAGAGCAGCAATAAGAGAACCCATAGGTAGAAAAAGCAAACTGCACATAAAGATGAAAATGAGACTGATAAACAGCATCATACTTCCAATAATCACATATGTATACGTCTCTCGCATGGGGACACATAAGCAATTCAAATAAAAAGAAAATACAAGCCCACAATAACATCCTCAGAGAAGCGGCAAATGTACCCAGATACGTCGTTGAACGCTTTCTGTTTAGAGAACTGCAACAAGTAAGGGTGATAGATAAAATGGCAGAAAAGGCCAGAATTAGGTTTGCAGAATTAGATAATCACCCAAGTCCGATCCTGCGAGGGATAATAAGATATGATACATCACTAGAGAAAACAGGAAAACAGCGTCTCACTCTAGCCTGCATTGATCGGGTTAGGATATCGTGTTGGAGTTCTTGTACCCAGGACTTCCACACGAAAAGCATAAGGCTGATAGTTGTGCTCCTATCGCGCATCAGAGTGCTATAGGGGGGAAAGGGATGGCCTGGAGCATTGGAGCGCGTTGGAATGACTCCTATTTTTAACTCGAGTTAATAAACCACGCCCCAATAAATTTTTCCACCCAAACGTAATGCTTAGGGGAGAACATGTCTCACAGGCTAGGTTTACTTAAATTGCTTGCCTGCTACAATGTGAACCAGTTAAACAATGAGAATTTACTGAATAGAAGAAAATAATATACTGTAATCTTTTAAAATAAATGAGTAGTTAGAATATATAATTAAACAAGATCATATTATAATACAGAAATAAAAATAATAAATGTAAAATATGTAAATATATACTAAATACTTTCCCACACAAGAGACTTTTATATAAAAGCTCAAGCCTGAAAAGTAACAAATACACACAGTCTAACAGTAGCTTAAAAATTGACGAAAAAAAAAATAATTACCCAGAAGTACAGAAAGCATGATAGGATAAGAAATGTAAGGCAGAAATTAAAGAACAAATCACACATGATGTATGGCTAACGAAATTTTGAGAAAATCTCAAATAAATGGTGTAAAAATGAAAAGTAAAATATGTTGAAGTATTATTAGACGAGCTTTTCATCTTATGTCCCTATTACATAATTTTAAATGTTTATACATTTTCTGAATGCCTATAATTTACAAAAAAAATCATAATTTGTGAATGTATGTATATTTACTTGTTTGGCCTTTTTGTTTACTTTAACCTTCGTCGGGCGGCACAGGTACAATTGCACCTTTTGAGTTTTCAAATTGTGATAACGTTTTTTTTAAAGACTTGAAATTTTGTAACATCTCAACATTTATCCAGTAGATTTCATCCAAATGTAACGAAAAAATCTTAATTCAGTTCCCGGAAGAAGGCTTAAATTGTTTCTACCCCCATGAACGACGACTTAGGTATATCTGTAACTTGTACATTTTTTTAAATAAATATTATAAAAAACAATATATTTTGTATTTAAATTAAAGTTGATTTGAATCACAATACAAAAATAAATATTAGCTTGGATTTTCGCAGCACATACATGTTTTAGACAAAGAATGTTTGTCACAAATAAGTAGAAAACATACCATACAACTTTTTCTCGTTTTACGCTGTTTTTTTCCGTTCAAACAAAGATTTTTAGTAAGATCCTTCAAAAATTTCCTGCCTTTGTTCTTTTGTTTTTTTGTTTTGTAATGGATTGTGTTCTCGGTATATAATGTAGGGTGCTAAGCGAGTCACGTCAATCATATTATAAAAAAAGGCCAAGGGCCAACGCAATGTCCGACGCTTGACCGTATACTCACCCCAGTTTTTTATCCATGGTATCGACCCCACATTCGGTTTTATTGTAATACTTAATTATTTCCGGCTTCGCTACTGCACTGTCTTCTAGTTGTCCTGCCATATGCATATACGAGAGTAACACTACTGCTTTGTTTTTCTTTGGCACATAAGAACATACAGTAGCAACATGATTGTATGCAAAATTCGTGGAAAAGCAGCTCTTTCCTTGCTTGCTTGCATACTATAAGGTAGAAATCTCTTATTTCTTTTAACTGTGCATACTGACTAACGTCACGTGCCATGAATTCAAGACTTTAGTAACTTTAAAACTGGTAAAAAAGTTATCTATGGTAACATTCCGCCCAGAACCCTTATAAGACGTGCCAGATCCAAAACTGTTCGTTCGACAACGTTAACTTGTCGGGAGCCATCTGCTGTTTTTTCAATATAAAGATGACCTTGTACAAGATAGCGTTTAATGCATTACAAGCCCATAATACCTTAATCCCATATTTAGTGGATTTAAAAGGTATATATTGTGTAAACTTTATACGGCCTCTAAACGGAAACAATTGTTCGTCGATGGTTATGGTGGGTACAGCCTTGTTTTTTTTTGCGTTTTTCGCGAGTATTTTTGTTGTCAAATCTTATAAATCTTATCATGGTCTTGAAATAATCACGAGACATTGCTGCACGCATTAGTGACAGAGAATCCATACTCCACATCTCACACACAAAAATGCGTCAAGCTCGCATTCGGTAAATTACTCAATTTTTTTTTGTGGATGTCCATATTTGGGGAAATCTTTCCGCCAATTCTTTGTTAAAACCTCACAGATCTTTTGCCTTTTCTGTTTTTTTCACGCAAAATTATGTCACAAATTTCTGGGCTTATAATTGACTTGAATATTTGTTTAGGCGTAAATAAATTGATATTAGCTGCAGATCCACCTTTATTATGAGATTTGTTTGAGTACTACACAGTGGATAACTACTCCATTCAGTTCCATCCTTCAATATCAAAATGTTGCCTGAAGACTGTAGTTCATTCTCTATGTGCTCTTCTGATTCATACTCATCGGCCTGTTCTATAATAAATTCTTCTTCCATGTCGGACTCCTCAGCATCTGCTTGTGGGACATAGCTTTCGTCATCAGATGCAATAAACACTTCTTCATCTAAATCGGATTCTTCAACCAATTTACTATAACCAACTACTAGTTCATCTGATGTTATTTTGTGAAAAAAAAAAACGTAAAATTATGTTAATAACCTTTTCGATGATTTATGCAACAGGAACAATTATTGTACCTATTCCGTCTGTTAAAGTTGTAAAATTATTTCGCTTGACAAAAGTTAACCGTATAAAGGCAGTTGAAATCTCAGTCAATATTCCCCACTTCTTTAATAATTTTATCGTTTATTGCTATTAATGTCTTGAAAAATGTTAAGCTTAATTTTGTCGCCTTGACACATCCCCATTTAATAAAAAAAAATTCAGTAATTTCTGCTTGATATTAGTTTTGATTTTGCACCGTATAATTTGAATACATTTGCTAACTTGGCAACTCCTTTTGCAAAAAATCGTAGAAAAGTCTAAGCAACGTCACAAGATAGTGTCGCGTAAAAATAAAAAAAATAGTGATAGTTTTTAATTTATAAGAAAGTACCAATGGTGTAACAGCTTCGTATTGATCTTGATGGGCATTTCTATTTCGTAATAAATATATCTAAAGCAGACTAAGATAAAAAAATCGCACGAGGCTCATTTCGTACGCTTGATATAGTAATAACAAAAAACAGGCTTTTGAACCTTATATTAGCAACTAAAGCAGGACCGGTACTTGTGAATGAACAATAGCGGAAATATTGTCGCTTGTTAGTACCAAATTGGAAAATTGGTTCAATAATATTATTTAAAGTAGTTTTGTTGACATATTTGTGTAGAACTCTTTCGGAATCTGTTTGGTCTTTATTTTACCAACATTCATGTTTAGTTTTTTTTTAATTTGGTTATTATCAAATGTGACCTGAATCGTGACTGATGATAAAGACGGCCATAGCTTGAGCCATTCAAATGGCATTTCGCCTCTATCATTTACTTTCTTAAATATTTGGAGTTCATTAAATAGAAAGGCATTCTACACCTCCGATAAAGGCGGCCCTGAATAATTGGTAAAGTCTGTTAGCTGTGTTATAGCTGATTGGTCATCGATATACAAGGTTATTATATATTTTTTTCAGGCCAAATGAATGTAATTATTGTTTGTTAATATTTCTTTCTTTTTTCTAATCGAGGTAATGATTTTATTCTTGAAAGATATTGTAATCTGTTTAAATTTCTTATGGAAATTAAAGTACAATAAATAGTTGAATTAAAATCGATCTCCCCAAACACTACGTAAACCTAATAGAAATAAATATTCTTTATATAAAGGTTTAAAATATTTTTAGAGAAAGTTCTTTAACAACAAATTATTTTTTCCGCTTTAATCCCGTGACTGGGTCCGGTCCTGATTTAATTGACGAGGACAAAACAATCGCCGGTGCGTGTGATAGAAAAGAAGAGTGCGTGTACGTATGTAGATACATTTTATTTATCTCTATATCTGCAAGAGTGCGAAGAGCGTTGGAAGTGTTGAGGAGGTGACGTAAGTCGTACCGATGAAGGCTGGCACACTAACCCACTGTAAGCGCCGAAAAAACGATTCTCCAAAAATAAGTTTAGCTGTTATGATAAGCGGTGTTGACAAATTTCAGGAAAAATCCTCAGAGTTCCTTCTTCCATGTACCAATAGCTAATTTCTAGAAGATTTTATACTATAAGTAGCAAACCTAAAGAAAGATAACCACAATTGAAAGAACGGTAAAAAGTTCTAGGAAATATGTAGGAAAGCAATAAATAAGGCAAACCAGTAGTAAAAACGGACAAAACCCTTCAATTTAAGGATAAAAAAGAACTTTTAATGACAAGTTCAAACAATAATAGAAAGCAATACAACACCCAATACGAAGTCGAATCAGATAGATCAAAGAACATTTTTATAAAAAAAAAAACTTATACCAGTAAAAACTAATTTAAAAATTTATCCAAAAGGCATTACCAATCTTCAAAACGTTTTTACTCCAGTCGGACCAACATCAGTGAAAAAATATTAAAAGTAGTTGAAACTAGCTGTAAACAGATGTAAAAACGCTTATCCTACATGAAAATCGTGGTAAAACAGACATGAAAAAAAGAAAAGTAAGCGGAAGCGGCATTCATCCTACTATCGAAGAAAAATGTGTAGTAAATCCATCAGTGGAATGTAGCAAGCTTTGGTTGTCAATAAAAAAGAAGAACCATGCATAAAAAGGTTCAAGAATTAGGAGGACTACAAAGAAGGAAACGACCTAATATATTGTAAGAAACTCGGTTAGAGAGGTTTCGCAAATTCTATTCTGAAGATACCAAATACAGCATTGCCTTATTAGTAGTGTGGCTTTAAAATTAAAGGAAATCCAGTTAACAATCTGAGAAATGTTGACGATACAGTGCTGTTAGCCGGAATACTTCAAGATCTACTGGTGCTTATTAACGCAGTGGCGTAGGTTAGTGTAACTTGATAGAGTAGTGTTAGGATTATAACGTTGACTACCACAAGAGCTAGGAGGCTAACATTTTTGACAAATGAAAACTCACTGATCCCAAACTTGGTGCCAAATAGTGCAACAGTGCTTGAAAATGCTTTCTATCATTCTCTATACCTCTTTAAAGTACCAAATACATCTATATCAAATACAAAGTAAGCTGAACTGCAAAGCTTTTTATAAGAAAATGATTTGAATTTTGAAGATTTTTATACAAAAAAAATATTGAAGTAGAAATGCATTTACTAAATTTGAGAACGAGGTAATTGAGATAATTTAAAAAGAAGTTAATGTTACCAAAGAAGACTGACAAAAAAGAATAGCCAAAGTGATTAAAGTTAAAAAATATAAGAAGATTGGGCATTTACACATTAATGGTGTAAATAAATTTATTATTGAACAGAATGAGGATAGTGACGCAAAAATACAGAAGAAGGAGAAACTGAATTACGTGTATAAGTATTTTACGTGATTCCTTGGTATTGTGTTGTGCAAATAATATTCTGACAAATTATAAGTGTAATAATAAAAAGACTCTCGTTTGAAAAAAAGTTGTTGTATTTTTAGGTTTTGTATTTGAAATAGAGCAGGGACATGTTTACAGTTTTTGCTGAATTTTAAAAATGTATAACTCCATACCTACTTACGTTCATTTTAGAGTTAATTAACTAATTATATATATAAGTTAGTTATAAGTTCTTTTAGTATCAATAATTCTAAAAATAACAAGAGTAATTAGGAAAGCTTTTCTACATTAGTTATCAATGCAAGCATTCGGTAAGAGGGAGGATCCTGTAAGGTGAAATGTAAATAAAAACCGGTCAAAATTAATTTTAGCAAATAAGATATATGTCCTGATTTAACGGTATATACCTAAGTAAAAATAAATATTTTTAATTACATATTTAATTAACGACCAACCGCCGCATTGCATCTTAAATAGAACTATCAAAATCTACAAATCTAAAAAATCTACTATTTTATTAACGCAACTACACAAATATTACTGTACAGTTCGTCAAATGTTGAAGGAGTTCATGAGAACCTATGAAAGCTTGTATTCCAGCAACTATGTGCTTTTTACTGAAGAATCTAAAAGCCTCAGTAAAAGAGATGCGAGTTCTTTTTGTAATATAGTCCAAGAGTTATATCTGTATTTTTAATAAAACCAAAACAAAAAAGCTACAAATGCAACAAAATAATTATACACTGGAAACCATGGTATTACAAATGACAAAGAGAAAGATTACATCTTATATGGTCAAATACCATAAAACAACACGTTAAACAGAGATGCGTATGGAAAGAGGGATGCTATGTCCAAAAATGGCTATTACTGACTAATTAGATAGATATCCTGGAACGTATAAAATGATTAAGTAAGAAAAAGTTCGGTAACACCAATACCTAACGAATAAGAAGACAACTTTGTCCAAATAGAAGGATGAATCATCTGATATATATAACTTATATAAGAACAATATCGTAGATTGTAAATGAAAAGAGAAAAAAAGCACATGAGAAGCAAAAATATCAAAATCTTTTAGAACTAAAACATAATTAAAGCTGAACCTTTTAAAAGCTAGATTTATTGCTATATAAGAGCATAAGAGCATTTAAATAATGGAATGATTATTATATAATCATATAAGTAATAGTTTGAGATAAGCAGAATCAGTATTACTAAGTAGTAATATGAAGAAAAAAATCCAATGAAATTGAAAGACTATTTTAAAAATGCTGACAAATGAGAAAGTGTAAATTAAATATATTAGAGCATGTTCTGTGCTGAAATGGTGATGATCCCCAATATTAAAAATTATCGAGTAAAAAAATATAAGAAAAGATAATAAAAAAATCAAGAATTTACCTTGGTCATGTTAATTATTATCATAACATTGATTATCATAACATTAACATTTTCTAGACATACAAGAAAAAAATTCAAAATAAAAAAATACCTCTGTTACACTGATATATTTTTTTACACTTCACTAATTACGGTATATTTTGAAGGAGGTATTAAAAAAATTTTAACTCTTGTTTATCTAATATCTTTAGCAGATATATAACAAAAATAAAATAAAAAAAATAAAATAAAAATTAAATTTTTGTTGTTTTACTATACACTCTGCTTACAGTTTATTCGGCTTCTTTTTAATTTTCATTGGATAAGACGAATAACTGGATAAACTGCTTTCCACCATCGGCGAACTCTGATTCAGCTTTGCTCTTGTAAGCATGGAGCTGGACCTGTTTTATCATCTTGATCATCATCATCAACCTGTATACGTTTACTGCTGGACACAGGTCTCCATCAGCTTTTTCCATTTGTCGTCAGTCCATCTAGTTGGTAGGCGTCCTCTGCTCCGTAGTCCTTCTTGTCTTGGTCTCCACTCGACAATACGTTTTTTCCATCGGCTGTCTGATAATCTGGCGACGTGTCCTGCCCAATTCCATTTTAGTGACGCGATTATTTTGATGGTTAATAATTGTTTTTGTTCTACGACTTATTTCTTCGTTAGAGATTCGGTCTCTCAGAGAAACATCCAACATCTGGCGCTCCATAGCACTCTGAGTCACGCGAATCTTATTCACTACCTTTTTGTGAGTGTTATTGTTTTCGCTCCATAAGTAAGTACAAATAACACACATTGGTCAAAAATTTTCCTTTGAGGTATATGGGTAGGTGCGATTTAAATACATAGTTTAATTTATCAAATGCTGCCCAGGATAATCCTATGCGACGTGGGAGCTCATATATCTGGTTATCTATGCCCAACCAAATTTCATGTCCTTATACGATGCAGTCTGCACAATATCCCTTCCGTCAACAGCAATATTTCGATTTAGCACCAGATTAGTCATTATTTGCTTGTTCATATTATTCTTTAGTCCGACCTCCAAGGAAGTGTGATATAAGTTTTCAAACATTATTATTGCATCATCCATTAGATCGGCTATAAGGAAAATGTCATCTGCAAATCTCAAATAACTGAGCTTCTCTCCATTTATTACAAGTATTATTACAAGTATGTTCTAAAACTCCTCCTCGCTATATACAAAATTTATTTGGATCTTGTTCAGATAGTCTTACGCTAGCTATGGCATTTTGGTAGATATATTTGATTATGTTAGTGTGGCGATCTTGATAACAAGAGATAAACCAGAAAAGAAAACCATAATAGCCTTCTTAAAAATAAAAGCAATAACTTTGCAGAAGACCAACTCAATGATTTTTTACCATCCCGCGGGGTGAAGCATAACTCTTGCATTAAGCTTAATATATATTTCGATAATACCGCCTATCCTGATTGAAAAGTGCGATATTAGTTTATATTATGATGACAAAGAATAGTAAAAAAAAGGACAGTATCTACCTCAGTAGAGGCATCTGGCAGTATAAGCAAACCCTTATATTATGGTTATTCTCCCTCGAAATTCTAAGAAACAATTTTTTCAAAAAAAGAAAGAAACAAAGATCTAAAAATTTTAGACATGCACTGAAAAAAATGCTACAATAGTTCCTTAATATCGGAATTCTTCAAACGTGTACTTTATATATTTCTAGTTATGCACTTGCATGTAAATTAAGTGTAGAAATTTGATTTTATTCTTGTTTATTTTGGTGCCCATTTTTCTGTCCTACTTTGTGGATACATTACTATAGAATTTAAAGTGCCCACTCTTGTAATCATAGACATATATTACAAGACAGACTGACTGCTGCAATACAGTCACGTTCCCCCAAAGCGACAGAGAAAACTGACGCAAAGCAGTTAAAGTTAGAGTTTGACAATCATAACGGCTATTTTTATTTTTGAACTTGCTACTCTAAATAAATCATTTTGTCATCAAAAATTTGCATTGATATCAATTACATAGATCCTTCAACCAAGAATTCTGCCTTCGGCCAACAAATCTTCTTCATCGAATCTTTCTCTGTGTTATGAATCTCAAAATGTCATATTTTGGTCCTCTCATCCCGTAGCCTAGGCATTCCAGTTTTCTGGTTTGCATAGTAATGATTATTATTTTATTTTTTTTACCTCTATTGCTTTTAATAACATGGTTACATAGTAAGAATAGTACAATTAAACACAAAACTTACAAATGTCTCAAATAAAAATAAATAAAGAACAAAACTATAGAACGACAAAATTTACAATACAAAATAAAGTACCTATTTCATTCATCGATGATAAATGCCCTGAGTTTAAGCACACTCGGAACTTTAAGCTGAATCAGGTACTGGATTGTCAAGAGAAAGAACAAAATTATTTAAACTGGATAAAGTTGATGCATAAATTGGACAATTAAATAAAAGATGTTCGATTTATATCGATTGGCAAATTTAACAGAAGATAGATTTTGGTATAAGGGAGAACGGGAAAAAAGGATATATGAATTAAATTGCAATTAATTTCGTATAGTTCTTGTTTCATTTTTACTAGGAGTGGTGCTTTTGTTTTATTTAGAGAAGAATAGCTTATTCTATGCCAGGTTTCTTCAGCACTGATTAAGACAAATAGGTTTTTAATTTGTAGAGCCCAATTATATCAAATTTTCAATAACCAGTTCAAGCACCATTTAAATTCATTGTATACCATTTTAACATGGCCAGTTTCTAATCTAACAATGTAGTCTGGTGTGTTCAAAGGTAAAGTTAAAATTCTTTTAAAAAGCTGGATTAAAATTTTCCCCACAATGTCATAATAACAGAGTCTCCAAACTGGTATACAATAATTAGTAACAATATTTAAAACTAGGGATTCAAAAAGATGAACTATGGAAGTCCAAGAACCGATTTTACTTCTAATAAGAGGTGGTAAAGACAGAAGCGATAGCAAGTTCTGCTTTGTACGGTATTGAGACTGCCATTTCTCGAAATAGACTAGAAGAGGTAAAAACAACACCGAGATAGGTGAACTAATTAGTGACATTAAATTTATGATTTTTATACAAAAATTCTGAACCTACTGTTACGATAAATATGACTCATATTTAACCTGTAAACATGTTTTTCTAGTAGTTTCCCCTACGATAAAGTCTTCTTTCCATGTCATTCGAGAAGGGTCAACACAGGTCAACATCCGTACGCTTTGAAGGGATTCCAGAGTAACGGCTGTTTTAATATATATAGAGGATTGTATTGTAAACCGTTAGTAGGAAATTATAATCGTATCGAATTTTGAAATGCAACGCGCGTATTGTCGGGAGTATAAATTGTAATAAATGTTGTAAGTAAATTATATAATTATAGTGTGAAATAAATTAGTGTAATATTGTACAAATAAAGACTTTAATTAATTAAGTGTTAGAATATTTTTATAATAAATAAAGTTAATAAATTAGATTAATAAACTTAGTTCACTACATACTTGTGTCCTTGCTTCGAAAAACGCATGATTTATATTTTCTGTGTATTTACTTCTAGTTTATTTAAGTTAGCATAACTAATTTTTAGATTAGTTCTGTTTCTTTACCAACCCCCTCCAGTACTTCTTTATTTGCATTTCTATCAGTTTATGATATTTTGAATACTCTGCGGTATAACCAGAACAGAGTTCGAAAGCCTCGATTATTTTTAAATTGCATTTTTTTAATGTCCAAGTCTCAGCTCCATATAATAATATTCAAAATATATAACATCGAATGGTACGTAGCCTGATTTCCAAATTAAGATTTCTGTACGTTAGGAGTGGCTTCATTCGTATAAATTCTGATCTGTCAATCTCTATTCGTCTGTTTATTTTCGCAGTATGATGATTGGTGTCATTAAATTCCCAAGTACTGATATTTTCTATTACGTTACTATTAATTGTTGATATGTGGTGAATATTTTGTGGTCTTTTTGTAATTACCATATATTTCGTTACTTTAGCATTTACAGTAAATCCCATCTCAGCACTATTCATACTTAAGTTTTCAATTAGACGTTCTACATCTTCTAGACTCATTGCAATGATCACAGTGTCATCTGCATATCGTTAGTTGTTAATTAATTTTCCGTTAACAGTAACTTACGCTTTAATATTATTGAAGGTGTTTTTGAAAATTTCTTCAGAAGTTAAACAAAAGTGGCGATAAAGTTTCGAAGGCACTTGCCTCTAATGTTTCAAAGTAAAAAACAAAGATACTATTAGTGCTATATGATTATCTCTTCCCATTATATTTGCAAACTTAACAATAAACATTAGATTAGACCTTTTAGAAGTGGCATCTAAAAGCAACATTTGCTCCGTTGGTACGAAAAAGTATATTTAAACGCATGCTAAATTTTTTGCGAACAAGCGATAATATGAACCCATTCAGCTGGCAACAGCGGATGTGGGTGAACGAACTTTTTTAAATGCAAACTTTATATATTCGTAAAAGTTGAAGAGGAGCCATGAGAGGAAAAAGAAGAAGAGAAACGTCGACGACGTAAACGCAAACGCACCGTGTACGAAATTTCACCGGAATTATTTCGGATTAATGACATTTTAATGTTGGACCACATCACAAATTTGCACGAGTCATTTTTCAAATGTAACACTTTGATAGAGATGCGACGAAAGGTTTCTATAAAAAAAATAAATGTTAGTTTGTAACAGAACTAACTCTCTAACAGTCAAAGTTTTCATTGAATTTTTGAAAGTTATTTGGTTATACTGGCATATTATGATTTCAATCCCATACATCAATCTCTTCTTCAATAATTTAGCTGACATTACCAGAGTACACAACAGCAAAAAGAAAACTCAGACGGATATGGCATTACTATTGAGCTCCGTCTGATAAAACTAAATCAAAAATACTAAAGAGCAACGTAAAAAAATAATAAAAAATCAAAAATGAATCCAATGTTAAAATCACCAATATAAAAAATGACTAATCCAAAATAAAATACCGTACATTTCACAAAATAAAACACCGAGCGAATAGAGAACAGGAATAATGTTGGAGATGGAGATCGTGAAAATTTTAATAACTATCGTGGCATAAAACTAACAACAAGAATAATAACAAAGAAAATTAGTGAAAGAAAACAATAAAGTAGCAAGGATTCAGAAGAGGTCGAACTTATACAGATGCAGTGATCATAGTTAGGCAAGTAAAAGAGAAATCCCAGGAATATAATACATCTGTTATATGGCATAAGATATTATTAACACACTGGAAAACATTTAATAAGAGAAAAAACCTAGAGCGCAAATTGACAGAATCAGTTGCCTACGAAACAGGTATAAGACAGCAGGTATAAGTCCTCTTCTGTTCAATTTGTAACGAATGAAATTAGAAAGAAAACAGTCTGGATTTTGCACCAATTTTATACCACTGCCTTAAAGTGTTACATTAAAGTACCAAAGCACTAAGATTTGGTTAACTCATTGAGCAAATCCTAAGAATATTTCCCAAAATGGTAAAGCAAAGAAATAAAAGATGTTGGCACCAGCAACTAGCAACAAAAAGATTTTACCATCAACAACAGTACAACATCTTAAACAACGAAGTATAAAAACCCATAAACAATGACCAGAATAAAATGTGGAATAAAGCCTGCGATAACGTAGAGAATTTTTTGGGTAACGCAAGAAGTAAAGAAGCATGGAAAACAGTTAGAAGTAGTAAAACAGATATTATAAAACGCAATACGTTAAATTCAATTTCCCCGAAAATATGGGTAGAATGTTATGGAAAAAATGCTGAAGAAAAGGATGCGAGAAAAGACGACAGCTGAAATAATCTTGTTATGTATTTACAAACCAAAAGGAACAGATAGATATGTTAGATTACAGAAAAAGATGCAGCGAACTGTCATAATGAAATGGGCAACAAATTTCTAACTCCATGAATCAAAAATAAGAAGATAAGAAATTGTTATTTTTTAGCTACATGACTTTTAATGTCATAGCCCGTTTCTTAAAAACATAAGATGCCACAAAAAACTTAAATGACTTGTATATTTTTTATGTAGGAAATATCACAAATAGCTGGGTAATTAATTAAAGTATTAAACACTGAAATGGAATATATGATTACAAATAATAAAGAAAAATCGATTGGCATAACTTATAAATTATTCTGAAATCAAAAGAAATGCACTGTCCTTGTAAAAGAATTGTTTGACAGGTAGAAAGTCAGCTAAGCGTCCTGGCATAGTAAAGGATGATCGACGGGAAGCCGAGGAGAAAATATGACCTTTTGCTTTCATTGGGACAAAATCCTCTTACCTAGAGGTGGTTGCGAGGGGATAATTCGGGTGTAGGTTGCACCGTAATAAATTATAGCTGTCATCTCAAGGTTTTCGTACAAAATTGCGTACACATTTCCTTAAAAAAATGACATTTTAAAAGCTTTTATTTTAAGTATTCTGCGGTTTAATTAACAAACATATGAGCATACCAATTTTACCGTGGGAATTTTATATTATATAGTAAAATGAAAATAGCTTTAAATAAAGTCATATTATGTTGAAATATTAAGAATATTAAAAAATAAAATGTTTAAGTAAAAACTTAATACTATTCCAAATATATACATAGGAAAAAAACCATTGTGATTTTGAACGCCCATCTCTATAATAAACGTTACTTTTTATGCGTTAGCAAGTAGCAGGATGTATACGCAATTTTTGTAAATTGTCGAGAGGTTAAAAGTTTGACGTTTGCCATACTTTTTCTGTGAATTAAGGTTAAGAGTATCAGAAATTATATTATTACTGTATTATCTCAAAGAAAAAATCGGGTCAGTAATTTGACGAAAATGACTGTAACAATTTATAAGTAGGTACCAATATAATCAACTTAAAGTGTAATATCTGAGTGGAGGTAATACACGCACATTGTTTATTTTTAGTTTATTATTATTTAACGAAAATTGGATTTTTTACTTTTAAATGCAATTTCATGACGAATCATAAAACAGCATAGCAGTGAAATAAAGATATTGGTAGTTGTAGGTAGTTTAGCCGGATAAAAGCATACCATGACATAAAAAAGGATGAAAATTTGGGCACAATTGTCAAATAACTGTCAAAGTGTGGATACAAATTTTAAAGTTTCTCCACATTTTAAAGTTTAATTCCTACAGATACTGAGGTGATTGTGCTGAGGATTACAGATATTTATTTGGGAAGTACCTATACTCTAGGAGCGAGGAGGGACTTAATAAAGCACTTTTATGTCCACTCGGTACCTTTACGTTTCTTTTGTTTTTTGGTGCATAGATTCGATTTTTCCAGGGTAATGATTATATCTCCTAAACTACTAGAGATATTTAATTTTACCAGAATAAAAATTATTACTTTTGAAAACATTAACAGAATGGCGTTTTGTAAAATTGAATCCGATTGTTAGAACCGGAGTTATAACAAATTTCGTGAAAAACAATTGCAAAATTACATGTTATTAACTTTCAAAACCCTTCATTATAAATATTAATGTTTCAGCTTGAAAAAAAACTTTTTTTTTTATTAAAAAAAGTTATAATAATTAAATATTAAACATTTTACTAAAAAGTTGCGAATTAATTTGTGAGATTAAAGAGATTTAAACATAATTTAGCTATAAACTTTGTAAATTTGGCTAATGGAGGTTATGGAACAACACAATATGAACATTTTAAGCTTTGGTAAATGTTTCTATGTTAATTTTTGTCCAAGATATGGAACTTTTAATAACACTCCCTGATGGGCACTGTCAGCTCCCAGCGAATGCAGTCGTAAAACCAATACATACGTAAAATCGATAAAGATTCAGAGATGCATACATATTATTTTATCATTATAAATAAAAACGTTATAAGTTATACCAATGTATAGTTAAAATTTTCGTTAAGAGTAGTGAATTCATTTGTTTTTAAGAGTTTTAAACAAAATTGGGCAGTAAACGTTGGCAGTTTGGTTAATGGAAGTTATATAACAATTTAAAACCAACATTTTAAACTTCCGTAAATGTCCTCCTCTTAAGTGCCTTCTCTGTTGAGGTTGGCGATCAATATGGCAAATTTCTCTCTGTTCTGGACGATGAATGATTCATCTCCAATGACTCTGATGAATTAATTCATTTCTTCTTGTGTGGGTCCAATCTTCGATGTTTCGTAGCCAAGATTTTTTCTTTCGTCCTATGCCCCTTTTACCTTCAATCTTGCCTTCTAATATTACCTGGAGCTGCTCAAATTCCCTATGGCGCATTATGTGTCCTAGATATGACGTCTTTCTAATTTTGATAGAAAGATGACGGCGTGTGTTCATTGCTCTCAGTACTTCTTCATTCATAGTTCTGCTGGTCCAGCCTATTCTTAGCATTCGGCGGTACATCCACATTTCAAATGAATTTAATTTGTTGACGTCATACTGTTTTAATGTCCAGGTCTCACAGCCATATAGTAATAGAGACCACACATAACACTTTAGTGTTCTCAATCTTACTAAGACTGATAGCTTGGGGTTACAGAGCATTTAACTCATATTCATGAAACCAGATCTTGCTATTTCAATGCGTCTTCTAATTTCTTTTGAGTAGTCTAGTTGACTATTTAGTTCTCTGTCCAGGTATATGAAGCTTTGGGAATTTTTTATTTGTATGTTAGGTATAACTTGTTCATGGGGGTTTTTGTGGGGGGTTTTGGTTTTGGAAAAGTTAATGTCCACCCGTTGACTTTATTCTGATAATATGTTCATCAATATTTTTAGTTGGTCTTCTGTTTCTGCTATTTTTTCTGATTTTCTGATTTTCTGATTTTCAAAAGAAGCTCTAATTATATGTTCGGCATATACATTAAATAATAGGCGGGATAAAATGCACCCTTGACGCACTCCTTGTTCTATGTTGATGTACTTGGTGTTTCCAGTATGTGTGTTGTTCCAGTATTTATTACTTATGATAGCTATGTCGTGTCCGTCCAACTCTACTTCTTTTAGCACCTCAATCCATTTTCCGTGTTTGATGCGGTCGAAGGCCTTTCTATAATCGACAAAGCACACATACAGTGGTTTTTAAACCTCAAGATACCTTTCTGCCATCAGTGTCAATCCCATAATTGCTTCTATAGTGCCTGTACCCTTTCTAAAACCATATTGAGAACGACTCAGGTATTCTTCACACTTATTGTGAATTCGGTTATAAATTATTCGCATAAAAATCTTACCGGCATGACTCATTAGGGATACAGTTCGATGATCTTCACATTTCCTTGCTTTTTTTTAGGAAGAGCTGTATATGTGGATGTTAGCCAGTCATGCGGTATTATGCCATGTTCATATACACTCCGCCAAAAAAGTATCGCATCACCTATGAAACTGCAAATTTTGTATTAAAAATAATTTAAAACATGGATTTTTTACTGTTGTACGTAACAAAAGAGAAATGCAGAATGTACGAAAAACAAAGGTTTTATTTAATTTATTTCATAAATTAGAAGTAAGTGCACAAACAGCATTGAATAAAAAAAATAAAAATCAAAAGTAATGATAATTTAGTAAGACGTATTACTTCCTCTAGCTCTTATAACATCTAGACAACGTTGTGGCATACTTCCAATTAATCTTCTTAGATAATCTTGATCGATATTATCCCATTCTACGGTTAACAACCGTTGCAGGTCATGAGGATTAGCTGGCGTCACATTACCAGATATCACCCTTCTGTAAAGATGGTCCCAAATATGTTCTATTGGATTTAAGTCAGGGCTGTGCGCTGGCCAATTCAACACTTGTAAATTTACCTCTTGAAGTTACTCGGTAACGATTCTTGCGACGTGTGGGCGTGCATTGTCATGCATTAAAACAAAGTCATTATCATTAAGAATAAATGGGGTGGCAGCTACTCTGGCCCCAATTCCAGAATGTCTTAAGATGGCCTAACAGTTTCTAAAGACACACGTACACATGTCTTCGACGCAAAGCGTGAAGGACTAAAAATCTATTGTCTATATGCGTAGTAGCTCTTGGCCGACCTGTTACAGCTCGTTTTTCATAAAGATCAGTCTCTTGGTACCTTACTACCACTCGTGATACTGTCGACTGATTTACACCCACTAAATATGCCTCATATCTCTAACTCCTTCCGTCTTCAATGAGGGAAGTTATTCTAACCACTTGATCTCTCGTTAAATTTAAATTTATATTGTCACGACCTTCAATACTCCCTATTTAATACGAAATTTTAAATTAAACGCAAACTGTATACTTTTTACAAAAGTAAAATAAAGACTCATCATCATCAATGGCGCTACAACTCTTCGTGAGAAATTCCGACGAAATTGCGGCGCGCAATTCCCATTGTCGCACTCCCATTTTTTCTAGATCTTCTTTGACTGCATCTTTCCACCTTTTTCTAGGCCGCCCTACAGACCTTCTTCCCTCTGGCCTTTCCTAGAACACATTGTTTATAAGGCGATTGTCGTTACTGCGTATCACATGCCCTGCCCACCTGAGTCTATTGGCCTTTATATATCTGACTAGATTTTCTTTTCCGAATAGAGACTCTAGCTCGTTATTGTATCTGCCCCTCCATTCGTTTGCCATGCTGTCTCTGCAAGGGCCATATATCATTCAAAGAATTTTAGACTGATAAAATAAAGACTGATAATATAAAAACCAGACAAAACAGCAACTAACATTTTTTTTTCTAAAACAGTAAGCTGTATTTACAAATTTCTTTTTAATATTTATTCTAGCCCTAATATTGTTAAGGGTCAGAAAGAAATAATTTAAATTAACCAAATGCTGTCAGAAATATTTGTAATTATTTAAGTGATGCGATACTTTTTTGGCGGAGTATATAAGGTTACAGAGGTATATTAATTTCCTGACAGCAGCATCACTTAGATGATGTATTATGGTAATTTATGTCGAGATATTAAAAATTTATTTACGCGCGCGGTTTACGCGCGCACGGATTCGCTGCGAGCTGACCTTGCGCCTCAGAGCGGGTTTTTAAAAGTTCCATATCTTGGTCAAAAATTAACATATAAACATTTACTAAAGTTTAAAAATGTTCTTAGGTTGTTCTACAACTTTCAAGAGCCAGATTTTCAAAGTTTATAGCTTAGTTTTCTTTAAATCTCTTTATCTCTAATATATTCTCTATAATATATAATATATTAAAATCTCTATTATAAATAAACAAATAAATTGGCAACTTTTTAGTGACATTTTTAAAGTTTAATTGTTATAACTTTTGTATTAATAAAGACAAAGCTATTTTTCAAAGCTTTTTTTAAAGCTGAAACAAATACCTTAAAAATGATGGAGTTTTGAAAGTTAATTGCACGTATGAAAGTATGAGTTATACTTGGAAACACCCCATAGAATGCCTATTTTGCAATTGTTTTTCACGAAATTGAATATAACTTCGGTTCTAACAATCGGATCAAAGTTTGCCAAACGCCATTTTGTTAATTTTTTTAAAAGAAACAATTTTCATTTGGGTAAAATTAAATCTCTTTAAAAGTTAAGGAGATACAATCATTTAAACAATTAATTGCTTATAATCAATTATCCGACAGGTTTTCAGACCGGAACCTTCAAAAACCATAAAAAAAGCGTCAAAGTACCCTGGAGACATGAATGTGCATACTCAAGCCTCTCCTGGGTCCTAGACTAGTATGATCTATATTCATTCTAGTTATAATAATAGTATTTAGCATTATCAGATTAATATATTTGGAAATATAAAGATAAGTGATTTAACTCGTTATAACTTCTTGTGTTAATTTAATTTTTTTATAGATGTAGAGTTTGTTAGATTCTAATAATGTCTGTCGATTCAGGTGGAAATAAACCACCTGATATTTCAGTCAATTCGAATTTAGATTATTCAATAAAAGATTTAAGTACATATTATTTTAATAATAAATATTCTAAAAGTGATTCTGAACCTTACTAAGTTTTTATAGAAGACATAAATAAAAACATAGGTCGACTTTTTCCTATCAAAATTGGTTATTACTTATTAAAAGATGATTGATTTAAATATGATATTATAGATATTAAATCGGTAGGTGTAAGTAGAGTAAAAGTAGTGTTTAAATCATATAATATAGCTAACTATTTGATAAATCTTGGAATTCTTAGAAATAATAATTTATTTTCGTATATACCAAATTTTTATACTTACCGCGAAGATCACATCAGAATGGTTGATAATTACTTTAGGATTATTTACTGAAAAATATTGAATGTTACAACACTAAGGTCGTAGAAGTTAAACGCTTAAAGAGAAAAGTTAATGAAAATGATGGCAGCACGAAATTCGTCGACAGACAAATGATTGTAGTAACATTTGAAGGCAAAATAACAACTAACAAAATTATAATTTTATCCTCATTTGTGGTAAAACCATGTACCCATCTAGTGGTTCAATGTTACACTATAGTGTAAAACAAGAAATGGCTGTTCGGAATATAACATTTAAAGCAGCAGAATTTATTGTAAGGAATCCGTATTACTCGAAAATAGTGACAAAAGTAGATTTGATTTATTTGATAATGATAAAAATTTCTCTGCTCTTTAACAACCAACTCAAAGTGAGATATCTTCATATATGTTAGACAAGCCACAAAGACAGGCAGCAACTAAGAACCTAGATATTCATCCCCACTAACATCTGCATCTATCTATCTATCTATACAGCCCTTGCTGTCCAATTTTGGACATAGACCTCCTCTTCCTTCTTCCACGTCTCTCTATTGTAGGCAGTTTGTATCCACTTCGGGCCTGCGTGTTTCTTCAAGTCATCTGACCATCTCATTTGTTGCCTTCCTCTTTTTCACTTGTAACTATATGGTCTCCAGTGTATAATCATATTATATAATCGGCAGTAAAAAACGACAAACTGATAATAGTGAAATAAAATCTTTAGTAATTCCAAATCCTTAAAAAGAACAGTTTATGCAGTTTAAAGAAAAAACAATTGGTCAATTTGTAAATTTATCAGTTCTAACTTAAATATGAGTAATACAGCATACGGAAGTACATTTTAAACTAAAATCAGAGAATATTTAGACTCATTTAAGAAAAAACAACTTTTAATAAAACGAATTTTAGTATTTCGCAATGGAATTGTCGATCTCTCACACCAAATTAATTGTAATTTTATAGTATTTTAAAATTTTAAAATTTAATATAATATATAATATAATATAATTTTATCTGAAATATGGCTAAACCAAAATTCAAATTTTAATATAAAATGCTATAATTTTATTAAAAAATGTAGATATGATGATGGAGGAGTAGTTATACACACCTCTAAAGCTATTGCTTACAAAGAAGTTTCAATTCAAAATTATTCTAATACCGGTATAGAAATTTGTGCTGTAGAAATTAATACTCCTCAATTTACAATAGTTTCGGTGTATAAACTTCCTTGTATAAATTGTTCCCAATGTATAAAATATTTAGATGAGATTTTATTTCCCGTTACCCCTAAGGGCAGTGGCGGCCGGTCAGGGTGGGCAGTGCCGACCGACAGCTTTATAGATATTATAGATTTTTTTTAATATTTAATTTAATCAGTATTTCGATAATTAATTTGGAATGTAATCAGTTGATGTCATTTGTTTCTGTAAAATAAAAAAAATATCTGTGAGATAATAAAGACCAAATTTTATTCATGGTTTTTAAAAGCATTCGTCCAATTTGAGCGTTAAGTGATGCCTGCGTAAGACACTTTTTAAATTAATGGTCCGAAATGTGTGAATTCTTAAAAAGACACGTTTCGGGGGTTCGGCATGCCGATCCCAAGCTTGACGATTTACATGTAAAAATCAACGGAATATTAGATGATGAGCAACCAAACACACATTTCTTTCGGCAAGTATGGCAAGTTTAAATTTGCTAATGCTTCATTTGGATTGGTGATTGGTCGCGAACTGTACCTTTTGAGCGCGGGATGAAATGTTATTTTGGGATGGATAAGTACTTAAGAACTTAAGTAGTGAAGTGATATTGAGTGCACGAACAAGCTTTTCTTTCTGGGATTTATTTTTATTTTCTAAAGTAATACTGTGATACGTTACGTCTGCCGTAAATAGTTAAAGATTAAAGGGTTTTTCGATATATAAGTTTTTTTAAATTAAAGTGTAAACAAATTCAGGTAAATTAACCTAAAAATGCAAGCTATTGGAGAAACTGTAAGTATTGATAAACCTGATATTGTAAATTATGTTTTGCAAAATGGGTTTTCGTCTGTCTATTCCATACGAAGAACCAATTGTTATTAAAAATAAGGGGCGTCCTTTGCCTAAAATGTCTCGGCTTATACATGTTAGTGCGGGGGGTAAGGGAAGTAATAGATCATTTTCAGATAATTGGTACAGCAAGTTCTCAGTGCTTACCAGGAGTGAAATAAAAAACAAACTTTTCTGTTGATCTTGCATTTTATTTTCGACAAATACGGGCAAACATCAAAATCCGTGGTGTGAATCTGGTTACGATAATTTAAAGGAATTATTTAGTGCTTTAGATAAACAGGATATTTCGAAAGATGATACATACAGCCAGATTAAATTAGATTTATTTGGAAAACAAAATATCTATGTTTCATTAAATAATGCCCAACGTGAAAATGGTATTAAACATAACGAAATTGTAAAAAATAATCACGCAGTTTTACATCGTTTAATTGATATTGTAATTTTTTTTTAAGTTGTCAGGAATTATCATTTAGGGGCACGATGAATCGGAGCATTCGTTAAATCAAGGTAATTATAGAGAACTAATAAAGATGTTTAAGAAATACGATTTGGAATTTTCTAATTTACTTTCTGATTCGAAGACATTTAGCAGTGTATCTAAAACAATCCAGAATGAATTAATAGAATCAATTAGTTACATTTTGAGTAACGTTATTGAATCTGAGATTCAGGAAACCATTTGCTTTACACTAGAAGTAGATGAAACTACCGATATATCATGTCCTTTACAATTATCAATTGTTGTTCGATACGCGTTACGTGGTAATATTTATGAGAGGTTTTTAGATTTTACAGTGATGTCTCGTGAATTGAATGGTCTCCAGGCGAAAGTTAAAACTATTGTATTATACCGCAAGCTTTATTTACTCACTGTCATGCGCATAGAATGAATTTAGTTTTGCAGGATACATGTAAAAAAAATTAAAGAATGTTGTCTTTTTTTGCCAGTTTAAGCGGATTTGCTTCATTTTTCTCAGGCTCGCCAAAACGGACTAATGATTTAGAACGGTTTGTTTCGAAAAAAATGTCAACAGTTTGTCAGACGCGATTAAATTTTAAATCTCGGTTAGTTTTTACTGTAGCAGATTTTCTTGAACAGCTTTGGAAATTTTTAATTTTATTATTGAATGCGACGATTTGAACACAACACATTTTTGAATTAACTAATTTTAGTAAAGGTCGAGATCTCATTTGACCTTAGTGGTCATTAAGGGTGGTCAATATTAGCGTAGATTTAAATCTCCACCATTTTTAACTTTTCGACAAAAATGGTACGAGCTGAAATTGTTGCAAATGTGATCTACAATTTCTTTTCTGAAAATGTTTTCATGCGGTCGATATTTTCGGAGTTAAGGTCGTGGCATATTATCATGCACGTTGCGTCTCCAGAACTTAGAGTTTAGTTTCCAAAAAATATAATTTAAATGGTTTTAAATATGAACAACTCACACTGTCCGGAACGTATGGTATCAGATACCTAACGTTTCCGTTCAGTATATTCGAAAACAATATTTTACTGATGCCGACGGCTACGTAATGAGTCGTAACCGGTTGGTACGGATAATGTGAATTAGATGTCCGTCGTTTTCCCCTCGTTGTTTATTTAGGTATTTGTTTGATTTTGATACAGAGTATTTAAAAAAATAATTTCCGAGGCTATTTTGTCTATTATGCATGTTTTTATTGCTTTGTGAGAATTAATCACGGAAGTGATAAACAATTAGGACTTTTGTACGGAAGTGATACCTCTTCTTTTTAAAAAAACTTTTTGGTTCAATATGTATGGCTTCGTTAAATGTAGTGTTTTGTTTATTATCTCAAGGTGTAATTAAATTTAAAACAATTGATTCTTTCTATCGTCTTCTGATCGTCTTCTAAAGTCCAGTATTCACCTTCCTTCTTCCTTTCTCTTAGCATTGGATTACTTCAAACCTTCTTTTTACTACAGTTTTTCTTTCTTCATCGTTAAGTGGAAGATCAATTGCACATAACTTTTGTCGCGAAAAGCGAGATCATATCTTCACCGAACCAAACTGAAACGTTCTATGTATGAAACTCTAGTGCCGGAAACTATACGTGCACGATAATATGCCGCGACCTTTAAGGAGAAAAATAGTGGAATGGAAGGGATCATAATTATTAAATTATCTCGTTTATTCCTAACTTTACGACTCGAGTATACATAAACAAACATGGAGAGAATTATATTGTCTACAATTTTTAATCTCTTTAATTTTTTTGCTAAAATCAATATTTGAGTTCATACCTATGTAGTAAAGGAGCGAGCGTAAGACCTTGGGGGAATTGGTTATATAGGAATTGCTTTTTTGTTCAGTATCTCGGCAATATAAACTTTTCGACAAAGTGGTATGGACTTTAATTATTGCAAAGACCTATAAAACATTTTACAAATACTTCATATTTAAAAAAATATATATTCAAAATTGTTTTAATATACAGACTGATCCATTAAAAAACACAATTTTAGTTCATTGTGTTGTTTCGACTAATTCTGTAGAATTAAAAATAATTCTAAATTAGAGACCTCTTTAATACACACCATTTTTGTTATACACATTATATTTTATAGTTTAGCCATAACAAAAAAATAAATCAACTAGAGCTAAACTAAAAAGAACTCTACTTACCATAGCCATTCATAATTCCATGCGTCAAATACAGTGGAGCTCTCCCCGTCGTTGCATCCTTTGAAAACACCGTTTTTATAACTTTAGGATCTGTCAAAACGACAGTGTAGACATTTCCCAATTTCAACCCATACACAGATCCGTACTTTTTGGACAAATTTGTCAACGTTAAGTAAGGGCTTTTTGGATCAAGCCACAATAAGTAGCCGAATATAGGAATACCCCATGGCCCCGGTGGCAAGTGGCGATTGTGCCATATGATGTAAGTAACCCAAATGACTATAGCAGCAATCAAGTATAGATAAGTCTGTAAAATAAAGATACATTAGGTATAAACAATTTTTAGTACAGACTTTATAAAGTTTAAAATTAATTTAAATGTTTATCTCGTTACTTATATCTTAGGTATCTTTTGTGGCAGTTTTCTGTCTATATAAACAGATAATTCGATTTCGTTATTTTTTTATCGCGAGTATGACAAACCACAAAAACATCCTTTGACCCGTGCAGGATGGCAGAGTGGAATTTCTAAATATACTGTAAAGACCTGTATGGTGGTATCTCACTACGTACCCACTATTTTTTATATCTATTATCTACCCCGTCTATGCCATTGCTCGTCCACTACCACATAGCAGTTAGCTATGCATAGGTTTGTTAGCATTGAAGCATTAAACAACAAAACAAAGGGATATTAAAGAAGTTAAAAAACCACAATGTAGACATATACGATTAAAAAAAGGAATCATCATCATCATCATCCAACCAGAGAGTCCACTGCTGAACATAGGCCTCTTCCTCATGTTTCCAACCCCGTCAATCTTGCGCCGCTCTCATCCAAAAGAGGAATAGCTTTGGGTATACATTGGAGTCCCTAAGAACAAGAGAGCAAAAGGCGTAGCTATACTAAATTATGAAAAATGGACAAACTGACTGTCTCCATCATTATAGTATATATTGATAGATCTCCGGTCTCTTTCACTCTCCTTGGTTTGCACACATACACACATACATCAGTCTCATTTTTGTCAATTTTTTGTCAGGTAATAGGAACTGAAACAGCCATTTCCTGTAAACATCTGAGCTAGACGAGTTCTTTTCTTCCATTTACGGTCAAACAATATCTTGAGGTTTTTATATTGATTACACCGCCTGTTGTGGTAACGCTTCACTCTGTGAAGAATATTAAACACTCGAGTGTTTGTTATTTGGAATAAGTTTAGAAACTCTTGACAATATTTAAGAAAATTTTGATATTAAAACAATGTATTTTTTTTATAAAGGATATTCGAAATTTTTTTTCTAAAACAAACTATTTGCAGACGTCAACAATTGATGCAAGGAAACAGTTTTAAAAATTAAAAATAAATATTTAATATCTTTAAGTGGTCAATAAATCAACTAGATTTGATTCTTCTTTAATCCATTATCGTCTTCCGCAGCAGCTCCTGCGACTTAAAAAAAATATTTTTTAGCATCACATATGTATTTTTTTAAATATTAACTGATGGTAGCTATTCAAATATCATGTCTGGTTGTTTTAGAATAATTTGAAGTCTCGTCACATCAAACTTAGAATAGCAGATCAGCTATATGTAAATTTAATCAAATCGGCATTGAGAACCAAAGTGTTGGACTTTTATGAATATAAAAAAAGTTTGTGGTCTGTCTACAAAAAATATTTTTATTTTACAATAAATTTGAGCAAGGGTTGCAAAACTCATATGCCCATGTGAATACAATGTTATATAGTGTGCAATTAATTGGTTACATTAGAATAGTTAACAACATAAAGTCTAATCCGTCTTAATAGGTATTCTTCGTGTTCTTCCAAATAGGTATTCTTTTTCTTTTTGTGCCTTGTTTTTTTACTCTGCAAACTATTTTGTTTACTTTGCAAACTATTTGTAGGGTACCGTTGTTAACTTTTCGATGGTGGTTTCATCTTTGGTGTTACACCAGTCCTGTATGTTTCTTTACCTTTCCTTGCAAAATTAGTTTGATAATGAAGTATTTACATCCTCTAAGGATATTGCCAAGGTAGGAAATTGTTCTTTTCTTAATGATGTTACAATGATAAAAATGCTACACAACGCTAACATTGGCGAGAAAGATATGAGTTATCCAGAATCTCTATTGGAATCCAAAAGCACGAAGGAGGCTGAACAAATCACTGAACACAGAGAAATTTGAAATTGTAAGAGAGGTGCAACAGGGATGTATTTTATCTCCTGTGCTGTTCAATCTCTATATGAAGAATGTTTTTGCAAGGGCACTTGAAGGCTTAAAGACTTAAAGGAACAGAAAACGAATATGATATGCAGTTGATACTAAATAAAATAAATACCATAGGAAAAACATATGACTTGAAGATAAATGCTGGAAAAACTAACTGCATGAGAATAAGAAAAAATGCACTTTTAAAGAAGTTTAAGAGTACTACTGCAGGTAGATAATGCTCCGATCGAGCAAGTGACAACATTCAAATACTTGGAAATGATGGAACGGGATCCTCAGTAAGAAATAAAAAGCCGTACCGAACAAGCATGTCCAGCTTTTATTAAATTTATACCACTACTATGTAATCGCAATTTCTTCAATCTCCAATATAGGATGGTTAAATGCTATGCATGGTC
This sequence comes from Diabrotica undecimpunctata, assembly GCF_040954645.1. Lineage (NCBI taxonomy): Eukaryota > Metazoa > Arthropoda > Insecta > Coleoptera > Chrysomelidae > Diabrotica > Diabrotica undecimpunctata. The sequence goes on along the minus strand of NC_092807.1, from coordinate 93,125,019 downwards.
CATATTGTTATACGAAATTAAGACATGGACGGTAAAAGTACTTTCTAATAAGTTGGAGGTTTTCGAAATGTGGATCTTGCGAAGAAGGTTCCGCACACCACAAACAGATTAGGTGAGAAACGAGAAACTCTTAAAAAGAGCAAATACTGAGAGACAGTTACTTAACTTAATTAAGATATGAAATTGGTGCTAGAATTACCGTATTGTATGCATAACGTATATTGCCTAATAGAATTGCGGTAATTGTAATTCCTTTATTGTTATGTTATATATTTTTCACATGTATGTGATTTCAAACATGCGTTTCATGGAGTAGATCGATAAAAGATAAAGCAACTATCTACATATGTTAGGGATACCCAATAAGTTGGTTAAACTTATACAAATGACTCTGGAGGGTTCCAAAGCTATGGTGAGAATAGATGGAGATATGACGCAGGCCTTTGATATTGAAAATGGAGTTAGACAAGGTGATCAACAACACTTTTTAATCTAACTTTAGAAGCTGTTGTTAGAAAAATGGATATAAACGGCTGTATTAATACAAGATCAATGCAAATATGCGCATATGCGGATGATGTTGTCATAATAAGCCGCAACAAAAGGGTATTAAGCGAAAAAGTTATAGAACTGAAACGAGAAGCTGCTACATTTGGTCTATATATAAATGAAAGCAAAACAAAATATATGGAGTGCACAAAATCGAATGAACATCAGAATCTGAAGGTAGACAACAATACCTACAAATCTGCCTCCACTTTTCCCTACCTAGGCTCAATAATAAAGGACAACAACATAAGTCAAGAAATACAAGCACGGATTCTTAGCGGTAATAAGTGCTTTTGTGCATACAAAGACTTAATGGAAAGTAAGTTACTGAATCGTGAGTCTAAGCTTAGAATCTACAAAACAGTAATTAGACCAGTGGTCACATATGGATGTGAAACGTGGACCCTGTCAACCACTCATGAAAATCAACTGAGAATATTTTAGCACAAAATACTAAGGAAGATATTTGGACCAACCCAATGCAGCGATGGGTCGTGGAGAATTACAATGAACCACGAGCTGGATGAACTAATGCAGAGCGTAGATATTTTTAGATTTGTAAAGTCACAAAGGCTAAACTGGCTTGGTCACCTAGAAAGAATGCCAGATAAGCGAGCTGTAAAAGTAGTCCAGAGATGGAAGACCCAAGGAAACAAACAAGAGGAAGGCCCCGTAAAAGATGTATAGACGACGTAGAGAGGGATCTTAAAACCAAGAACATCAGGCAGTGGCGAAGGAAAGTATCCGACAGGAACATTTTTAGAATTATCTGTACATAAAACACATGCAAAAAGTTCTACAATAAAATGGCAGAAATTGCAGAGATATGCAAGACAGATGCCACTGTATGTGGCCTGACGTTTGATTATATGCAAAATGTTCAAATTCCACTTATTTCTGTACAGGAGACTTTTTACTTACGTCACCTAACCTATAACATATTTGGAATTCACAATATGCAAAAAAAGACAGGGGATGTTTTACACCTACCACGAGGGTCAAGCCAGAAAGGGTCCCAATGAAGTTGCTTCATTTCTTATGGATTATGTGAAGTCTGAAGTGCATACTGCTGTGAAACATCTTCAATTATTTTCTGACAGCTTTGCGGGTCAAAACCGGAATCATACTGTGGTGAGAGTTTCTTTAGTAGATACTGGAAGCTTTAAAACCATAAACCAGTACTTTCCCCAATGTGACCATTCCTTTTTACTGAACTATAGAAACTTTGCGGCAATAAAAAGAGTCATAAAAACTTTGACCGTATTTAAGCACCACTCAAAAGAATATAAGTACAGAAATAATAGTAAATTCTACACGACAAAAAAAGTGTCTTGTTAAAATGGTGGAAACATGGAATATTTTTAAATTTAAAAAGCGGTAGCCCAAACAATACAAAAAAACGTGTCTTTCTATCGACTCAATGGACAGAAAAAAAAAGTATACAAAAAATCACAACTACTACCATTTTTTTTATTCTTCAAACCAACCAGGGACTGTAACAGTATCGGAATATATTAATGGTTTTATCACTTACAACTTTAGACTTAAAATAAGTGATATAATTTCATTTTTGCCAACAGTTCTGGCCTATTCGGATGGTAAAGTACCAATTGATTAAAAAAAATTGAAGATATAAGCAAGCTTATGGACTACATACCAGAGAAAAAAAGATCATTTTTTGAAGAGATTATGCAGTGGCCTATTAATGATGCAATTATTGATGATTAATGCTTATACTTTGTTTCACAGATAATAAAATTTACAAAAAAATATATTTTTTTTTTATTTCTGTTCTAAAATATCATAAGTCACTTTTTTTTAAAATGATCATGACTTAAGAAAAAACAATTTTTACAAAAAATATGTAATGCATACTGTACAAGATAGTGAAATATTATTGCAACCATTACTTTTAAAGCAGTGTTTCTTACAGAGCTTTAATACAGTTTTTTTATTTAGGTACTCAAAACTTTAATTTCTGGCTCATGCTGTTTCTGAAATGACCGATTCAATTGTCCAAGTACGAAACATGGAAACTCTAAGTTAATTCCGCAAACTTCCAACGGATATCTTTGTGTTTCGTTTATTGTCATTGCAAAACCCAAATGCATGGAAAAATTTAAACGTTTACAATTAAATGGTACGTTCGTTGGAATTATCGGGATCAAGACATCCTCTCCTTTCTATTTTTTCTTGATGGTCGTTGTCTCAATGATATTATTCATTAGCCTTTTCACAGTTAGTCTGGTTCCAATGTACAGTCGAGCTTAATGAATGTTACGTGACATAATGACAACTGATCCTGCTTTTAAATGTAAATTGTTAGGTGAGAATACAGGAAATTCCAGTGAATTCATCATAGGACAGCTGACTACGTCATCCTGATTTATAACTGCTTCAACTGATTTGAACGAAAACAACTTCTCTGGAGAAAAATTCAGCATGGTTGTATTCAGATCATTGGCATCTGTATTTTTTGCCGCCAATATTGCTCGTCCAATTATAATTTTGAACTGGTGAGCCATGTCAAAAGAAAAACACGCTGAATAAGCTCGGCCCAGCAAATTAATAATAAATTTACTTGAGAATTACATTCAGAAGGTAAAATGATAATTGTATACGTTACTACTACGCTCGATGCATAAACAATAATAATAGTGGGCGGAATCGGTGTAGAGTTTTCGGAGTAAGAGAAGGCTTATTGTGTTATAAAGACAGAAGACCGGCTTTGTTCTTATGATTACCCCGTGCTGTTTACTGGGTGCGACATGACTATGCATCAGTTATTAACCACAGTTAAAATGATTAAATTACTAATGTTCTAATTCTAATAAACCTTATACTGTAATTATAGGGTTTGTGATAGAACGGTAAAACTTAAGAGTTGTATTGTCAACTCTTACCACTAATATGGTTAATAAAAAATAGAAGTTAGTGACAGAAGGGTGAAAATTAAGGGTTGTGTGTATTAGTTATTAAAAAAGGCAGAAAGGATACATGTGGCAATTACAGGGGAATCTCACTAATCGGTACTACATATAAGATATTAGCTTCAGTTATACTAGAACTATTACTGCCATATACAGAGGAAATTATTGGCGATTACCAATGCGGCTTTAGGCCTGGAAGATCAACAATCGACCAAATATTTACTATCAGACAAATGCTAGAAAAGTATTGAGAATGTAATAAAGAAGTACACCAGATCTTCATAGATTTCAAACAAGCATATGATTCCATAGATCGCTTAAAACTGTGGAGTGCAATGATGGAGTTAGGCGTACCAAAGAAGCTGACCATGATTGCGCGAATGTGTGTCAACAATTCCTTTGCACAAATTAGAATAGGAGGCAAAACTTCAAAGGCTTTCGGCATAAGCACCGGACTCAGACAGGGAGACCCGCTGTCCCCATTACTATTTAACCTAGCATTGGAATATGCAATGCGAAAAATCTATACCAGAGTCAAACCAGACATAACTGCCAGAGGAGCAAAGATTATTCTCGCATTTGCAGATGATGTAGATGCAGTAGCACAGACAACACTGGAAGTTAAGGATATAGTATCGAACTTTGAAGAAGCAACACTAAGCGTAGGCCTGAAAATAAACGAAGAAAAACTAAATACATGGTCGTATCAAAAAAGGAACGACAGCGAATAAGACAAAACATTACCATAAACGATCATAATTTTGAGGTGGTCAAAGAATTCAAATACCTAGGAGCAACAATTACCAGTGAAAACACAGGATAACGGGAGGTTGAAATACGAATACTGGCGGGGAATAAATCATTCTTTGCCATTCAACATCTAATGAGGTCAAAGCTTCTCTCAAGGCGTGCCAAAATCCAAATGTACAAAACCATAATACGACCAGCAGTGACATATGGAAGTGAAACATGGACATTGAGAAAGAAAGAAATCAATAAGCTATTAGTATAAGAACGCAAAATCCTGCGAATTATATATGGTCCTTGTAGGGACAGGGTGACAAATGAATGGAGGAGCAGATACAACAATGAAATAGAGACTCTCTTCGGGAAAGGAAACATCGTAAGATACATAAAAGCCAATAGATTAAGATGGGCAGGCCACGTGGTACGGAGTGATGACGACAGACTGATTAGCAATGTGTTTTGGGAAAGACCAGATGGTAGAAGATCGACAGGAAGGCCTAGAAAAAGGTGGAAAGACGCAGTCAGGGAAGACCTGGAGAAGATGGAAGTAAGGCCATGGGAAATAATAGCACAGGATCGGAATCAATGGAAGGCAATAGTAAACGCGGCAAAAACTCACGAAGAGTTGTAAAAGCCAATGATGATGATGATGTATTAGTTATTGCCAATAAAAATAAAAAATGACATCTCAAAAAATAAAAAAAATGCTTGAGATGAACCACTTTTATCACTTAGGACTTTGAAAAATATATTACGACCTATTCTCGGACCTACCTAATATGGCAACTAACTATGTGACACTAATATGGTTATTAAAAATAGGGGTTGGTGATAGAATGGTGAAAGTTACCGGTTGTAAAAATTTTTAATGCCACATCATAAAAAAAAAATAAAAATTAAAAATTTGTCCAAATGAAAAAATAAAATATATTGTGGGAAGGCCACCCTTCGCATCTAGGATAGGGTGCAACCCATTCTTAGAGCTACCGAATACACATAAAACATTTCATACCAATCGGTCAAGCCATTTCGGAGCGGTATGGTATCTATTCTTCATTCACAAATTGTTGAGAGCACGAAATATGCCTCAAACTCATAAAACGGTCGTAAATCATAGGCGCTCCTAAGGTGTTTATTCATTAAATAATAATATAATGTTTTAATACTGTTATATATAATATTGATATTATTTTAATACTAATATATTTAGCAAAAAAACAATTAAAACTTTCACGACTAATGTTGGTTATTATATTATATTAATAAAAATAAGAATTTAACCATTAACAATTTTGTAAATAAGAATACCTTATCTCTTTGGATATTTCAATACTAATCTTCGCGTTTAATCACTTTACTAGAAAACCTGGAATTCATATCCGAAGGTACTATTCGTTGCAAGATAATTAAGATGGAATTCCCCAGATTTTTAATAATATAATTATATTCGAAACTTAACTTGAAAGGGTGAAGTTATTACGAACGAAAACAATTTTTTTGTTTAGTACGTTTTTGATCGCATGTAATTTACGGCTCGTCGGTGTTTCCGCGTCTACGGCTGTAATTAGCGTCTCGAATATTTCTTTTGCGAATTATATGCAGTGCGTGAGTGATTTTTTATTCCATATACCTACGAACATATACGTACCTTTCGCTCGTGCTCGTTTTGTTGGATTGTTTGTGATGGCTTCATCATCAAGTTTTACACCGGTACTGTTGCGTACAGTCAGTAAGTCTGTCTATTCACCAAGAGAGAAGACTATTGTCCTGAATGTTCACGATGCTCTGGTTTCTCAGAATCCCACAAACACTGTTCGCAACATAGTCGAAAGTTGTGGCAACATGACTGGCGTAGGAGAGTCAACTTTATATAGGTTCCTATCAGTAAGAAAAAAAACACAGTATAGCTAACCTAAACACAAACGAACACTTAAAGAGAGGGAAAAAGCCTATTGAAATTGATGAATTTGCCAAAAATGGTATTCGAAGGAAAATTCATGGATTTTTTTTCAAAAAAGAAATTTCAAAGCTAAACAAAATTTTACAAGAAGTTAGAGACGACCCGGATTTGCCTCATATCGGACGAACTAAATTGTGGCAAGTTTTAAAAGAATTAAATTTCCGGTGGGAGAAATCAGACTTCACTTCAGATCAATCAGAATCACTTTTGATTGACCGACAGGAGAAGATGATGTTGGAGAAGAAATTATCTAAGATTCATACGAAAATTCCGGGCTGAAGAAAGGCCCATCTTTTACCAGGATGAAACGTGGGTAAACTCAGGTCATACTCTAAAAAAAATTTGGTCAGATAAAAATATATTAAGCTCCAGGCAAGCCTTTATGGAAGGTTGGTCTACTGGTATCTCCACACCTTCTGGTAAAGGCAGTAGATTAATAATTTCTCACATTGGCAGTGAAAAAGGATTTGTTAAGCATGGTTTGTTGGAATTTCATTCCAAAAGCACAAAAGACTATCACGAGGAGATGACAGCTGATGTTTTCGAAGAGTATTTTGAGCAAATGATTGAACACATACCACCAAATTCAATTATAGTATTAGATAATGCACCTTATCATTCACGACTAGTAGAAAGCCTTCTAATGAATGCGTGGAAGAAACAGGATATTCTTGACTGGCTGCGGAATAAGTATCTGCCTTACGAAGATGGAATGGTAAAAGCAGAACTTTTAAAAATTGCCCGGCAACACAAATCTAAGTTCAAGAAATACGTAGTTGACAAAATGGCGGAAAGGCGAAACATCACAGTCTTTAGACTTCCACTCTACCACTGCGAAATAAATCTAATTGAACTCATTTGAGCACAAATGAAAAGTTATGTGGCTAGAAAAAATACGTCATATAAAATACAAGTTGTACGTGAATTGGTATACGAGTCTTTATAACATATTACAAAACAAAACTGGAAAGATGCAGTAAGACATGTAATAGAAGAAGAACAAAAAATGTGGGATCTTGATAACATAATTGATGCGACCGTAGAGATTATTAACCTAATTATTAACCCTCAAGACGACTCGGATTCCGAAGTTGATCCTATTTATTTTGAATTTGAATAGTTTTCTAATCGTAATTATATAAGATAAGTAATAGTAGTTGTAATCGTAAGGTATTAAAGGGGAAAGGCGCAAAATGTCGCCTGTCAAAATGTTCAATGTGTTTTAAATGTATCCATTTTTTTTTCAAATCCTGAGAAAACTAAAAAGCATTTTTGAAAAATTTAAAAGCAGAATGAAATATTTTTTAGAATAAATAAAAAGTTTCTTTTGCATGCAATATTTTCAATTAAAAATTATACTATATTTTCTCTTTTATTTTCACCCCTGTTACATAACATATTAAAATAAACACTGTAGAAGTTTTCAGGGATTTCTGCCCTGAGTAATAATGTAATCTTTCATTCTGCGTTTAAATTTTTCAAAAATATTGATTAGTTTTCTCCGGATTCGAAAATAATGGATACATTTAAAACACATTGGAAATTTTGCCAGGCGACATTTGGCGCCTTTTTCCTTAATTAAATAAATGTATGTTTTACAAATGGCAAGAAACTTTTTATTTTTGAATAAAATAAATAAGTTTTATTAAAAAATACAATTTACATAAGTACAATTTAAAAAATATATTTATTTAGTTCAAATAAATGTTTCAATCATATACTCTACGACACTGGTCGTTCATATCTAACCATTCAAAATACCCCCGTAATAGGATTATAAGGTATTATATTCCTTCAGATATAAGGTGGGTTAGTGGAAAACGTCTTAAACCGTCAGTTTTAGGTTGGTTTTTACTATTATATCGTATTACTTATCCTCTCTGTATTTCAGTTTTCTAATTAGGGTTAAACTTGTAGTGAGCTATCAACAAATTGTGAACTGGGTATAACGGTGTAACACTAATATGGTTAATAAAAAATATGGGTTGGCGATAAAAAGGTGAAAATTAGGGGAGAATTAAGAAAATAATTAAGAAAATATATGTTTAATGCCACATCATAACTAGATAAAATTGGAAAATTTTGTCCACAAAAATAAAAAAAAATGTTCGGGCAGAAACACCCCAATCACAATTTTAATTTCATGTTACCAGTAGAATAAACTTATCTTCATTATTTTCTGTATAAAGTTACTGTAACAAAATATCTCTGCGATAAACAAAACGAATAACTTTTAAATCGATGAAAGGATCGATCTGAAATTTTGAGAATTTGTTTTGAACGAATTTTGAAAGATGTACGTTTTGAAAGATGACAACTGTAAAATATTTTGAAGCTTTTTTAGTGGTTTTAAATTTTGTAATTTTATTCAAATACTTACATTTTTATTGCAACTAAACATTCGAAAAACTTCATTTTTTATACCTAAATGTATTTTACTAAACAACCCTAAATTCTTTTCAGGAGACATAAATTTATTTTTATATCAGGTATATATTAACTAAAAACTTATGAAACACCTGGATTATTCCAAAGTACGAAACATGGTATTTTTTATTTATTTCCCTGAACTAACAATAATTTATCTGAAAAGCGTCTAAGTTGATACATACAGTGAGAAACGTACCTCATAAAACTGCTAACGTTTATTCGTTTTTTTTTCTGTGTTCTTATTTAATTTCTTTGATTTCCTTTGATCTTTTGATTGATTTGATTTTCATTTTTTGAAATTTAAAATGCATTACATATATCGTTACTCAGTTTGTTTAACTTTTTCTATATAGTAGTATATTGCGTTATCAAATATTTATGTTACGCATTATGATTAACAATTATTATTCAATACCGCAAACCGCAACTTACGGTCAACGTGACAACACCGTCCATAACCTCACAAAACTTCTAAATGGCATGGCCCGACCGGCATAACAGTTAACAGCTAAAAATAACCTCGATTTCTGCCAATAAAACATCTTTTCGTCGTATATTAAACAAGATTAATTATCCTATCTGTGAAATACGAAGTACATCTTACCATTCTAAGGTAATTCAGGCCATACCACGGAAAGAAACAATTACACTACTTAGGAGATTGCCAAAAGCCAAAAACACTCACGACCGTAGGACAATACTGATTGTGGTTACTGGACGCAGCACGACTTGCTTTTGCGGACATGCTCAACGTAGGTTACTTATACCGGGAGGCATTAATAATTTCTTGGTACTATCCCAACAAATATTTTGTCCATAGAAGTGCTTCAGGTAAAAAATGAAAATGAAATATGAATACTGCAGTACTTTAAAGTTTATGGAATATAAATGACGCCCCTGTATAAATGGCGGTAAAGTTATTTTACTTACTATAAAAGGTGAAGTTTTAACTTCTCCTTTTTCTACTTCTTGTTATTTTACGTTTTAGACTTGTTTTTCTCCATCTTTCACAAGGAGTGGTAGTGGTATTTGTGACGTTGACTGTCAGCTATTTCGTCATCTTCTAAAGGATCTTCCTAGTATCTGCTGGCTGTTGGCATTAAATCACTTTGGCTAGTCTATGAATCTTGGTGAAAAAGTATCTCTGTCAATTGAGCGTGCATTTGTTATGGAATCGGGTCTAGAAGCTTTTTGTTTCTTAATGTATATATACTATATCTATAAAAAATTGAAATGGAAATTTTGCCGGACACAAATATATATAAGACAAAAAGAAGACCGATGGAACAAAATTCTCATAAGTTGGAGACCGTGGGAATATAAATAAAGCAGAGGAAGGCCCCAAATTAGATGGGCAAATGATATCAAGAAGCACATGTGCTCTAGGTGGATGACTGTAGCGACAGACAGAGAAGAATGGAAAAGGATTGGGGAGGCCTATGTCCAAAGATGGACCGAAGAAGTACGAACTTATCTGGTATTTATATGTTTGCCAGAATTTGTTGCTTTGGACGTTTGTGCTTTCATCGATGGAACGCATCGTACCTAATTATCTTTCAGAATAACGAGCTTGAGTGGTTTTTCAGTTCTGGCTTTTTCGACTATTGTGTCAATGACCTTTACTTGTTGAAGTTTGCTTTTTCTATCTGTGGGTTCTCTTATTGCTGCTTAAGCTATTGTCGCTTTTTGCATCTACGTATTTTTAAACGTCAATCCTTAATCCATTATGACTCCCATGTATTTAGCTTCTATTTTTCATACGATGAGAAAATTGTATACCGTTAGCTGTTCATCTGGGTTCTTCCTTCTCTTTTTGAAGAGCACCGCTTGTGTTTTCCAGGAAATGATAGAAATTTTTCACTGGATACTCCATTCTTCAAAGATGTCTAGTGCTGTTTGCAAGTTGTTGATTGCTATGTTGATATTTCTGTATTTGGTCGCAATCGCCGTGTCGTCGGCATAAAGACTCAGTAGTGTTCCAGGTATTCTTGGAACATCAGCGGTGTATATTGTATAATGTAGGGGTGAAAGGACCTCTTCCTGCGGCTCGAAAACCTTAGGAATTCCGAGTACGGACAGAACTTGTCCTATTCGAACTCTAAAGTTTCGGTTGACCAAGTATGAAGAGATTAGTCTCGTCATGGCTCTACTGTATCTATAGCCTCTTATTTTATATGTCAGTCCGTAATGCCAGACCCTATCGAAGCCTTTGCTAACATTCAGGACGGCTGCTCCTGTGTACTGCTTATCGTTGAATCCGGTTTATTTAGCCTTAGTACTAGCCGGTCTGTCTCTGCTTGGAGTCTACTGAGTATGACTCTTTCTACAATCTTGCTGACTGCTGGATGTAATCTTAACAACCTGTAGTTTTGTGGGAACGTAGTGTCCTTTCTTGCTTTTGCGATCATGATAACATTAACTTCTTTCCACTGGTTTAAAAAAAGGCCGTATCTAAGTAAAGCGTCTGTTAAATTTGTTAAAAATACTATTACTTTCGCCGATAGATACTTCAGAGCTCTGTTTGTAATTTCATCTAAACCAGGTGTTTTCCTCTGAGAAATGTGTTTAATTAGTTGATTTATTTCCTCTTGAGATGTTGGGTGATGATCTCATTTGGTTCCTCTTGCATTTCATGCTGTTCGTCGACTTATTCGATGAAGTCTATATCTTCGTCTTGGTGATAGTTTAGGATACACTCTCTATCGAGAGTTATCTTCATCACTTCGACTTTTCTTCGATGAAATTTTTTTTTTTATTTAACATCCAATGTTTATTGCAATCTGTCTCATTATAAACAATAAGCAATATGTATAATATATGTACAATAACATAGTGGGAAGCTGCCCAGTGGCGAGCACCCAGGTAAAAGATAACATAAATATAATCTATGATATATCAGCTAATTTGAACTTAACAAACAGAGTTTAGTACAGGTAAACATCACTGACACACATATGAGAATTACAAGGCAAAAACACAAATTAAGGAAAGCTTTAGAAAACACCTGAATAGAAACTTGTTATTTCACCGCACCATGACACTATGTTCTATTTTTCCTGATTTACTAGAGGTCCAAAGGGTCTGGTCGTTTTAATCTTCTTACGTGTGAAATGTTGAGCAGATCCGTGGCCAGCGGATTTGGATGGCAGGATAGTCTGTTCTTGTATACAGAGTTTACAGCAGATATTGCTTCGCAAACTGTTTGTAGCTGTAAATCGTGATGTAATCTGTGGTTCGTGATATACCAAGGGGCATTACAGATCTGGCGCAGTACTTTCGATTGGAAACGTTGAAGTTTTTGTATGTTGGTATTACTTGCTGTACCCCAGATTTGTGCTGCATATTGCCATACCGGTTTTAAAATACATTTATATATCAGAAGTTTGTTCTCCAGGCTAAGATTTGATTTTCGACTCATGTACCAATACATTTTCCTGTAGATTAAGCTGAGTTGAAGGCGTTTCTTCCAGATGTGGATGCCCCAATTAAGTTTGCTATCCAAATGGATTCCTAAGTATTTAACGACGTTATTAACTGGTAGTGGAGTGTTGTTTATAGAAACTGGTGGCGCGACACCTTTTTTTAAAGTAAACGTTATTTGTGTTGATTTTAAACTGTTAACTTGGACTCGCCACAGCTTAAGCCAGCTCTCTAGTTTAAGTAGGTGATTTTGTAATACCTGGGCTGCTTCAGTTGCTGTAGAATTTGAAGCCATGATAACTGTGTCATCGGCATATGTAGCGATTGTTGTATTGGTCGTCGTTGGGAGATCTGATGTGAATATTAAGTAGAGGGTGGGTCCTAGTATGCTTCCTTGTGGAACTCCGGAACAAATTGGAAACAGGTTAGTGATTTCCCCACCTCTTTTGACTTGAAAGAATCGATCTGTCAGGTAGGATCTTAAAAGTGAACTTATGGGATGAGGAAATATAGATTTAATTTTGGAGATAAGACCTACATGCCAAACTTTGTCGAATGCTTGAGAGACATCTAGAAATGCAGCAGTACAGTAATTTTTTTGTTCAAGCGAATTTCTGATAGTCTTTACCACCCTATGAATTTGTTCGATAGTACCATGTTGTTTCCTAAACCCAAACTGATAATTCGGTAAAACATTACTGTCATATAAAATAAGCTCCAGTCTTCTCAGAAAAAGCCGTTCAAATACTTTAGATATAATAGGCAACAAGCTAATAGGACGGTATGAAGATACTTCCGTGTGATCCTTATTAGGTTTTGGAATCAGAACAATTTGAGCAACTTTCCATTGGAGTGGAAAATAACCTGTTTTTAATATTGAATTAAATATATAAGTAATTAAACTTACGCCTTCGTTGGGTAGATTTTTTAGTACTAAACTAGATATTAAGTCATATCCAGGTGACTTTTTAATTTCCAGATTATCAATTATTTCTTTGATTTCAGATTTCTTAACAGGTTTAATAGGTGGAGCCATTTGATATGGTGCATTTACGACTTCATGGATAGCTTGTTCTTCTTCAACTGAGACTTCCCTCTGATGCGGTTGAAATACCTCGCATAGATGATTTGCAAAAGTATATGCTTTATCTATGTCAGTTTTAGCCCAAGTGCCATTTTGTTTCCTGATTGGCATATTCATTTGTTCGTTGTGTTTAAGTTTTTTTGTTAGTTTCCACAGCGAATAGTTTGTATCATCTGCAGGTGAGAGGTTCTTTAAATATTTGTTGATTCCACTGTCTTTATGTTGGATCAGTTTTCTTTTGAGTAGTCTGCAAGCTCTATTCAGATTTGTTTTATCTTCTGGATGCCTAGTGAGCTGCCATATCTTTCGCAGTTTTCTTTTTTCCAATATGAGTGTATTTATGTGTGCAGGATAGGACTCGGAATTGTGTTTGTAATAAATTTCTGGGGTGGACGTCCAAGCAGCTTGCTGAATAACTGTAGTTAAGTGAGCAACTGCGTTTTCTATGTCACTATCACTTTTAAGAGGCAAGTTTAGATTGATGGATGTTTTTATTTCTTCTCTATATCTGTTCCAGTTTGTTCTTTTATTAGAGAGTGTTAAATGTTTAGAACAGTTATGAATTTGGCTTTGTAGATCTATGAAGAAAGGGGAATGATCTGATGAGAGGTCAAATGAAGGAGAAATTTGGAGGTAGGTATGTGATATTCCTTTTACTATAGCAAAATCAATAAGATCAGGAATTTTTTGTCTATCAGTAGGCCAATACGTAGGCTCTCCAGTAGAGAAAGGAATTAAATGATTCTCATTAATACTTTTTAATAATTCTCGTCCACGTGAGGTTACGATTCTGGAACTCCATTTATGATGTTTGGCATTATAATCTCCAGCAGAAATGAAACGGTGTCCTAGCATCTTAAAGTATTCAGTAAAATGATCAGCTTTAATTATTTTATTCGGTGGACAGTAAACAGCAGATAGAATAATCGAGCCTTGTGAATCTTCGACCGACACTGATGTGGCTTGGATGTTAACTTTACTAATTTTATTTGTTTCATGATGCTTAATGTTATTTCTTATAATAATTGCCGTACCTCCGTGGGCTTTACCTAATGGATGTTGAGTTACATAGGTTGAATATTTGGGAATATGGAAATGGCTCTTATCAGTCATGTGTGCTTCGGAAATAAACATAACATCTAGATTATGATAGTAAATAAATGCTTTAACTTCGTGGAAATGAGAGGTTAAACCATTGGCATTCCAACAGCACATCTTTAGTTTAGTGTTGAAGGTTAAGCTTAGATATCAGAGAAATTATGAGATCAAACATCTTATCCATTCTTTCCATTAACTTATGTACAAGTAGTTCTAGATTATTTTGTATATGTTGAGGAGTTGTTGTTTCTATTATATGAGAAGTCTCATCTATGTTAGATGTATTTCTATTATCTCTTCCTGCAACAATTTTCGCATAGCTTGTAGTTGGTTGAGTGTTTGAAGGAAATTCTGCACGAGGTGGTTGACTTGCGTTTTTATCTCTAAGTGTTGGAAATTTTTTTTTCTGTAGCTCTTTGTATATTGAGCATCCCTTATAGCTGGCAGGATGATTTTCTAGACAATTTACACATTGAACATCTTTTATATTTTTTGGTTTTGGGCATTGAGATGATAGGTGATCGCCCACACATTTTACACAGCGCGGACTCCTGTGGCAATAATTGTGGGTGTGGCCAAAATTTTGACATCTTTGACATTGGGGTAGTTCCCTTTTCGGATGCGGTGGCTCAACTGTGACAATAGAGTTAAGTAATTTTGTAATTTTATATATATCTTTATTGTTACTTTGAATAGCCAGTTCTATATTAAATAGTGGCAGATCTTTCTTTGTGCCTCTTTGCTTAATGTTGGAGATGTTCAGTGCTGTATGTCCGTGCGCTAGCAACGCTTTTTTAATGTCATCTGGATCTGTTGAAGGATGTAAATTACGTATAACAACTCGGAATCCACGATTTTGTTTCAGTTGGTATGTATGGTACTGAGTATTTTTTTCTGCTAAAGATTTTACAATTAATGAATAGTTTTTGGATGAGTCAGCTTGAACTTTAATTTGGTTGTTAGCAAGACATTTTAAAGTATATTTACCTGGAGTTATCTGCTGTAGTAATTCCTGTAGTGGTTTGATACACTCAACATTTTGGATAAATATAGGTGGTGGCTGTTCATCTTTTTTTTCTTCCAGCATTTCATCCTCTTCATTAGATTTATCATTTTCAAGTGCCTCGTATCTGTTAGATGTAAGAACAGTTTTACTTAGCCAATAATCTTTGAGTGTAGCTTGTTTGGTGTTTTTCAATTCAGGACTATCATCGTTGCGTTGACGTTTCTTGTGGTGGACTGATACCCATTCACTACCACTTTTTACCTCTTCTGCATCTGTGAGATTTTTTTGTGGTTTCTCTATTTGAAAGTTTGATAATTTTGTTTGTAGATCGATGTTGCGTATTTTAGATTTTTTCTGCTGTTCATCTAGAGAGTTGTAACTGTCTTTTCGATTTCTTCCAGGTGGAGGAGTGCGGGCTAGGCAGGATTTTCTAATGGCTGGATTTATGTCCTCAATGCATTGGTAGCTAGTTGGTTCTTGGTTATCTAGTTGGTGATCCATAGTTTTCCACTAATTACAACTAGGAATTGTTAAGACATTCCGGCATATTTTGTGAATATACCGGACTATTTTATTTGTATTTATGTTAATAAATGTAGTAATTAAACTTGTATTAGTTCTTTGTTGGATAATTATAATAACATTGAACACAATCACTTTTTCGGTTGTTTTTAACTTTTTTGATAACAAATGGCTTATACTAATTATAGATACTAATTACAAAAAGATAAGATAATTATACACAAGTACTTCTTCGATGCTTGTTTCCAACACGAAGGTTCGAACGAGACTGTTGTGTCTTCGATGAAATAGACAATTTTATTCTTACCCTGTAGTGGGGGTATAGATTTTCTACCATTTCTTAGAATTTTTTGCAATTTTCAAATATTTTGCATATTTGGGCCGTGTTCCTCCATCCTGTGGTTGTCCCAGTTTTGGGTTCAATGTTCTTGTATTGCCGTTTTCACCTTTGTGTTTAGCCGATTTGCCCTGGTTTTTTCTTCCTGGTTTCTTGTCATTCCAGCTCTCTTTTGGCTCTGTCCTTTTCTCTTATCATATCCTTTATTTCCTAATTTATATCTTTAAACCTTTTCATGTGTATGTTTGTTTCAACACACAGAAGTGCTATTCCTGAGCGCTTCTTATACGATATTTTCGAACTCTAGGGCTCCTTCCTTCATTTATTGTGGGTTGTTAATTACTGGAACGATGTTGATTCCAAGTCTTTTGTACTTTTACCACTGTGTTTTCTTTCTAGTCCTTTTTCTTCGTGATGCTTTCCTCCTACGTTCCTATTTTCAATAGTATGGAGTTATGGTCTGCTGTTGGTTCTGCAAGAAACTACTATATCGAGATATGTTAATTGAGCGTTTCCTGGGAAATGACTCGGCTCAATGGGCCTTATTTGCAGTCATTGTAGAGCTGGGCATACAAATTCCCCTAATTATGATAATAACTCAATACTTAATACTAAGAAAGTTATGGTTGTTCGAAAGTAGAATTTTATTCATCTTACTAAAACTTACAAAACTTACAAAAACCTTTTTAAAGATCTTAAAAAACCTTTAAAATGAATCTGTCATAGATGCAACAAGCTCCCAATAAACAAGCAAAAAAGGAAGAAAAAAAAAAGAAAAAGAATAAGTATTGTTAGGTGACTGTAATTACGGCTCTGTAATATCTCGAAAATTATTGCCACCTGGCATTCTAGTTCACCTGGTTTACTCGTGATATTTTCCTAAAATTTCGTGTTGAAAGTGCTAATTTGACGTTCATGATTTCGCTGGCGATATCTAGAACATCTGTTCATATATAAAAATGGCGGTGTCACTTTGAAGAGACAGTTTTACATACGATTACCAATGAGTTTATCTTGTGTGTAATATACGATAATTTTTAATTAAGACATTTTTTGTTTATATAGTGAGTTAGTTGTTTGTTTGTATTTGAGTGTTTAAATAAAATTAGATATAACTACGTATTTCACTTAATTAATGAACCCACAGGAAAACGTAACACTATCTTAAATGAAAGTGAGAAAGCAGTGGGAAGAGACATGGTGAAATTAGTTTTGAGCTATGGATCAGAAATGTAGACTTTAAAAAAAATACCTAACAATAAGGCTCCTAGTAATATAAATCGATTATTATATAAGAGGGAGCTCAAGAATATCAAGAACAGAAAATTGAAGTAATGGTGCAATAAGAACCCGAAGGAAATCAAAAGAAACAGTGTGGGCCGAATAGAAAAACGATCTTTGAAGTGGTGAATATTTATTAAGAATACCTGACGAATAATCGCCTATACGAATATTTCTAGATTTAGCATAGATATTTATGACCTTTTTTGATGGCTCTCCATGTTCTTCATTTTTTTTCTTTACTTGATAACATCTAGGGGAAAGTTTTCATCAGTGGAACAGGTCCCACAGTGAAATAAGTAATGTATTTCCCGTAAAATAGATATTAGGTGACAACGCTGCGCATAAAAGGGAACATTTGCTAGTGACTGTAACGATACTCTACCCAGTTCAGTTCTGTTCTAACGTTTGAAGGGTGTGCCGCACGTAAGATGCTTCGAGTGAGGTAAAGTTGAAAATGTGAGTATCTTTTTCCCATTTTTGGATGGTGTACAGTTTCTAACACTGGGACAAAGTGCTATGTCCTACAGTGGGACATGTCTCACTGTAGGGCGTATTATAATTATACAAATATATACATTTTGCACTTGGCATAGAAAATCAATAGAGTGAATTCTTCAATTTCAGATTAAGAAAAGGAGTAAAGTGGTCGAAAAACGAAAGCTGCAAAAGCATGAACCATCGGTTATGCGAGAGGCGGTTGCTATGGTAATTGCTGGACAACTACTAAGAGAAGTAGACCATATAAAAGGTATTTCACATAAAACATTACACCGATACGAACAAAAACAAAAAAATACTCAAGAACCAATCTATATGCAGCCAAGATATGATATACGACGAATTTTCAACAAAGAGCAGGAAGATATGTTAGCGAATTATGTAATTGATTGTGCTAAAATATTTTATGGACATCCCGTTTTAGAATGCAGGCAACTAGCCTACGAAATGGATGAAGTCAATAACGTTGAGATGCCCGAAAGTTGGAAAGTTAGGCAACATGCTGGAAACAAATGAATGAGAGGTTTTAGAAGGCGTAACCCTCGCCTATTATTAAGGACGCCCGAGGGATGCAGTTTGGCTCGAGAGATTGGGTTTAATGAGGAAAATGTACGAATATTTTTTAATAAGCTACATGCTTGTTACCAAAGAAATAAACAATTCGCTGTTGGGACAAGAGATTTTAATCTCGATGAAACGGCGACCATAACACAACAAAAACATCAAATTAAAATTTTAGCTGACAGAGGTTCAAAGCAAGTAATCAAATTAACTTCTGGAGATAAGGGTGAACTGTTCACTATCTGTATGATTGTCAGTGCAGCGGGAAATTGGCTTCCTCCAGCAATGGTTTTCCCTCGGGTTCATTTTCACAGTAGGATGGTTAACGGTGCACCAAGGACGACATTAGGTTTAGCTTGTAAAACAGGCTGGATGAATTCGGACATATTTGTGGATGTAATAAAGCATTTCGATAAGTGCAGTTGATCTTCAAAAACAAACCCCTCCATTTTATTATATGATAACCATGAAAGCCATATATCTATTCAGTGCTTGAATCTGACCAAGGAGAATGGGGTGACTATATTGACCTTTCCGCCAACTTGACCCACAAATTACAACCGTTAAAAAATGTGGGTATTTTTGGACCATTTCAAAAATTCTACAATGGGGCTGTAGACAGTTGGATGCTTCATAATCCTGGCAACTCATTTACCATTTATGAAGTTACTACATGTGTTGGGCAAGCCCATGAAAATGCAATGACTCCAGCCACAATTACCAATGCATTTAGAAAGACTGAAATTATGCCATTTGACTGCAATGTTTTTACTGAAGATGATTATCTAAGCAGCAAGGTGACTGATAACTAGACTTAGGCAAATATGCAAGTTGCATATTTTGCATATAATGCATAAAACATGCAATAAATGTCAAATTTTGCATATTTTTATAAAAGTGAGCATAAAGTGCATATAATTTGAAAATTATGTAACTATATATTTTTATATTCAAACTTACATATAGCATGAAAATGCCAATATTTAATTTTGTTTTATAATCACTTGGTATTCAAATTCTTGGTTATAGTAATTAATAAAAGGCAGCGGCTTATAGTTTTGTCACGTTTTGTACTGGAATTAAGGGTTTGTGTTTGCCAGTTTATGCCTCTAGGTAAAATTTTTTATTTTGACGGTAAGTTTCACTTGGTTTCACTTTTGTTGTAAAATTGAAGGCGTAAACAACGTGTATTTCTTATTGTGAATAATTATCCATTATCCAATTATCCAATGTTTCAACTTGGATAAAATCTTACAAAGAGCTATCTATGGATATGGATAAAGTTTATTGCTCATGTTGTGGCAAAAGCGCAAGTACATACGTATTATTTTTTATTTTATTTTAAAAATTTACACGGTGGTACAAACAAAGATTTTAAAATTGGAGATTCATCATCATCATCATCATCTTGGTGCTACAGCCCTTAGGGGGCCTCGACCTTCTCAAGCTTTCTACGCCATTCTATTCTGTCCCTCGCTTGCATTTTCCAGTTGCCGACTCCGATCTTCTCGGCATCTTGTGTTACCCCGTCCATCCACCTCAGCTTTGGTCTACCCCGTCTTCTCATTCCCACGGGTTGCGCTGTTAGAATCTTTTTTATCATGTTTGACTCAGGGGCCTGGGCTACATGTCCTGCCCACTGCAGGCGGTTTGGCTTAATTATAGTGGTAATATCTTTACCACCAAACGTATGCTTGTAGATATTCTGCAGTTCAAAGTTGTATCTACGCCTCCATATTCCGTTCTTGCAGACCGCTCCGAATATCTTACGTAGCACCTTTCTTTCAAAAATGGATACAGCGGATTCATCTGTTTTCGTTAGCGTCCATGCCTCTGATCCATATGTGAGAACGGGGACTATCAGTGTTCTATACAGCCTTATACGAGTTTTTTTAGACAGACGTTTGTTAGCTAAGTACTTTGATAGACCATGATAACACCTATTTGCAATTATTATTCGCCTTTTTATTTCCTCAGATGTGTTATTATTGGGGTTAACCGATGTCCCTAGATATATGAACTCTTTGACTGCTTCGAAGTTTTGGTCATTGATGATTAAATTTGTGTCAACATTTCCAGCTCTTGTGTTTGTGTTAGTCGCCATGAATTTGGTTTTATTTTGATTTATCTGTAACCCCATTCGTTCTGCTGCTGCTACTAGCTCGGTTAGGATTTCCGCAGTTCTCGCCCTAGTTCTTGTTATAATGTCCACGTCGTCTGCATATGCTAGAACTTGGACTGATCTATTAAATATTTTTCCCCTGCTATCTAAATTAGCGTCTCGTACAACTTTTTTAAGGCGACATTAAAAAGCTGACACGTCAGCGCATCTCCCTGCCTTAACCCCCTTTGTATTTGAAATGGGGTTGACGAGGGGGGGGGTTTAAAATTGGAGATTATGTTTAAGAAAAGTACCGACACAAGGCTGGTTCGCAATAAATCGATGTATTTTTTCTTTTTTCAAGCATTTTTTAAACTCCTTGCGATAAAAAATAGGATACCTATTTAAAATTCAAATCATTCAATAGTCTACTGAAAGGTCGCTAACATTTTTTTTCTAACAATAGCATAGTTTGCTTTAATTTTGCTAAAAACAAAATCATATATCATATATTGGACTTAATTAATTAAGTGCTTTTAATTTATGCTCACAGTATTTTTTCTTTAAATGTAAACAGAAAAGACCAAGAGCCTCTTGTAAATATTTGGGGGTTCTTCCTTCTTGCACAGTCATTTCTTGTCAGTTTCAAGATTACTACACCGATTCTTATTTGATTTAATTTAAATATTTTAATTGTTATGCAAAAACGGTTCATTTTTAGTTTATTTCTACAATCTTAGATTTTAAAAATGGGTACAACTATAGAATATTTATATTCTTTTTTAGATTTCATCTGAAAAAAAGATTTTAAATAGATCAGCATGTCAGAACCGTGAAACATTTAGCTAAAAAAGTAAAAACCACATCCGGTGAAAAATATGAACCTTCAGTGTCCAAGTGCTTTCAGTCAAGTTCCAAAAAACAAACCCAACAAGAAACTTTTAATGAAGACTTGTGTCGTGCATTATTATCTTCTAATATACCTCTTTCAAAATTATCTAATAAAAACTTTAGTTCTTTTTTAAAAAAATATTGCAAACAAAACATTCCCAGTGAACGAACTCTAAAGAGAAATAATGTCAATTTGTTGTACTCCTCAGTTATCCACAACATAAAAGCTGAAATAGGTAATAATTACTTTTACATATGTGTGGACGAGGCCACTGACTCGTCAGGAAGATACATTCTGCACTTATTGATTGGTGTACTTAGCGATAAAATCTTTCCAAAATCGTATTTAATTTTTGTTCCTGCTGCTGTGCCTAATGATAAATTATTGCTTATTTTATCTGACGCCGCGCCATATAGGATGAAAGCAGGACAAAATTTAAAAATATTTTATCCAAACTTAATACATGTCACTTGTGTAGCGCATGGAATAAACAGAGTTGCGGAGGAAGTAAGAAAAAAATTTCCACTAGTTAACAGTTTAATAGCGAGCGTCAAAAGGGTATTCCTGAAATCACCTGTAAGAATACAATGTTATAAAGATATGCTTCCTGCTGTTCCACTGCCACCGCAACCCATTTTAACACGTTGGGGAACATGGTTGGAAGCAGCTAATTTCTATGCTGATCATTTTGTTGATTAAAAAAAAAATTTAACATTTTAACGGATGATAGTTGCCAATCTTTATTGGAAGCTAAGCAAGCCTTCCAAAATAACATCCTACAACATCAACTGTCATTCATAAAATCAAATTATAGTTTTGTCCAGAAAACTATAACTCAATTAAAATCCTCCAAATTATCATTTTTAGAGAGTGCAGTTTTATTAAAAGAATTTGAGTCCTTGTGTCAAAACGTTAAAGATACTATTCGAAAGGAAATTTTTCAAAAATTTAAAGTAACCATGGAAAAAAATAGTGGTTACCAGGTTCTTTCTGAAGTGGTTCAAGTACTAGCTGGTACATTTTCCGAACCACTTAATTTAGAACCATCTATCATAGTAAATTTGAAAAATGCCCTAGTTACATCAGTTGATGTCGAAAGAAGTTTTTCTATTTACAAAAATCATTTGATAATCTATTGTTACCACAATTCAAAATAATATTTATATGTTAAAATAATTGTATATGTAATGTATTTATAATATTGTAAGTATTTTTGTAAATAAAAAAATATTGTAAATATTTTTTATAACATGCATATTTTCTAGATAAATATGCATATTTTGCATAAAATACTGCATATTTTATTTGCATATTTGCCTAAGTCTACTGATAACCCTGTTCATCTTAACATTACCAGTGACGAAAATAATCAGGAGAATATGGGTATGCCCTCTAATCCCGAGAATGCACATCTAATTGAAACTGTTGCGAAGGTTGAAATTCCAGAAGTCCCATTACAAATAAAAGAAACTAAGTGTAAGTCAGATGTATCGGAGATCTCATCAACAAGTGGTGTTAGCAAACACAAATCAGCGAATTTTGTTTCTCCAGAAATATTTCGAGGATTTCCGAAGAAAGTAAGTGACCAGACAACAAAAAGACAAAGAAAAAAAGGAAAGTGCATGATAGCGACTGATACGCCCGAAAAAATGGAGATAAAAGAACAATTTTTAAAAAGGCAAGAAAAATTAGAAAAACAGGAGCAAAGAACCATTAAAAAAATTTGTAAAGCCAGTGAACAGAAAAAAGAAAAAAAAAACAAAGCAAATTACAATACCAAAACGAAACTTCAGAGGACTAGTCTAGTTAAGAACTCTCCATAGATGATGACTACGCAGATATCTTAGATGAATTGGAGAAAGATGACTGTCTAGAATTGCTTCTATGTACATTAGATAGACCACCAGAGAGCAATGAATTTGTCCTAGTTCAGTTTGAAACAAAAGGATTAAATATTTACTACGTAGGTAAAGTTGTAAAAGAAGGTCTACAGGAAACAGATATTAGTTTCCTACGCAAACCAATTAATCAAGAGAAGTTTGTGTACCCACAAGTTCCTGATGTTTTCTTACTCCCAAAAGTAAATATCAAGGCCATTTTACCTCAACCAAACGTTTTTGGTCAAACGAAAAGGCACAATTCACATTTAATTTTTAAAGTAAATTTTGGACTTAGTTAAGCTAATTAAATTTTCCCTTCAATCAAATGTGTATGTTCAGTTACCCCTTAATTATTTTTAATGAAATAGAATTATGTTACTTTTGTTTTTTTGTCTTTGTATTTCTTAGTATATTCAAAAATATAGTAATATCTGTTGTAACAGTGTTAATTTTCTATCTGTGAGACTCAAGGTATTATACTATTGTCTTACTCAAAAAAAAAAGAACTAAAGATGGTAAGCGGTAGGGCCTGACGAGTTTTGTGCAGAATTCCTAAAACTTATGGATGAACAGGGAATAAAATGCATAACAACTGTATTCAACAACATATACGTAACTGGAAAAATACCCCAAAGCTGGTTAAAGTCGACCTTCGTGACCATACCAAAAAAAGTAAATGCCAAGACATGCGAAGACTACAGAACAATTAGCCTAATGAGCCACTTACTTAAAACGTTTTTGAAAGTGATACACGGCAAAATATATAAAAAATGCGAAGAACAAGTATCATGGACGCAGTTTGGATTCCGCGATTCCTTAGGCACCCGAGAGGCTCTATTCGCTATCCAAGTGCTTATGCAAAGATGCAGGGATGTTAACTGTGATGTGTATACTTATTTTATTGACTACAAAAAGGCATTTGATAGAGTAAAGCATGATAAACTTATAAACATCTTGAAAGAAGTGGGGTTAGATGATAGGGACTTAAGAATCATCTATAATTTATATTACAACCAAACAGCCAATATTAAAGTGGATGACCAATTGACAGAGGCAGTCTCTATAGATAGAGGAGTGAGGCAAGGATGCACTCTGTCCCCAGTGTTATTTAATATATACTCTGAATATATCTTCGAGCAAGCGCTAGGCGGACTACAAGAAGGCGTATTAGTCAACGGAATACATCTAAACAACATTAGATATGCCGACGACGCAGTAGTTTTTGCAGATAGTCTGGACGGTTTGCAAAGAATAATGTCGCGTATATCAGATATAAGTAGAGAACACGGACTTGATCTTAATACGAAGAAAACAAAGTACATGGTAGTCAGTAAGCGCGAAATATTAAATACACAGCTTTTGGTTAACCAACATCCAATTGACAGAGTGGACAGCTACACATACCTTGGTACCAACATAAACAGCCAATGGGATCACTCCAGTAAAATAAAACAACGCATAGGAAAAGCGAGATCGGCGTTCATAATGATGAAGTCACGATTTACCACTTGCTACCAAAATCTCTCTCATTAGATGCTATGTATTTTCTACGTTATTATACGGAGTAGAGGCCTGGACACTTTCCGAAGCTTCTTTAAGAAAACTCGAGGCATTCGAGATGTGGTGTTACAGACGTGTGACTAATGTTGAGGTCCTACGTAGAATAGGCAAGGAATGCGAGATTATTAACACCATCAAAGAGCGCAAACTAGAATATCTTGGCCATGTTATGAGAAATGAACAGAGATACGGCTTGTTGCAACTCATTCTTCAGGGCAAGGTATTTGGAAAGAGAGGACCAGGGGGAAGAAAAATATCTTGGCTTCAAAACCTGAGAAAGTGGTTTAATACATCGACAACCGGACTATTCAGAATATCAGCAAGCAAAGTTAGGATAGCCATATTGATCGCCAACATCCGGAACGGATAGGCATCGTAAGAAGAAGAAGAAGTCTCACTCTTGGACACAGCATGTCTCAGTCTTGAACAAGAGTGTCTGACAGATAGACAAAGTTGACTGTTTAAAAAAAGTCATTTTTTGGCGTATACAAAAAAAATATGTTGTTAATTTGCTGAACTATTAGGAGTTTAAACTAGTGTTAAATATTACATAAGACTTAGTCCATTTCAGATAAATAATTAATCGAACATTTTTTCATCATCAGTCATCGAAAATGAAATTTTGTGAATACAAATAAAATTGTCCCACTGTTGGGCACTTTCTTCTACTTACCTTACTTGCTTTAGATTGCTTTTCACTTTTTCTATTCTATTTAAGTTGGTCTGCCTTGCCTTCTTAGCTCTATTGACTTGTTGCATATTTGACTAGATTTATGGATTTCTGAATAGTTGTTGATATATGTAAAAGAGTGGTAATTAAGGTTGTAGGTCATGGAATGAGAATATCAGAAGAGTTGTAAATGACCGAAATCTACAAGAAGAGGATGCCTTGAATAAAGAGGGTTGGAGAAAGGTAAAGATAATGTGGCAAGACAATGTTAAATTGATTACAGAGATTTCTAATGCGCACTTCGGGGACTAAATTGGCTATCTCTTTGCAGAACTGCGTTTACGCTTTCCTTTTAAAATTTCTTAGTTCGTTGCATTTAGTTAGAGCCTTTTTATAGTCCTTCAAATTACCTCAACTTTTGACTCTTTTGCAAGCTCTTCATATGGATTTCTTAGTATAATATAATATAATATAAATATCTTTTAAACTACTTCATTTAAAAAATTATAATTTTTTAATTTCTTAGCAGTTTTTTAAATATTTTTGTTTAAATAAAATCAGCCAATTATACTTCACGCGAACAAGTAACCTTTAAAATAAATAAATAAACGATCACAATGACCTTTTACAGGCACGAAGAAACTTGTTCTACTAATAAAAATAATAAAGCAATTGATAATATTCATTCTGCTCACATAAGTGCAAACGAAGGGTCAAAAAACTTCCAATGGCTTTTTTAATGCTGCACATAATTATTTTCGTAACGTCTATTAGCTAATCTGAATATTTTCTTACAATGGCGTTTATCACGAAACCCAATCTGATGTTGCTGAAAGTGATCTTAGGACAACCTTGATGTGTATTTTAAAGCCTTGGTAGTAATAAAAGATATTTAAACTACCATAGCTATTTAGTATCCTATAAATATATATACCTATTTGTGTATATCATTTTCTTTGTCCTAATATATAGGGTGTAACAAAAAGGTAGGTCATACATAAAATCACATATTCTGGAAACAAAAATAGTTCGTTTAAACCTAACTTACCATAATACAAAACTGTTTTTTGATATTTTATATTGAAAATGAACATGTGGCTTTCTTATGTCAGGAACATCTTAAAAAAATTTCTACACACCATAAAAATTTTATGGGGGTTTTGTTTCCTTAAACTCACCTAAATGTTTGTGTGCGTTTCAATTAAATTATTATTATGGTACCATTAGTTAAATACAATATTTTTTAAACTTTTTTGCCTTCTAGTACTTTTTGATACGCCAAAATTTCTGAGTACCTAACAAAACATAAATTATAAATAAATGTTCATATTATTTCCAGGTCTCTATAATCTAACTTAACCATTTATAAATATGTGGTGGATTTTACAAAATGATCATCATTTTCTTGAGTACATATTTGGCATCGCTTTAAAAAGCAAAATAAAATATTTTGGAAAATCACGGGCTTCTGACGAAATCGATTTGCAGCATTCATGATTATATTCCTTAGTTTTTGTTCGTTCATAATTGCTACGAAATCTACGTCCACTTTCATAAAACCGCGGAAGCAAAATTCAATTGGGTTAAGATCCGCGCCTCTGGGTGATCAAGAAATAAGAGCATCAGGGCCCCTTTCAATCCAACGTTCAGGACACTGACCAAAAATGTATTCTCTTATTCGATTATGGTAATGCGCTGGAGCGCCATCCTACAAAAACCAGATATTTTTCCTGACTGCGAAATTGATCGCGTCTAAGTACTCTGATAACACGTTTGACTTTAAAAGTTCTTGGTGATGAGAGACTTTTTTACGTGGTTTACGAGTTTTCTTCGACCTAGAAGTGCGTGTTATGATGGTTCGTAATACCATTCCTGACAAAGGTAAGTTTGTCACTAAACAAAACATAATTAATAAAGACTGTTTTCTGTTACAAATCAATCGCAAAATCCCATTATTTTAGGATAATTTTCATCCAGTAATTGTTGAACCGGTGTTAAGCGATAAGGATAAAACTGTACTGCTCTTGTACTGCTTTCAGGAATTTCTGCAATTGCTTTCAAAATCACCTTAGTATCTACTTTTGGTCGACCGTTATTAACAACAAGTTGCGGTAGCAATGTGCCTGCCTCTCGGAAACGACGATTAATGAAAAGAAATAATGGTATGCCTGGTTGATTTCGATTCGGATATTTTTTGGCATAACGCCTTGTAGCTGCTACGCTATTCCCTTGGCATTCACCTGTAATTACCAAATTACCAACATCTATCTAAAACCCTAATTTGGTCTGTTCAAACTTACCCGGGATTAAAAGTATATCTGCCATTTCTGACAACGTGTACGTCATTGTAATATAAAACTTAGTTTTTCTTAATAATCTTAAATGTAAAATAATTGAAATATTATTGACTATTTCACTAGATTATTTTAAATTATAAAACGTCATAGCAAGGCCACATTTCCTACTGACCCTTCTGTAGGGACAGTAGGAAACTACTTCTTTCTAATGATATTATATGAGAGGCCTAAACAATGGAGAATGGGACAACAGAGAGAGATGGAAACGGTTGAGCAAGAGAAGGCGGTGGATATTGTAGAATCCCTGAATATAAAAAAAAATGATATTATATTGGAAAATATGTATTATTTTTATTCACACTACTCTTTAATGTATCTGTTTAATGTAATACGAGACTAATGTATCCCTAGCAGCAACAAGTGTTATACAGCAAACTACAAAAATTTGGAACATAATGAAAAAGGAAGCCCCATCTTTGTGGGTTTAAGTGAACAAAAACCCCATACAATTTTTATGGAGTGCAGAAATTTCACTGTTATTTTCTTTTAAAGGTGTTGCTGCCATAAGAAAGTCATATGTCTATTCTTAATATAAATTCTCTAACAGTTTTCGATATATTGAAAAAAATCGATTTCCATTTTGTAACTTTAAAGGGCTGTAACTTTTTTATGTGCACATTTGTGCTAAGGTGAGTAAGGTAATGATTATATTTACAACCTAACTTTTTCTTACACCCCTTATATATATATATATATATATATATATATATATATATACAAAATATTGTTCACATCATCTTTTGTTTTCTCCCTGGGCCCGTCTGATTTTGTGTGTGCTGCCTATTGTTGTTTCCTACACCCAGTTTAGAATTTTTGTTTGGTACACCAAACATAAACAAGGAGTTGGTACATAACTAATAGTTATGGTACTCTTTGGTTTTTAATATACTACTGCCTGGAATAGGCCCCCTTATGAGTTCTTAAAATTGTATTGTTTTGTCATGTGATCTGGTTTCTCATTAAAAATGTCCTTCGTCACCGTCCTTGTGATACTCATATGCCCTGTCCCTTAATTGCAAAGTTTCAGTGATTGTTTTATTATGTATGCCCCCAATCTTGTTTCTCCATAAATTATCAAATGCAAGGAAGGCAGGCCTAGAAGAGTCTCTATAGCTGCTGTTGAAGTAGTGCGCATGACAACAATTTTCCCCATACAAGCAAGTCTTAGCAAATTGCTGAGTTTGGCTTTTTCAGTTGTTTGAAGTGTCTTAGTCCACCACATCGTCGCTGCATAGGTAATTGAGGGTTTGATCATCATGGTGTACACCCAGTGTAGCATGTACGGTTTTACTCCCTATTTCTTCCCAAAGATACGCCTGACCCTCATACGTGTTGTAACTGCACTGCTTGTTATTTTTTCTAATTACCGGTTCCTTAAAGTTTGGAGCGTTACAACCCAATAATTTCTATTATTGTTTTATAAATTATTCTTTATTTTCTTTTGTTATTTTATTATTCCACAATAGACCATGTAGCTGTCTAATGGCTGGGCTCGTTTGGCCAATCCTGGAATGTATTTTTTGTTACTCCCTGCTTTTGATGTTATTTGGACTCCCAAGTATTTAAAGGTTCCAGTTAATTCCAAACATACGCCAGTAATTCCCGCAATACTTGTGGCCTGTGTTTTAATAATTCGTTCGGTATACCTTGTGGTTAGCATATTTTGGAGTTTTTAAATTTCGTATCGAGTCTTCGACTTCCTGTATTGTTATTTTATCGTCTTTATTGGATTCCATGGACCCAACGAGTTACAAATGCATAAGTGTTAAGAAGGCTACAAAAGGATTGTGAGGTCATAAAGCACATCAAAACAAGAAAGCTGGAATATTTATTCCACATTACCAGAGGTGCGAAATATGAGATATTAAGGCTCATAATGCAAGGTAAAATCAAGGGTAAAACATCCATAGAAAGACGAAGAATTTCCTGGCTGAGAAACCTAAGAGAGTGGTATAGTTGCAGCTCAGTACATCTTTTTAGAGCAGACGCCAATAAGGTACGGATAGCTGTGATGATAGCCAACCTCCGATAGAAGAAGGAACTACAAGAAGAAGATGGTATTTCACTTCATATGTAATTGTAATGGTGTTCGTGAATTGCGGTCTTGTTTCGTGAGTAATGTTCGATCCAAGATCTTTCTTCTATTAAATATATTCTAATTACTTTTTTTTTCTGTTTCTTATCAGGGTTTTTACCGTTTTCTATGCTTGTCTTGATCTTGTTGACTCTATATATTTGTTGAGCTCTTCGCATTTACTTTCCTAGGAAGCATTTTTTTGCTTTAGTTACTAGATTTTTTACTTCTCTGTTTGATCTTGCATATGTTCGTCTTTCATCTGAGTTATTTATTTGCAGCCACTTCTGATATTTTTGTTTCTTGTTGTGTACTGTATTAACAATGTCATTTGTCCACCACAATAAAGTATCCTGTTTGTTCCTTTGGTTGTATATTGTTTTATCGTCTGCAAAACGTAGGTTATTTATTTTTCGGCCATTTATTGAGGTGTCCTTTACCTATACTTAAGCGCACTTCTCATAATATGCTTCCCATATATATTATATAATTGTGAAGACAGTATTGTCTGACACCTGGACCCTAACCAAGGCAAATATGAATAAACTAGCCACAACAAAAAGGGCAATTTAAAGAGGAATGTTAGGAATACGACTGTCAGATAAAAAGGGGAACGACTGGGTAATATTACAAACAAAACTTGAGGATATCACAACAAAAATTGCCAAACTCAAATAAAGCTTTACAGGCCACATTGCTAGACAAAAAGACTAACGTTGGAACGCCACAATACAACATTAGAGACCTTACAACGGTAGACGACCAAGAATAAAACCACCGATGAGATGGGTGGACGACATCAAAAGAATAGCCGGAACAAATTGGAAGTATGTTGCTCAGGATAGAGCTCGATGGAAGGAGTTGGGAGAGGCCTATGTCCAAAAATGGACGAAAGAAGGCTAAGAAGAAGAAGACACCTTGTTCTAAATGAATAGTGTATTCGTATAGTTCAGATATAAGCGAAATTAAGAGTTCTACTACGCCTACTTTTTTAATATCTGCCATAAGTGTAGCCATTAGACTCTGTCGAACGCTTTACGATAATCTATAAAACAAATATATAGGGGATATTAAATTTACTAGATATTTCGAATATTTGTCTTATGTTCAGGTGTTCTCGCGTACCTTTACCTTTGGTAAATTCAGTTTGCTCTTGGGGTATTTTACTTTGATGGCATATGAGATAAAAGAGATAGTTCTATAATAGTTATTGCATTTGTGGGCGTTTTTTATTATATATTGTAGATATTGTAACTCTTTCAATTACAGAACAAGTTCCTGGCGTTGATCATCTTTATATAGATCCCGGCAATATAATCTCCATATTTCTGCTATATCTTTTCTGTTGGTTCTCAAGGTTCCTGTGTGGTCTTCAACGGCTTAAGTTCTGGTTTCAAAGTCCCTTGTTACGTAGCGTATTTTTCTAAATAGATCTCTTGGCTCATTGTTTTGATCGTGGTACTTAATTTATTTGCATATATTGTGATAATATTATCGTTTATCAACGTTGCATCTTTCTTTTATTTCTTTGTTGAGGTCTTTTAAACTAGCTTTTTCCATTTCACTATATACACCACTTTCACAAGGATTTCTTCTATTTCCAATTATTTTAAGGCTTTCATCTGTTATCCAGTGTTTCTTTTTCACAGGATTTTAAACATGGGGCGACAAATTGGTGTTACACAACGTTTACACAATGTTACAAAACAGTCTCTCCTATTTCTCGTAATGTGCATTTACCAATAGAGGACATACTTTTTTGCACTTCTCGAAGAAGGTTGTCCTTAATTCTTAGTACTATCCTCTTTGTCTCTCTCCGTTTATAGGGAGCTTTGAGTTTGGGTTTGCTTTAGCTATGAGGAGAGTATAATGTTATGATTTTTATTTCAATGTCTATTTAATTTATAATGTCTTCTTAAATTAGTCACTGTCAGCTCATAAATCGTAGCCATTTTTACAATTTATTTTATATCCCACTTCTGACACCATTTGTTGTGAAATTTATTAATTGTTAAGTCTTTAATTTATAATGTCTTGTTCTTATCTTAATTCATTAAAAAGCACAATAACTGATATTTATTTATTTATCACTACATATACAATAATTTATTAGTAGGCGAGCGTAACAACAATATCGCGAGCGCGAATCTTCTTTATTAACTGTCCCTTCAATTAGAGTTCTGTTATTATATACCAGTGCCGTTATCTCGAAAAGTCTAAAACCTTCGATGGCGAAACGGTAAAGGCAAACTGGATTTCCCTCGCATCGGTTCGCCCTTATTCCGGAAGTTCATTCAGGTAAATCGAAGTCTCTCGTAAAATCTAAAACATATTAGCATTAGTCATCATATATTTTAGTTATTTTTAGGCCAGGATAGTTATCGTAACAATAATCTCATCAACATATCGCTCCTGAATATGATTTGACTATTTGAATTGATGATCTCCAGCCAACAATAATGAAGATGTAGTCAGTTTGATTTCCACACCTATGTCCGGGAATTTTTGGATTATAAATTCGGAGTACATGGTTTTTAAAATGATTATTCATAAAAGAATAGTTATTTGTGATTTGTGAACTTTTTCATTAAATTCTTTAGATCGTCATTCTGTGTAGTGTTGCTGACTTTTGCGTTAAAGTCCCCACATACTAAGGTTAGCTTTTTATTTAGAATTCCTCGACTTGTCGTCGAGTATGTCGTCTGCTGTGTTGGTTGGTGCATAAACTTGTTTGATATTGAGTTTATGTGGTTTGCCTTCTAGTTTAAGAAAAAGTATCCTATCGCTTAGAACTTTGAATTCGACGACAGATTTTGTAATCATGATTAGACCATGAATAGCAACACCTGTATAGTTGTTTGTCACACCTCCAGAGAAGTGAACATAATTGTCATTATGTAATCTAAAATGGCCCTCTTCTAAACAATGTGTTTTAGCTAGTCAAGAGATTTCAATTTTATACCTTGCCAGCTCTCTTTCAATAATTGATAGCTCACCTCTAATTAAGTTTTAATTTCTGTGGACCAGTAGCCTAATTTTCACACGATGACGGACAACATCCGAGGCATTCTCTTAGACATCATGCATAACTTTCTTGGGGATGATAATGCAATGGATCCTCCTGCCCTATTGCGTCTCAGTATCATAACCATTCTGCTAATACAATTGTGCTTGTAAAAATCCAATAATAAGCTGATCCAGGATCATGTTTTATGTGTCTGATCTTGGTACTGTTGGTAGGTACTGTCGTCTGTCGGGGAGATGGAGGGGGGGTTAGATGGAGTACAGGATTGGGACCAGTTCTCTCCTAGGGGGATCTTAGGAGAAAAAAAGTAGCTGGCGTAAGAAGAGGGTTGCCAAGCCCTTAACTAGTCTGTCGTTTACTGAGCACTGTAAAAGAGTACCAGCCGCTACCCCAATGTGTAATATTCAATAAGGACAATTGTGAAAATTGCCTCGTCAAATTTATGCACCTGTAAATAAAAGAATGACTTGCCAAATCTACATAAAACTACATACGTCATCAAAACGTAGTACCATCTTTGACCAAACCATACAGTACCATCTCTTATTGAACTATTAAGCTTACAGAACATCTTATTGACTACAGATTTATTAGACACAACAAATTTTCTGTATTTTGACACATTCTCCTCGGATGTCAAGTCCTCAAATGTTAAAACCGTTAGACACCCTGTATAGAATGTTTTAACGTGACCAGCAAAACTTCACGAAGTTCCGTCAGTCTCCATTTAATGAAGGTAACGATATATTCGTTTCTAAAATTGCATCAACATTCTTTTTTTGCTGTGAGTATGTGAGGAGGTCAGTTACCGCGGGTGCAACGCAACCATTTTTATAAAAATCTAAGGCCAACCACAACTGAAGTTCATTGAATTCAGTTTGTTGCCAACTGATCTTTTTGTACAAAAAAATATTGGTTCATCCACTCGGCTGTAGCTTTTCCAAGCAGGTGTCGATGGACGAGTACCCCAACGGTTAAAAGGGAGAGTCGTTAATGTGGCAGACGAATAAAATGCTAATTGGTGATTCTGATGTAATAAACTCGTACTTAAATACTAGGAAGATAGTTTGAGACAATTTCCTTCTTATAGATTTTATACTCGATTTGAAAATGCTTGATAGCATATTTTTATGGACGAAGATTACAACGGTCTTTATGCTGGATCGGTAGTAAATGTAGGATTTGAGCAAAATATCCTTTTGAGAGATGAGAACTCGTTTCTTTATGGTATTTTTTCTTAGAATCTATCTATATAAAAGGCTATGATGACAGTGACAGGTTACACTCTAACTCCGGTCACCTAACGGCGCCATCTAGGAAAGAAATATGAACTACTTAAATCTGACATTTTGTTACATATATTTATTACAATATTAATAACATATATAAATACAAATTATTTACACAGATAATTAATAATACGAATATTTTTTATCATTTTTTTCGCAAAATTGACAAAAAATTTGGTTGTTAATTTTTTTAAAACTTTTTTCTAACAACTCCAGAAATACCGGATCGACTTAGGTAATTTTCATTTTAAAATATTTGTATAAAGCTGACATTTCAATCATATTTTGTTTTGAAACGATAAAATTGATTTATTGCTGACATAGCAAATAAAGAAGGAGGATATAACGAATATATTAAGATAGAAAAATAAACAAAGCGACTACCAAAAGAGCGTTACACAGCATTTCGTTATTAATGAACGTATAGCGATATACGAGATATCACATCACATTATGGATGATAATAGACACACTATAAGGTAAAATTTGTTTATTAACCTGAAAAAGGCCACTGACTGAGTACAAAATAACCAACTAGCCAAATCCTAGCATATGGCTCATCAAATAAAACGATATGAGACCTGTAGTAGATATAATGTATATAGCGTGCCATCAAAGAAAAAATATATTCATTTACTTGCCGCATTCAGTAAGCTAAAGACTGGTGACTTCTTTTTTACTTTTAAATATTATACTTTAATCTCAACTAATTAATAATGTTACCTAAAGTCAAATTTAAATTTTACTGTTACATTGTTGAAAGTGCATCTCATGATCTTTCTAGTTCTTTACACATCAAAATTTTAATGTTTTTTACTTAAGTTTTTTATAACAAATTTTTTATATACATGTATTATTATCACGTGTTCTTTTGCTGTGCTAAGTTCGTTAATTTGTAAATTGTACCTAGTTTCAATTAATTGTTTATACAACTTTATCTCTGAATGTTCCATTATTGGAAGCTTTCTTACAAATTTAATATCGTTGACTGCTGCATGTCTTTATGAGGTAACACACATGTTTTAACTTCTCTTTGGATGTCTGGTTTTTGCACATTGTTCTTTTTAGCTGCACTGATGATACTTTCAAAACAGAAAGCGAAACGTCTTCAATAAATAGATGAAGTAGCCACCTTCTTTGTCTTTTATTTCTCCACTTTGACCGAAAAACCGACCACTCTTCGAGTGTACCTTAGCTTATATATATATATATATATATATATATATATATATATATATATATATATATATATATATATATATATTACTTCCCTTAAGGGAAGTAATGAGCAGAACAAAAGAATATGATCTACCACTGGCGCTAGCATTCATAGACTTCGAGAAAGCATTTGACTCCGTATACCCAAGAGCAGTCATAGAAGCTCTTGTCGACCAAGGAGTAGATAAACCATATGTCGAAACGCTAGCAAATATATACAAAGAGGCCACAGCTAGAGTAAGCATATATGAAAATACCCCAGAATTTCCCACTCAGAAAGGAGTCCGACAAGGAGACACCATATCCCCTAAGCTCTTCACTGCAACCTTAGAAAATATCTTCCGGAAATTAGACTGGAACAACCAAGGTCTATGTATAGATGGAGAATACCTAAACCATCTTAGATTCGCTGATGACATCATTCTAATTGCTAGAAGTCCTGAAGAATTACAACTGCAAATTAATGACCTTAATACAGCCAGCAATGAGGTAGGCCTAAAAATGAACCTAGCAAAGACTAAAATAATGTGCAATGATCTGATCGCCAACGTGGAAATAAAAATTAATGAAACCTCGCTAGAAGTAGTAGATGAATACATATACCTGGGACAGCTCATACATAAATCGGGATCACTACTTCCGGAAATCAACAGACGAATAAAACAAGCGTGGTCAGCATTCGGACGAAATTCCATAGTCTTCAAGTCCAAAATGCCACTATACCTCAAGAAGATATATGTATTTGATCAATGCATATTACCCGTCTTAACATATGGATGTGAAACTTGGATATTAAAGAGAGAAATAACGGCGAAACTCCAAGTAACTCAAAGAGCAATGGAAAGATGTATGCTAGGGATAACAAAGAGGGATCGTAAAAGAATTGAATGGATACGGAGGCAAACCCAGGTGACTGATGTAATCCAAAGAATAAAATCCCTGAAATGGCAATGGGCAGGACATATGGCAAGAAGAACAGATAACAGATGGACCACTAGAACAACTATGTGGTACCCCAGGAACGCTAAGAGACCAAAGGGGCGCCCAAATCTCAGATGGGATTATGATATTAGAAAATTAACAGGAACAACGTGGTCTCGAATAGCACAAGATAGAAAAATATGGGCGCAAATGAGCGCAAATTATTAAAACAACGTATAACTAAGACATCGTCGAATAATAATAAGAACATAGAATAACATTGAAATAAGGGAGGCTGCACCGTAATTGGAAACGGTTGATAAAGCTGCACATGATGATGATATATATATATATATAAACCTTAGCTTATATATATATATATATATATATATATATATATATATATATATATTTTATATAATAATATAAAAACAAATAAATAAATAAAAGTAAGTTTCTTGCAAGCTGTGCCAACTTTGTTGTAACTTGTGAGTATGGTCCAGTCGTCAGAGAGTTGACACCTAAAAATATAACAAACAAGCTGAATTTTTCTGAGAATATTAATTTTAGGATCCCAAAAAAGACATAGGGGGTAAAAATGCAAAAAAATCGATTTATAAAGAATCTGTACGCCGCACCGTGGAAAAAAATGTTTCAAATAAAAAATATAGTTAAGATAATTTTAAACAAAAATTTTTATGAGCACTTTTTATGTAGAATGAACCGTGCTCTTGGAAGAAACGCTTGAAGCGACCGTCGATTTTGAGTGCAGCTTTTGTATGCAGTTTGTGTACCTATTTTGTGGAGAATAAACTTAGTTTTTATAAAGGTGGTAAATAAATAAATGTGGTGCGATTTTTGCCATGTTTTATGACTCTCGTTAGATTAATACAATTGATCAATCATTGACCAGTCGTAGTAAAATTTCCATTTTTACAAATTTCAATTTTGAATTGTGTCAACAAATATGAGGCATTTAAAATATGAATAGAAAAAGCAAAAATTTAATGTTTTAGATTACAAACGATAGCACGTCATGGGAAATGTATCTCCAAGAACACAGTTTTCGGTGTAGTTTGTAGTTGAAGTTTGGATCGTTTTAAAAACTTACCAGTATAACTAAAATAAAAGTTTTAAATGTTTTAGATTGTTTGTTATGTAAAAGTTTAATTATTGCGTTTTTTAAGGATATTTCAATTGCCTCACATTTGTTACCAATACCCAAAACTAAAATTTCATCTCATTTATTGATCTCATGAGAATCATAAAAAATGGCACAAATACAAAAATTGTATACGAAAGCTGAACTCTCTACCTTTAAAACACGTCTTGATTTTTGTCGATAGGACACTTGAATCAAAAGATATCGAATTTACCGTAGTGCTGATACAAATTTTATTGAACATTGATTTTCGTTGTTTCTAAGCGAAAGGTTCATTCTACACAAAAAGTGCTTATAAATATTTTTGTTTAAAATTATCTCAACTATATTTTTTATTTCTTTCTACGACGTACTGATTCTTGCTAAATCGATTTTTTTGAGTTTTCACCCCCCTGCGAGGAAGGTTTAAGGGGGAAGCCCGGAGATACAAGTGGTTAACATTTTTGAGGTCCCAAAATTAATATTCTTGGCAAAATTCAGCTTGTCCGTACAATTTTTAGTGGTTTAGTGGCATTTTCGTCGCTGACGACTGGAGTAGTAAGTAATATAAGCATTAATACGTTTATTTTTACTTTCTCATATTGTATTTAACGGAAATTAAATATTTAGTTCTTTACACATCTTTAAGTAATACTAAAGAGCAAAAATAGAATCTAATAACAAGTATATGGAATAATTTTCCTACAACACAATATAATCAATACTTTCCTATTTGAATATATCCGTTCGATAAAGTGAGTCGATGTACTGAAAGTAGAACTTGAACCTTTTACTTTCCCCCATATGCTTCGATTATCAAAAAGAAAAAAGGAAATTATTTATTTGTTACGGTAGATTTGAGGATCAGGATTACTTCTAGCGACACATAACTACACTGAGAAAACACTACGAAAAATAGAAGATGATATTAATATTGTTCTGAAGCTATTCTGTTTGTGGCATGTGAATACAATTTACTAGTTTTTGAAAGTCGTTTGCAAAATACAAAATAAAAATTTCCGAAGTGAACATCGAACCGAAGTCAAAATAAACTTATTTTAACCCTTAACCACATGTCATACGGTATACCTTACCGCGCCGAAAATATGCTCCCAACTGCTGCAGTTTTAGTGTGGGTTTAGTCTCTGAGCTACGTTAACGTAAAGTTTTCTTGTACAGTGTATTCTTTCGCTGTTAGTATGGCAGCAAGTTCATCAAGTTGTTCTAAATTTTGATATGGAGGCTCTTTTAGCTAAAGGGGCTGACGAAGTACCTAGCGATTTAGAATACTTTAGTGATAGTTATATTGACGATGTAAGCAAAGAAGTAGGCATTGAAAGTCAACACGACACCGGAAGTGAGCAATCGGAAGGTTCTGAAGACGAATATGATTCAAATGCTACTGATAAGTCATATTTGTACGGCAAAAATCGTTTTAAGTGGTCTACTACAGAACCCTCAGAAATATAAGAAAACCGTTACACAATCTTGTAACAAAACTACCAGCGCTTCGGTCCAAAGATATAAGAAACGAAACTTTATATATATTTTTTAAATTTTCTTATTTCCGAGGATATAAAAAGACGATACAAGATACAGGCTATGGCTGGAGAAATCGATTGTATTAGCTTTGATTTCATGCAGAATCTACCTCTTCCCTATATTCCATCAAATCCAGTTTTTTATTCACGTCAGTTGTGGTACCACGTATTCGGTATACACAATCTTGGTACAGATGAGGCATTTATTTACACCTACACTAAAGGACAAGCGAAAAAAGGTGCCAACGATGTGTGTTCCATGTTGTTACATTTTATTAACAATAATAACTTTACGACCAGAAATCTTGTAATAATGTGATGGATGTCCTGGGAAAACAAGAATTTAAATTTAAACTTTTTGATACAATTAAGTACCTGTTTCCGGTTCGGGGCCATTCCTATCTCTCAAACGACCAGGACTTCTCAGTGATCGAAAAGAAAGAAACGCCATTTGGAAAGAGTAGAGACACCTGAAGAGTGGGACAAAGTGATATTGTCAGCACGAAGTAAACCCTCCAAATTTTCCTTAGTCAAAATGTATCCCTCAAAGTTTTTTGACATAAAGCTAGCCACCGATCAATATTTTCTGAAAACAGCTAAACCGCCAATTTCTCTAAAACGAGTGCGCATGTTCGAAATTACTGCAGAGACTGCTGTAGTGAAGTTGAAGGATACAATTTAATGCCTACAATGCTCCATGGAGATCCTCTATTGTCAGAAGTAAAGTAGCAAAAACTAGTTTAATAAAACTCACACCAAGTTATTTGCAAGCTGTGCCAATTTCATCTGCTAAACTGAAAAATTTAAGGGATCTCTTATCGTATTTAGGAAATGCAAAAAATCGAAGCTTTTATGAAGGCATTTTTACACGACAAAATCTGCAGAACAATGATGCCTTAGAAATCGATGAAGATGACAACAGTAGTGGTTGTGATGAATTATAATTATTTTTTGTAATTTACAATTCGATAAAAACTTAAGTTTATAACATTACATTTATTTTATTTTTTCTTTCTTTTATAAACAACATAAGTCCAA
Organism: Diabrotica undecimpunctata; assembly: GCF_040954645.1. Taxonomy (NCBI): domain Eukaryota; kingdom Metazoa; phylum Arthropoda; class Insecta; order Coleoptera; family Chrysomelidae; genus Diabrotica; species Diabrotica undecimpunctata. The sequence continues at coordinate 93,084,886 of NC_092807.1, read as the reverse complement.
GATTTTTGTTTTTTTTATTAATATCATGAGATTTTGTCTAAGAAGTAATAGTCAGAAAACTTTTATTTAACTTATATTCGTCACTGTACAATTTAAAAGTTTTTCGAAATAAATAAACTCGAGAGAGCGTTTTTTTCATTTTCTACAAAATCAAAATTTTGGACTTATGTTGTTTCTAAAATAAACGCCTCATATATATATATATATATATATATATATATATATATATATATATATATATATTTACCATATATATATATATATATATATATATATATATATATATATATATATATATATTCTTTCTAATTACTGCAAAGTTCTATATCTTGCGTCATTTGCATACATTTCCTTTCTGCGTGTTGTTTTGTATTGATTTACAGGATTTACTTTTACGTAAAAACATATCCCCCTATAAACTCTAATTGATATATTTAGGAATTATTTTAAAATCTCAATATCAAATGACCTCCATAAGGTAGCTAGATTTAACTGGAATAGGCTGGAAACAATTTGTGCATGGGAGAGTGTACCTATATCGATGTTATCGTGCGCTTATATGGTCACTTGACTTATCAATGTTGACACCTTTAAGTGATATAAAAACGGAAAAGCTTCAAATTACGTTGGGTAGATAAAATCTGTCGCATAAAAATCTAGTCGATCAGCCTCATTTACCGAATGTAATGATTGCCATGCCATTGGTGGCATCAGCCTTAAGGGTCATCTACCGCGGGTACAACGCAATCATTTTTATGAAAATCTAAGGCCAACCACTGCACTGACTTGCTGGGGTTTAACGATTCATAGCCGCGCAAAAAAATAGGCAAAATTATTTAAACGAACTTTAAAAGAGAGAATTTTTTCTTCATTTTTTATTAAGCATTTTTTGATATTTTGTTATCTACGAACTAGGCAGGGTCGACTAATACGAAGTTGTTCTGTTTTAAAAATTATTAAAACATAATATCTGATCAGATAAATTCACTATTTACACATTATCATAATTCTCGTTTTCTTTATATATATTATATATATATATATATATATATATATATATACATATATATATATATATACATATATATATATATATATATATATATATATATATATATATGCGTGATCTGCTTCCTAATTAGATTAGATTACAATTCACTACTAACCTTTTTTGATTTCACCCCTACCACCCGTTCTAAGTCTACTGCATGGATCTACATAATATTTCTCCATTTTGATAACTCCATCTTTAAATAAACAGATACTAAACATTTTATTTGTCCAACTAAGTTTTAAACCTTTTTCATGAAGAACTTGTAAGGTTATAAACGTTACATGTTTGTTATTTGTCTTTAAATAATTATTTCAATTTCTTTTGATTCTTTTCATCTATTAACTTTATGTTTTAATTCCTACTTTTTTTTTAAAAATAGTTGGTGCTCAATAGTTTGTGCTCAGCAAATTAAATATTCTGTCGTTATCTAAATTTCAATTTTAATTTTCACTTAATATTCTAATTCCCTGTATTTCAGACCCCATTATGTTCTATAAGATAGAGCATATTATATAAATTTCTATGTCCCACTTCAGTCGACAAACGTTATTTGTCAGTTGGCAACTCTTTACTTCTGTCATGTCAGTTTATGTTAATGAAGAAGTAGAGATTTATAAAATATAGAAAGGGAAATATTTTTATAAATACCCTTCATCTATAAAAAGCTTCTATTGAAAATCCATTTGTATTGTTAAATCTTTCTTGGGGTAACTATATATTTAATATTTAACCAATATCAAGAAGTGGCAGCTCAGGAGAAGAACCAAGCTGACTGAGGTCATCGAAAGGATAGTCAGAATAAAATGGAGATGGTTAGGACACATAGCTAAAACGACGGGATGGAGGAAGAGGTTATTGAAATGCAGACCAAGAGAAGACAAAAGAAGCGTCAGTTAATCACCTACAGGATGGGTTGACGATTTAAGAAGAGAAAATAAAAACTGGATGAGAGTGGTTCAAGATAGACGGGGTTGGAAACACGAGGAAGACGCCTATGTTTAGCAGTGGACTTTTGAGGCTGGATGATCATTAAGAAGCATCTTTTTATAATTTTATATTTGACGTTTTATACATGTCTAAATGTAACCTCCAACCCACGCGTTTCTGTTAATTTTATAATTCGTAGTTTATTTTAATATTCTTTATATTCATTTTATTTTTGCCAATTTGCTATTTTGTGTTTAATATTGTAATTAGTTTATTTAACTACTTTATTATTTTATTTTTTTTTGGCATAAAGTATATTTTTCTTGTTCCCTCTTGTTGGGTGGAAACTCCCAAAGCCTTGTGGTGCATCACACATTACAACTACAGCAGTATAGCAGATATGCAGAACTTAATAGCTGCTTAGGACCACAATGGGCTCGATCCCGGCAACTCTAACAACCTGAAAACTATTCACCACAGTTATCCTGCCAAGCCAGCATCAGAAGCCATCAGCAAGTTATTCTGTGAAGCCATAATTATCATTTTGAAATCTATCTGTAAAGCTATATAATATTTGCTTTGTTTTTGATTTAACATTAAAATTTGAATTTTACAATTTTTTATGTACAATAAATAGTTAGTTAATATCTTATTTTATTTGTCCCATCTAAGCTCATTTTTCAGATTTACATTTTAAGATAAAACGTTCTCTTACCTGAGAGACTGAGCTAGACGAGCCCCAACAATTGGCTCCCAAAGAAAATTGTGTCTTATTGTTCTACATTGGCACCCAACTTTTGGAGGTAGTTGTGTATTATAACCCATTGGCACTCACAATTTCTAATAGTTCGTTCCATGGTTACAAGCTTGTCTCCACTATTACAGTTTTTGTTTTAAATCGCTTTCAGTATTTGCTGCTAACACTCTCACTAAGAGTTGGCAAACCTGCTCCCGGTTAGTTATCCACTTACATCGGCATTATTGCATCTAATTAAATACTTTTAAGTATGTTGTCTACAATTTAAAACCAACCACTGTTTGGTTTTGCGGTTACTAGCTCAGGTACTCTAAAAGTTCACTAAAGATGGACGGATAAGTCAGAAAACATTCTGGGCTTTATTATAATCAATTTGGATTGTAAATTTAATTTTTTAATCAAATATTATACCACTTATAACAGAATTTTTTACTTCGATGTTCAAGTTTTTTAACTAACATGGTATACAGCCAACTCCCGGGAACTATTCCATTTTAAGTTTAAAAATTATTAGTTCTTGTAAATTATAAAAAAACTTCGTTTCAATACTATTTATTCAGAGAGTGTAAAAACTCCAGTTTCGTTTTATATTTTAATTTAAATAAACACATTTGGAGTATAAATTTGTACTTAATCCTATATATTTGTATAAATGATATACATTAATTATTCAAATTTTAATATTTCTTACGAAATAATAGTAATATTCAATGACCTATTTCTGGAAAAAATTTAATTATTTATTTTTAAGGAATTTGCAAATTTTTCAGGCCGACTTCAATGTGAAGTTCCATTAAAAAAAAACGGTGCGCAGAAAGGTCTTCCTCCCTCCACTTTAACATATATTTATTTTATAAGTACGACCATTTTAACGGGTTATAACCTCTTACACCTTCTCTATATCGCAATGTATAGATTGAATCATAAAATCTAGACCTTCAGTTAAGATCTGTTTAATTTTCACTTTTAAATGTTAATAAACAATAGAAATACGATTTTAAGAAAAAATGCTGTCTTGGTTCCTATTGGTCATAAAAGGTTGTTTTTTTTTAATCAGCTCTTTAGTGAACCAACTTTGTTTGGCTACATCGGCAGATTCCAAAATTCTACACCAAAACAAAACTCGAGGACCCTTAAGCTAGCGGGGACAAATAAGCAGAATCCAATTTAACCTACTTTTTCACCCATGTTTCAGTAATTTATTATCACCCTAATAATTTACCTCTTTAATTTTTTTGTGCATATGGAAATCGTCATGTTTGCGTTGTAGTGTTTCAACTTCCGTACATTTCTCCGTCAGCCATCCTTTTTTTTCTTGTTGACATTAGTAGTTGTCAGTATTATAGTCGTTTGAGTTTGAATTTATTAACTGCGTATAAGTGAGAATAGTTCATTCAACAAAAATGCAAAAAATAATAATCCTACAGATGATTGATTACGGAGATAAAATACAGTACAAATGGAAGTTACCCGCTTATTTTATGAAACAGCAAGACCAGGCAAACTATATCAAATGACAGGATACCATGCAGAAGGCTGAAAAAAAAAAGAAGAAGACTCTTCCTAAGACTAAACTGGACCCAGCAAATTAATAGTAGAATCGGTTGTTAAAAAAATCCAAAGAATATATATACATCAGGCATGTGCGTGCGCTATATGGAGCGCACACCAGGTATGTGCTACCAGGAAATGAATGTCTTACGAGCTTCGTGCACCTACTACAATCGGTAACTGATTAACCAGTATACACAAAACCTGGTCGGAGGACCAGTGATTAAGATTATAGATCAGGGTCAATGACTATCTGGATAGATGCACAAAGAGATAGATATTTATATAACAAGGGTACAAGGGATGAAGGCGCATAACGCTATCTCTTAAATTAAGCGGCTTTGCCGTAAAAGGGCATCTTTGGTGCGCCAATTACCAGGCCAAAATAATTAAAGGCTTCTTTTTCTTCACATATACCATGTTCTTTCATTATAGCTATTCTAATTTTATTCACTGCCACCCTAAATAGCATGCTTTTACTAATACCATACCAATCTCGCAACTTCTTTAACCATGAAGTCTTACTTCGCCCTGGACTGCGTTTGCCTGATATTTTTCTTTGCATAATATTTTGTTTAATAATTATCAACTAATGTGAAAGTATAATTTCAGCGAGTTTTAGGCATAGTTCAAATACCTCATATTTGTTGTCAAAACTCAAAATCAAAATTTCCTGCCATAGGTTTTAAATATTAGACTCTTACAACGGAAATTCCATACTAATCAGTTAATGGAAGTGATAAATTTTATCGCGGAACGTTTATTTACTTATCAGCTTTGTAGAAACTGATTTGCATAACAAGCTTGTTTAAAACAAAAACTACATACGAAAGCTGCAGTATTCATCCTTAAAACACATTTTGATTTTTGTCGATAAGACACTCTGATCAACAGATATCACATTTGTACCGTCGATTTAATACAACTTTTAGTAAAACATTGATTTCACGCCCGTAAAACATCAAAATCACCGGTCGCTGTAAGCATTGTTACTGAGAGGACGGTTTATTTTACAGAATAAGTGGTAATACACATTTTTGTTCACAATTATCTCAGCTACATTTATTGTTTTAGGGAAAGCCAGGGGGTAGGACTGGAAACTTTTTCAGTCAGTTTTCGTATGATTTTTAGAGGTTCAGTGGCATTTTCGTCTCTGACGACTGGAGTATTTACATTAGCTAAAAATCGTCAACAACGTTAGGGTGGCTTGATATGGAACCGAAAGAAGAACCGAAGGGTACCGAAAGGTGCCCTTGGCCTTGCCCATGGCTAAATCCATGTCATCATTATTTATTCGATTTAAACATTAATGTTGATTTTATATAAAAAATAACTAGGTATTGTATGGTGAAGCATCTTAAAAATATTGTCGCTATAATTATAAGGTCTTCTACTGTGTCAGAACAACGCCTTATTCAAATTCTCAGTGTAATCAAGGCAGATATGATTTAATTATGAGAACTAATGTCATTGTGACAATAATATGTCATTATCCCTGAACCTATCATCTATCATATATGTTTGTCTAGATACTTTGTACTTTTATTAAAAAATAATATATTTCCCAGTACTAACACAACAAAATATAAATATTTATTGTTTATTCGATATATTTTTTCACCGTAATCAGTACGCCTATGGGTCATCAAACCCCCAGTCAGATTTTTATAAAAATGGTTACATTGCACCCGCGGTAACTGACTTCTGATGCTGGTGGAGTCGATGCCATTGCACTACATAAAATTTAGAAAATGACATTTGCTGATCATTTTAAATTTAAATTATTTAAAAATATGAAAAAGATATATATAAAAATATATATATCTTCTCGTTTTTTATTTATTAGTAAGTCCAAACCTCTTCTATATTAAAATAACTTTTCAATCATTTCAGTTACTTTAAGTAAAACTCTTTCGTCTTCTTCTTTGAGTTCTATGACCACTAACGTCCATTGGATATCATGCTGGCTACCACAGTTGCTATCATGGCTATATTAATAAATAATGACATTGCCTTAAGTCGTTTATGCTTTCATATTTTTCAAAATGCCCCATAATGTGACGGAAGTATTTCAGCTTGCGTCTTTTTAATATATTGATCAGTTGTAGATCTTCGAAAGACATTTTTATGTTTACAAACGTTGCTGGGACTAGCTCTGGTTAGCGTTTAATTTCTACGGTCAAATCCCACCTCTCATTATTATTACTGCTAACATTCACCAGTTTCTCCATTCTGTTCGGTATTGCTTCTGTGATATTAATATTTCCATCCTGTATGTATTTTGTCTGATAACTATCGTATATTTAGTTTTCTTAACTTTGAGTGTTAATCCATACTGATTACAAGCTCTATCTTTCTAAAAAGCTTAAATTGTTCACTGTCCAATTCAAGCCTTGGTTTCCCTCAGCAAACCTCTCCAGTCGTTTAGTCTGTAGCCATTCCCCTCAACGATCGACTGCCAAGGAAATTTCTTGCATCTCCGTCTACATTATGCTCCCATCACTTATTTGGTCTTATAATAGGTCTCGTATATTTCCGCTAGGAAAAAAAAACACCCTGTATATTTTTATAATAAAAGTAAACGTACAATAAGAGCTAACTAAACTAATTGAATCGGATAAGGGAATAAGACAGGGAAATTCCTTTATTGTTCAACTTGTTCATGGATAAAATAAAAACAGTAAGAACTAAAAAAGGACACCAAATGGTAAAAAGTCAACTTAAAATAATCTGGTATGTATACGATGCAATACCAATTTCTCAATGTAAAGATGATTTGCAACATATACTGCACGAATTTATAAAACCGCCAGAAAATTTAACATGTTAATTTCTCCAAAAAGGACAAAATGTATGGCTATAACAGCAAATCCACTAAGACTAACAACAACAGAAAGTTCGTATAATAGAACAAGTAATGTAGTTTAAATATCTATGCATCACATTCTCTAGATACTAAAAAAGCTCGAAACACAAGTGGAAGATCAAGTGAACAGTGCTACAAGTTGCCTGAATAAAATAACAGGACCTGACATGGAGAGAGGACAAAATACCGGTAGAAATAGCAGAGTTAAAAACCCTTAAAAAAATATATGGTAAGACACTATGAGACAGAGCTAAAAGCACGGATATACGACGGAGAAGGTGGAGAATATCAAGGATGGTGTAAGAAATAAAACAGTGGAACGATTATATAAGCGAATAACCACAAATAGAGTATCAAAGACGGAGAAAGACGGTTTCCCAATAGGAAGGCGATCAGTGGTAAGACCACGAAAACGGTGGAACGAAAAGTTACTGAATGCGCATTGAAAAACACAGTTATGTCTACAAAAAAATTAGAACCAGAAGAAGAAGAAGAAAATTGTACCTGATTCGCTACCTATTGTTCTAATTTATAAGATCTAGTATTCGTCTCAGTCCATTACTTTCAAATATGACTATGAGGTCTACAGAGTCAATACCCAAGTTTCACATTATTACGACTAACTCAGTATCGGTCAGATTATGGTGTTTTAGATTCGTATTCTAGTTCTTTAATGTATGTCTCGTGATTGAAATACCCGGTTTAAAGCAAAGTACGCTGTATTGACTAGGATGATTCTTCTGCTAAGCTTTGCATCGACAACGTTGTCTTTTGTGATATTGACTCCTAAATAGATAAAGCTGTCTATTTTTTTAAAGTTGTCAACTGTGAGGTAGGGTCGTGTTGTTCTCTCCGATAGGCTTTGTACTAGAATTTTAGTCTTTATTGTGTTTATACATATTCTTCTAACGAATACAGTTGCTTGTGGAATAACTCTATATCCTGTAAAATATCATTCCTGTTTATAGCAATATTTCCTTCTTTATTTTTGTTTTATTTTCATCTTCTGCAATTTTAATCTCAATCGCGTTCTGTTTTATTTTGTTTCCTCTACCTGACAGTATTCTGTATAGCTGTCTTTGTTCATTAAAATTTGAAGGTCCTTACTGCAGTTAACCAACACTAGGGTATTGTCTGCGTATCTATTGTTGACGGTTATCATATTTACTACAATGCCTTGACTACAATGCCTTTTGTTGTCATTATAAAGACCTTTTTTTAAATATTTCTTCTCAATAAAAGTTGAAAGTAGAGGTGAAAATGTATAGCCTTATCTAACTCCTCTTTTTATATTTATTTCATCCGAGAGTTCTCGGTCAACTTTTATTCTTACGGGTTTTTTTTGTAGAAGCTTCCACTTCTTGGATTATATTTTTAGTGCTGAGTGGATACTGCTTAAAGTTTTTTTTGCAGAGTGACTGCAATTGATCAGCAATCCATACTGCCTTTGTACTCGTATACTGAATATTTGTTTCTGTCGTTTGTTTACCTCTTCCACAGTGTACTTGCGCTTTGGTTAATATCATGATCCCATCTCATTTGTGGTCGACATTTTGATCTTTTCGTAGTATATGTTGTAGCATAAATAACTTCCTTATAACTATCAAATATTCAATGTATAAAAATTCCTTGAAGTTTTTGTTGATACAAGTGTTTTGCGACACATCTAAGAGAAATTTTAACTGCGTATTTATGTTTTAATTTCTACAATTTTGAAAGTCCAGAGTTCTTAAGGTTCATAATCCAATAAAAAGCGTCATAAAAAAATTCCGATTTGCCGGCAGCGAAAACTGGTCGGAAGAGCGTAGAAGGTTGAGTAAACCGAGACGAAGAAAAAGAGTTAAGTTGGGATGGAGATTTGGAAGAGACTGCTTTCGGGTGCACTCTTCAAAGCCAGCAAGTTGAGAGGTGAATTTGTGCTCAAAATGTTATTTGGCAGTTTTTGTTGAGTTAATCATCGATTTTTTTGCTGTACCCTATCTGAGGGATTAGTAAGACGGCGTTTCCAACCATTTCCACATGGTTTTAAAAAGAAATTGAGTTGCCGAGTTTTGAAGATTGCAGTTCGTTGTCATCCAGGATAATACGAAGTCCGAATCAGTGTCTAACTTCCCAAGAATTGTCGATTTCCACGGTCCAATTGTCCAATGGTCACTTCAGACCAATTCCAGCTTGTGTGGGATACAGTTGTGTGTTGTTTACAATGTTTTTGATCCAATTCCAATCCCAAAAATTTCTTAAAAGAAATACCAGCCAGAGTGATCTTCTTCTTTAAGTTTGATCTTCTATCGAAGTTTGGAAATCATCATGGCTATGCGGACTCTGTTGACTCTAAAAAGTTCTGCACTACTGCATTCAAACCATTCCCTTAAGTTATTAAGCCAGGATATTCTTAGTCTTCCCACATTTCGCTTTCCTCGGATTTTGCCAGAGTGATATATGGTACATTTTGTTAAATTTTTTCTAAGTAAAAATAGACATTTTTGATTAATAAAAAAATTTTGCTTTCATGGCCAAAAATTATAAATAAATAAAATTATAAGTTTTATGGATTAACTAATTGTCATATTAGTCTTCTTTTAAATAAAGTTAACAATAATTAATTAATATTTCAAAACAAGTTTAATATTTCATTTCGACATATGACAGTCAGTATTATCCTTTTCGGGCATTTAGTACATAACCATAAATTTAAATTGATTTATTTAAAGGTTAACCTCAATGTAAGCTCTGTTGAAAAAGCTAGATATTTTCATTTTAATAATAATTCAAATTCCTATAAGCGTCCCCAACGTCTGGTGCTTGTTGTAAATCGTTAAAAATGTAAGTTTTGTTGAAAAATTTTGTTAATATTATTTGTAATAACTGTTGATTTAAAGGAATAATAAATATTTAATGTTTCTATCCTTTAAAAATATTTTCACCCTTTAATATTTTTTAGAAAAGAAAAGGTTTTTTTCTATCCAGCAACAGGATTCTTTTAAACGGCGTCCAAATTGAGATAGTTTAGGAATCTTCTTGTGTTTTGTTGCCTAGGAAATCTATGTATTGTCTTGATTTCCTTCTTTGTAATTACCCCTCCCAGTGCCTCCTTTATTTACTTACTTACGACCCAGCTCTCCAACCAAATCAAAAGTGCCCGTTCGCAAAGATTTTGGTTTTTTTGCTTACCCTATCTCCAGCCCAGTAATTGCTGTCCCCACTTTCAACCCCCTATGAGTGATACTCAATGTAGTAGGCAAATTATATCGGTACAATGTTAACGGCCAATGTCTTCAATTTATCTTTTATCCTATTTTTATTGTGCCCAGTCCATTTCCATTTTAATTTTAAAGCATTTAATGGTAACTGTTACTATGGTTTTGCGATTTATCCACTGGTTTTCTTTTTTATCTCCTAATAATATTCTCGACCTTTGTCATTTTATAGATCTCTCAGGTATTTCATTTATTTTTTCTAAATTAATTTTGGTACATGGCCACGTGTAAGCTCCATATGCCAGAACAGGTAAGAGGCTTGCATTGAATAGCTTTGTTCTTAATTTTAAAAGTCTTTTTTGATTTTTGCTAGTATATTATGGAAGTCTTCCAAATGCCGCCCAGCCCATTCTTATTTTTCTGTTTATTTCTTTAGTTTGGTTACTTAGGCTGTGCTTATTTAATAGCTTTAATTAAATAAGCATAGATCCATTATCAACTTTACACCATCAATAAAATAAAACAGTATAAAATAATTTTAGGATCCTTTTTTTGATAAACTATCGACTACTTACTTACATACTAAATTTTTAATGCAGCATTTAATGATATTTAAACGACATAAATCCTATAAAAAACGAGTAGTTTATACGATGCCGTTTTGTTACGCCTATGAATATATGGCCAGCTAAGAGTCCGCCGTTTGCTTAAAATAAAAAATTAATAATAATGCGTTTTCGAATTACTTATAAATCACCTTAGGCATATCCCGGCTTCATCTCACGTGCTACCACATAAAATTATATAATTACGTCTTTTATGACGTTTTAACGAGAGGCATATAAATAAGCGTTTTAGAGGTACTTTAGAAAAGTGTGCCCTTTCGAGATTATTGATTTAATTAACTAAACCCATTTCTTTTCTTTATTGTGTAAACTTTATTACTAAATGTTAAGGATATCAGCAAATTGATCGATGTGGTGAGCTCTTCTTTGAGTGACTTCGTTATGTTTTTCATCCAATAGCAAACTCTATAAACCACGGATAATATGGCCAATGATAGGAGATTGGAAGAGATATGTAAAACAAACAAAATAGTAAATTTTTAAACACTATCGAACCAACTAAAAGAGTAGCAGGAACGAGCAAATAGTTTAGGCTGAAAAATAAAAGTAAAAGGTAACGGACAAACAAATAGGAAAATTCCAGGATCAGTTCTGACATCATATTTGTGATAAATTATTTAAAGGGATATATATATATATATATATATATATATATATATATATATATATATATATATATATATTTATTAGACAAAAATGGGAAAAAACTAATAAAAAGTCAAAACATCAGACGAAGTTAATACTTAAAGGATAACTTTAGTAAATGATACAGAGGAAATAATAAAAGGTTATCTGAATTGGTTCAAAGAAGAATCGATAAAGGAACTAATGAAATATCGACAGGCTTAAGCAATATGTGGTATGGAACTGTGGTATAAATACAATACACAAGTACAGCCAATGCAGTAGTAAATCAGAGGATCAGAACCAGAATAATAAGTTAACATACCCACCCCCAAGACAGGAAATAATCGATGCATGTTAGATATTGACAATATGCCAGCTGAAATTCTCAAAATTGGAGGATACAGGAGGCGTGTGAAATTTAGAACAAGTTCCAGAAGACCATATTATAAAAAAAATAAATATATCGTTTGCTATTCATACCATGATATGGGGTTAATGTCAAAACTTGTAAGTATATTAGTATTTAACTGTTTTAACCAACAAAGATGACATGATATCTGTTCAGACAGTGTATTTGAGATATTAAAAAACTTAATGACTTTTTAATCCAATATTTAACTTTAATAGTACATAATTAGTAACTTCTGCTAACTGATTAAAGAATTACTAAACTTAATGTATTGTAAAATCTACAAAATCATCATCAAAAGAAATTAATCCTTGAAATCTTGTAGATGTGCACAATTTTGGTTTTTTAAGCTTGCCGGTCACATTATCAGGTATTTTAAAGAGTGCGTTCGCAAACTTTATCTGTTTGCGAAAATATTAAGCCATGGAACTATTTTTTGTAAAACTTTCCAGTATATCCTTGCCCATCAAATTCAACAACCTTAATAATATACATTCGAAATGAATTTTTAGTCTTTCCTATAACTTTGACAATGGCAAAGTACCCACCTGAAAACTTTGACCTTTGATGTTTTTTCAAAGCTTTGATTGCAAATGAAACCTCTTCAAAAAACTTTATGCCCATTATGGGTTTGTGTCTTGGAGTGAATAATCAGACTCTTCAGATTGAGTAATTAGACTCTTCAGATTGAATAATCAGACTCTTCAGACGTTGATTTATCATGATATTTAACAGGTTTTTTCTTTTTTGCCTTATAGCTTTCATGTACTGTTTGAAGCTGGCATTTAAGATTTCATCGAAAATTTAATTTCTAACTTTAGAATCTTTGTAGAAAGGCAGCATGCTTAGAATTATATTCCTATTCGGTAGAATATTGCCACATTTTTTGAAACCAGTAACAATATTAATTTATTTTCGTGACACATATAACTATTTAAGAAGAATTGAAAATCGATATTTTGGCAAAGTGGTTTTACAAGTTTGTTTGAGTAAGTGAAAAAAAGCCACGTCAAGAAGTTGTGTAAGATGTGTGGAATTGCTTGAGACAAAAACAAATTTGATGTAATATTCGAGACAAATTTATTGACTTGAGTACAGATAGGGGTGAGACTAAGTTGTGCTACGAAGATCTTTACTTTATCGAATTTTGATAAATCCAGGATTAAGATTAGTAAGGATTAAACCTGACTTTGTTCGGTTTTATATGGAGTTTGGTGGCCCCAACTCTTCATCTGTCATAGATATGCTGTGCTTTATATAATATATATGGAGGGAGGATGGTTCCATCGCCAGTAGCAGCAGACTTAAGGGAAACACAGAAGCTTTTGTGGAGTTTATTATCCTTTCGGGATACTTAGGACATGTCCTGGCATATTAATAGTAAATTATGGAAGAGTTTTGCCGTGTATATCAATTAAGTCAATTGGGTATTACCAATCACTACAACTCTAAAGTCTAATAACTAAGGAGATTTTCATCAGTTTCAGACAGGACGTTGTGACCACCTTTTTTTTTGGTCAAATATATTTTTATATGTCTGTATAGTATATATGCTCTATTTCATATTTTTCTGCAACTTTTCTAAAGCTACCAGTATTCTATACATCACAAACTGCTTCTTTAATCACTTCTGGAGAATAATATTTGCACTTTTTAATACTTTTGAGCCATTTTTGTTAAGTTACCTTCGCCATAAATTATTCCTGAAACCAAAAACAATTATGATATTATCCCAAGTAGGTATTGTAAAAACTTGATGTAGCACAAAATACTTTCATAACGAACGTTTTTTATTATTTGCATTAAATAATTAGAGTTTTACTTATACTTTCCGTATACTTTGCAATTGCAATCTTTTAATCACTAAAGTAAGATAATAAATGAAAATAAGCAGACTTTTTTCAGCTGAAAAACAGTCAACAATACAACTCAAAAAGCAATGCCAACATAACAGAACATAATTTCCCTTATGAAACAGGCAATTACTTTTACTTCAAAGTAAAAATTCCCTTTATATTTCAAATATCTGAAATGTTTCAGGTTTTTGAACTTTTTATAAAGTTTTGTTTCAATTGACCCCGATTGTTGCTTTACACCCCATTTTACGGTGGTACATCGAACGATCACAAAATGTAGAAGATTTAAAAAATATAAGACTGTAAATTCGTAATATTAACTCAAGAAATTATCCACAATTCAAAAAGATTGTCGTCATCGTTCTAATTACTGCCAAGAAGCAGGTTATTGGCAATTTGAAGATATAATTTAAGCGAAAAGCATTTTTCTGTTTTCGGACAGCATAAAATATATTTTATACTAAATCAACTACATAGGTACATACTTCTCGTTGTGTAAAAGGAAATTATCCGAAAATTAAATATTTTGGGGAACCCTGTATAAATAATTCTATAAATTCTTATTTTAAAAAATAAAAAAAATAAAAACAGACCTGTTGTACAAAAAAGGGTGTAAATATGTGAAATTATGAATATAATTTCAGTGTATGAGGACTGTATTACATAGGGTAGGTACTGTATGATAGTAATTAATACAGCGAAAAAATGACATGATCTTTCGCATATGAAAAATTTAATACCTGTTTCTAGATTTGGCTTCAAACTTGCCTATTCTGGAAAAAATGTTGCCTCTTATATATTTTTTCATACGTTTCATTTTGGGTAATATCAATGTCAATATTCACAGATATGTCGGGCCTAAGCATCTCATCAATTTGTTTTTGTCCTTCCTTTGATTTTGGGTGCTTACCATCTCAACGTTGAACATTCCCTAACTATATGGTGTGTTCCCTTTACATAATAAAAATAGATCTCCAATATTTATTTTAAAATTTCCTTTCTTTAGATCGTCTAATATTTCTTGCATATTTGACAAATTTCTTCTTAGGTATACCACGGCACAGTTTATAATCGTCGAAAGAAGAATTTTGTAAAGCACAACCCGAATAATTTTTGCCAGCTTTTTTAACTTAAAAAGCAATGAAATATCTCTTATTATACTAATTATTTAAAAGATTTTTACAAAGAAGTCTACATTTTTAAATTTAATAAAGGACGTCTTGTTAACACTCACCATGTTATTCTACGCTAACTCGTCATGATTGAAATGTAGATCAAGGTTAGATAATTTATTATTATTAGAACAAAATCCAGCTATTTATATGTGTTATCTGGTCTTGCGAATGAATTGTTTTTAAAAAATATATTGCGAAAATCAATTTTACTGTTTAATTTACTTGATTTACAACAAAAATATAGGTCATCAGTAAAAGTATAGTAATCTGATGCAAAAGAAAACTACTACTCGATGTGCGGTCCTAAAATTTTCAGGTAAAATTGGCTACACTAATTTTGTTGACGGCAGATCGGAAAAGGGATGCAGAGGGTCCGTTAAACCATTCCATCAGGTTTCTAAACCATGATGTTCTTCTTTAACCTGACCCTTTTGTTCCGTATACCTTGCCTTGTATTATTAAATAAAGTATTATATTATATCTCTTTGGGTGACACAAAACATGCCCAAAATATTCCTGTTTGCAACTTTTTACTGTTCTGACCACTTCCGTAACTGCTTCCATCCGCTGCAAAACAAACTTGGTTACGAACTTTATCTACCTAACTTATTAGTAGAATTGTACGATACACCCAGATTTGGAATACTTTAAGTTTTTTTAGAAGTATATTCGTTAAAGTTCAACCTCCGACACTATATAAAAGAATAGAGAACACATAGCATCTTACATATCTAATTTTCAGTTTCAGTTTCAGTTTCAGTTTCAAAGTAATATTGTTTCCACATAAGATTTTCCTCATTTTAAAAAATGCAGCTGTGGCATTTATATTATAATTTCTTACTCATGTCCCAGTTCTTGTGCAGATTACAACCAAGATAATTGATATTATTGGTTCTCTTCAGTTGTTTTCCATAAGCCGTTAGCACTTCTGGTTGTATTGGCGTTTTATTGACCACCATCACATTTGTCATTGTGATGTTGAATGCGAGTAAAGATTTTTAATGATACGTAGGTCTTTATCACTAGTAACCAATGAATTCTATGACCAACTACAAGGTGAATGTGAAAACGTGCAAAGAGGAGATGCAGTTACAGTCCTGGGCGATATAAACTCCAAGTTAGGAAAAGAGCCAATATATGCAGAATCCTTTGGTAAGCATATTCTACATGATATTACCAGCAACAACGGTATCAGAGTAGTACATTTAACAATGACAAATAAACTTACTAGTAGTTAGTATGTGTTTTCCCCACAAAAGTATTTATAAAGCAAGCTGGATGATACCTGGTACTAATGAATCTAATCAAATTGATCATATCATATCATATCTAATCGATAAGCAACCTCTGTAGTGGATCCTAGATCTTATAAAGGCACAAATTGCTATTCGGATCATTTCTTGCTCACATAGAAGATAAAATAAAGAGTATCAATTGTAAGAAAAGAAAAAGGTGCCAAACAAAGAAAATTTAACACATATATGTTTAAAGAGCACAAGAAGGAGAATCAATACAAACAACCAACAGAAAACAACCAACTCCTAACGAGTCCACTAAACAAAATCTATGAAACTGCAGAATTTCCTACAGATTGGCTAGTTTCCACCTTCATCCCTCCCCCAAAAAGGCAAATGCCACCAGACGCTCTGATTACAGAATTATAAGCTTAATGAGCCATGCACTCAAAATCCTTCTTTCTGTTATTCACTCTCGCGTATATAGAAAATTTTAAGGAAACATAAGCAGTGTTCAGTTTGGGTTTAGAAACGGACTGGGAACGCGAGAGGCGTTATTTTCCATACAAGTATTAATACAGAGAGCTCGAGACGTAAATTATGAAGTCTACGCATGCTTTATAGACTTTTATAGACTGAAAAAGCATTTGACAAGGTGCAACATCAACAATTATTTCAGATACTGAAAGAATCTAGTATTAATGACAAATATTTACGCCTAAAAAAATTAATACTTACAGCAAAGGGCAACTGTACGAGTAGACAACGAAACGAGTGTGACAACGAGAGTAGGTCAGGGCTGAATTTTATTAACGACGTTCTTCAATACTTACTCGGAAATGCTGTTCAGGGACGCTATTGATTGTTTAAGAGAAGGTATAAAAATCAATGGTTAAATCATAAACAATTAAAGATCTGCAAACATTAATAGACCGTGTAGTGGAAGTCTGTGACAGATACGACATGAAATTAAACTGTAAGAAGACCAAAATTCTTGTAGTAAGTAAAAACGACGTAATACAGCACCAATTCACAGCTAATAATAAACTTTTGAAAATAATCGACAAAATTACATACCTTGGATGCAGCCTAAATAAGGAATGGAACTGCTTACAGGAAATAAGATGTCGTATAGAAAAGGCGAGAACTGTCTTCAATCGCCTCAGAAAGATTTTATGTAATATGCACCTCAACATTAATATTAGAACACAAGTCTTGAGATGCCTATTTTCTATCCTTTTACATGGTGTCGAAGCCTGGACCTTGATCATACATCTATTTAGAGTAGCTGTCTACAAAGTTGTATGGAACAACGTGATTGCAACATCCACAGAGGATAGGCACCAAAAGAGAGTAAACTTACGTATTCCAACACCATTTTGTAGCAAAGTGCTTTTGCTAGCTGCGACCCTGCCTTGACAATGTAATATAACATAAGCATAATGTCGAGAACCTGACTGGGTGCTTAAAACAGAGCCATGAGGTAAATCATTACCTGGAGCACGTGGTTTTACTAATTTTCCATTTGTTAATACTTTATAAGATCGATTTTTTAGAAGTATTTGTTTACAAATAAGTAAATGTTACCAGCTAAATTATATTCTATTAATTTTCTGAGAATTAGAATCATGAATTTTTATTGTTATATATACATTTTTTTGGACAACTTTTCTTCGTTGAAAATATTTCTTTCACATAGTGTCATAAAAGCTATATATATATATATATATATATATATATATATATATATATATATATATATATATATATATATATAATCTTTATAATTGTTTAAATATCGAAATTGACTACATCTTGGACTGGACTATCGATGGCACATGTACTTGGTAGACGGCCTAGGAACGTCACTGACCACACTGAACCTCTGCTTCGGCATGTGATTTGCATAAGAATCGTATCTAGATCGCAGGCCAACAACCCTTAGCGAATTCTTTTTTCTTTTGCTTTCTTTTTTTATTTCTTGCCTTCGGAATTCCTTAGCGGGAGAAAGAAAAAATGCTATTTTTAAAAACAACGGTATGTGAGTTGTAAAAAAGGTTATCTTTTACTTTTATACGCACTACACTCCAAACTTGGCGATATTGAAAAAAATAAATTGTTCTGAAAAATCTTTCGGAAAATTGATATTTAACTTAATTTTAAGGAATAACTACATTAAACTATATAGAAATAACTATAATAAATATTGTATAATAAATAATAAGGATTTCTTAATTATATAAAAGTATCTTATACATAAATTGTAATTAGAAAATTTAATATATTGCACAGAGATTTTTAATTTTTTTTTGAAATTGCTGTGTATACATTAATTTTGCAACCGAGAATAACCAATACATTCCTGGTATCTCAAATATTACTCACTTTTCAGTCCTTTTTCTTTTACGAGCCGAAGATTTCTTTAGAATATTCTCCCATTGCGCAACTCTTCTCCATCATTTTACTTAAGTGGATTTTAAGTCGTCTACCAAGTTGTCCAGGTATCTAACTTATTTCACTGGTCCTCTTCGGTTAAAAACTTTTATCTTCATCACATCTTAATGAGTTTCACAACGTCAGCTTCCCTGAAACTTCTGCATAACTCAAATTTGTAGCGTCTACGCCACAAAGTCTGCTGTAATATATTTTTCTTAGCTTCTTAATGTTTAAGCAGTTCGTGCCCATTCTGTGTTAGTGACCACGTTTCAGCTCTGCATGTTAAAACTGTAGTTCAAGGTAAAATATTTGGCTGGAAAAGCTTACGTCTGAAGTCCTACTTCTATCTTCACTATCGCCCTCCATCGCTCCATCCTCTACGATCTTGCGCTTCTCTTTGCCATCGTTGTACCCCAGTTCTAGATAAATCGGCTTCAACATTATCTTTCCATCTTTTTCTCGGTCGGCCTACTGATCTTTTACCATCTGGTCTTTCAAAAAACACTGTCTTTAACACTCTACCATCCTTTGATCGTACCACGTGACCTGCCCATCTTATTCGGTTTGCCTTGATATGTCTAACTATGTTTTGAGTTCCATACAGAGTCACCAATTCAGCATTGCGGCGTCTTCTCCAATCCCCCGTGAAGTCATCTCTTTGAGGGCCAAATATTCTGAGAACCTTTTTTTCAAATACTAGAAGCTTATTGACTTCCCGCTGGTTTAGAGTCCATGTTTCACTGCCATATGTAATAATTGGGCGAATAATCGACTTTTTCTTCCTCTTTGTATGCCGTGCTTGTATTCAAGCGTTGGCTATCGTCATATTGACAAGCTAATGAAATGATTCTCGACAGCTAGATGAAACAGTTCCTCGACCGTCCGACCTGTCCATTGTCTAATGTTACGCAGATAATCGACTTGTACAGTGTTAATTTAGATTTTTTTAGCAGCTTCGATCTTAATATTGTTGAAAGGGAGTAAGGGAGTATAATGCTCTATTTCCCGCAGCTATCCTTGCTGAGATCTCTTTTTCTATGTGGTTGTCCGTTGTGATTATCGCGCCTAGATATTTAAACTCCTTTGCTACTTTGAAGTTGTGATCATTAATACTGATGTTCTGCCTAACAGGATTGGATTGCCTTGGATTTTTGGTTACTACCATGTAATTCGTCTTTTCTTTATTTATTCGGAGACCCAGACTACCTGTTTCCTCCTCAAGCTGTGAAAACACCTCTCCCACGTCTCTTGTATAATGCGTGACTGCATCTCTGTCATCAGCAACAGCCAGCAACAGTTTTGATCCTTGATCAGCAAATCCTCGTATGAGCTCAGACGATATTTTACTTATTGCATATTCTAAAGCAAAATTGAACAGCAACGGTGACAAGGGGTCCCCCTGCCTAAGTCCTGAATTTATACCAAATGGAATGGAAAATCATGTCTTTTAATCCCGTTTTGATTCTTCTAAGCCAGTTCCAATGTATATTCTCCATATTTATATTTTTACTTCCGACTTTACTTCATTGTTCCATCATATTCTTCTTTTAAATCGGTAATACATTTCTTGATTTCAGGCACTGTTGTTTCTACATTCTCACGTAGTTCTTTCAAGACGTTCGATCTTTATTCTAGTGTGATCTTAGACTACGTTTGCTTACTATTTTCATTTGCATATTTTATAGCAACCTATATTTGAAACCTCTCATTACATGTCCGAAGTACTCCAGCTCTCTCGTCCTGATGCTTTTTATAATCTCAGAAATCTTGCTGCGACGTTCTAGTATTGTAGAGATGCTAATCTTCTCCACCCAAGAAACTTTAAATATTCTTTTTTATCACCATATTTCAAAAACCTCAGGGCGATTTACATCACTTTTATTCACAGTCCAAGACTCGACACCATATGGTAAGACCAAAAATACGTAGTAGCTAAGTCGACGGATCCGCAATGCCAATTTTAGGTCTCTGTTACATAACACCTTAGACATCTTTCTAAAAGCGACACTGGCCTACTCAATTCTAGATCAAATTACGAGTTTTTTGGTTTTTTGTTGTATGTTTGTTTTTATTATTCTTGTTTCTAGTTTGAGTAGAAGCTAGGAGTACTCTGTCGTCCACACATCGCAAATTATTAATGACTTCACCTTTCACTATTATTTCCTCTTCTTTTTCAGAATGTGCATCTCTGAATATTCTTTCGGAGTAGACGTTGAAAAGCAGGGGCGACAAGAGCTATTTCTGCCGTACTCCTCTTTTAATATTAAGAGCCTGTGATTGCAAATCGTATACTAAAACTAGTAAAACCATTGTTGGTTTATATCGTAGTTATAGATTTTAATAAAATTTAAAGAACTTACTTACATGATATATAACGGACCTCCTCATCGATTAAATAGACTCTTGCAATTATTTTGTGTCACAAATGTGACTATCCGATATAACAATTATTATGAGATGCGTATAACTTTTTTTAATTAACGTAGATTTTGAATGTTGGGACATCCAGGTCCATTGGATCGCCAGAGTATGCTCCCAGCTTTCATTTCTTCCAAGGTGAAGAATGAATTGGATTTACACTCCACATTGGCAGTTTATTGTTGGGAGTTTTTCTTTGAAGCAGAACTACCGTATCCATTCCATTTCACGGCATTCGCAAAAAATAATTTTATTACGAGTAAGAAAGCGTTTTCATTCGACCATTCGAACTATTCAGCACTGAGGTTGAAACCGTCATCAAAGCAGTTATTATTTTAATAAAGGAAAAAGCTTCAGAACAATACGTCATCAAAGAGTTGTTAAGAGTTTTCGATGGGACAATCTGACTGCCAACAATCGTTCTTATAGTTTACACATAAAAGTATTATCCAGCAACGGGGAGGCGGTGAGGAAGCTTTACACATAAAAGACAGAATAAGCAGATAATATAAATTATACCTTAAGATGAGTTACCTTAAAGAACAAACTGGAAGCTGATGACTGAAAAATGACAAAGGAGTTAAATAGAAATATGCTAATACTACATAATTATATTCATCGTATCAATATTTTGATGGATTTTACAATAAAAAATAACACCATTTTAAGAAGTAAATTTTAAACGTTGCCAGTTTTAGCTGTATCCTTTTTTTAACATATTTACGTAAATAATCAGATATAGGAAATCCTGAAAACATGGACATCCTGTATACAATAACAAACAATCGGCACACGCATACTTACCTACCCATCTTTTATTCTTAATCTTTGATCGGTAAGTAGTCAGAGGGGCAACGTCCCTGTGGCGAAAGGTCGGCAACAAGGAGATGGTACGACAGTGAAATCAGGGGGTCACTGTACCTAGGCGGCGGCGACACCATCACAAGAAAGTCCATCAACATCTCCGCACCCGCGTTGCCAGGTTTGATTAAAATCCGAAAATAATTTGTTTTACTCGTATATAATAATTTCATATACATAATGTCTGTAACATCTAAAAGCAGATTATTATTACCTGCAAAATAAAACAATTTCACCTAATATTTTAGTTATCCACGTTTTTGACTGAATTTTTATATCATGAGAAACTGCTTGTTTTCTGTGGCTAAAAAGGTAAAGACATCTGACAGCTTGTAAGTTGTTGAAATTGCATTAACGAAATCTTTCAATGTACACCTCAAACCTATCGAGCGTACCAGGTAGCGACAAAATAAGGCAGAAATAATATAAAAATAAACGAAAAACAAACAGTGAGTACTAATACTGAAAGTGTATAAACATATCTTAGAATGTAAAAGAGGTTACAAAGATTTGCATCGATAGTACATATTTTAAAAAAAGGTCATGAATAAGGTCATGACTTCAATATTTACAAAGGAATAATACTTGAATTGCAATGAAAATATATGAAAAGATAATAGACACACGAAAAATTGTTAACACATTAAAAGAATTTACACTAAAATAAAAAATAGAGAAACACCGACTACAAGGAAAAATATATAAATGGCATTTATAGATTTTGTAACGCTTTCGGCAAAGTACAACGAGACAAATTAGGGACAAGATCGAACTAAAGAGAAATCAGTAATAAAGTGTTAAGAACATATTTATATAAAAATATGAATCGAGTCGTCAGTCAGGAAAACCCATTATAAGCATTTTCAACGAAAGAAGATCTGAGACAATGAGCAGGTTCACATGAACATTATTCATAATTAGAGCTCGAATAATAGGCAAAATGCATTGTTTCCGCAATTAACCTGTTTTAGCTGATCAATGTCGGTATTTATTGGCAGTGACGGATTGTTTTGATATTTCCAGTACTGAGCTTTAAGGAAGCTAATCGCCATATTTTGGGTTTTGCAATGTTGCTTGGAACCGGAAGCCAATAAGTTAACGTACTCTTTATGGTCCTCGTAATATATCTTATGGTTTGGTTTATTTGTGAATCTAGAACGATAGTGTATTGACTGTTTAGTCAGACTGGAGCACAACATCCAGCTGTTTGCAAGAGCGCGTGCCCTGATTGTGTCTGCAGTGGCCCCCAAAGAAGAGTCTGCAAGGTTGTGAATGATATAGTTGCAATTTTTTACCTTAGCTGCAGTTTTTTACACCAGGTAAGCAGGTTTTTGGGTTTGGATTATGTTTTAGAGTAATTACTTTGATTTTTATGTTTAGTCTGTGGTTTACTTCGCGGCTATTTAATTGGAAAGGCGTAACTTCTCTCTTTTTAGGGTTTGGTTGGCCCCATTTTTTAAAATATGTGTTAATGATATTTCGGTCGCCTTCTAGAATAGCTTGGACGTTCTCAACGTTGTAGTGGGAGCATCTGAGGTTTAAATGTTGATCAAGAGCGACGAGAGAATCGACCCTTGGTGTAAGCCTTTCTGTAAACTTTTGAATTTGCTAGTTTTCCTGTTAACGTTAATAATCTATCCCACTGCATTTGATTTACTAGGTTATTAAATAATTTCCATGGTACCATCTGGTACTTAGTTCCATATCGTGTGGTAAGCGGAAGTCAGATCAGCGAAATCTACTGCCCTTTTAATTTTCTTTTGGAAGTAATTTTTAATAAACGTTTTTAGAGAAAGAACTGGATCATTACAGTTCCTTCCTGGCATAAATCAAGTTTATCCCTTCGGGAATCTTTCCAATGACAGATAGCAATATGTTAATGAGATAAAGAAGATCATGATAATGAGATGATGATGATTATTAACGTAATAAGAATTATTCTGTCCTAAAGTTTGTATATACGACCTAGAATTAAACGTATAAACCTGCTAGTTTTATTTATATTATAATTTTCTGAGAAGTGTGGGTGAGCTGACGGTGGTGTGTTGGCAACAATGCCAGCAGCAGGCGCGCAGAGTCATCGCGAGTCGTGCAGTCGCCAACACCGACCGGGGCAATCACTTTTCTGAAATGTGAATCTGGGTCACCGACCTACTTTACATCCGAAGAATTGGGTTATATGCCGGCTATACCGTCAATGTACCACAACACAACAAGGCGATGCTCTTGGTGCTTGTCGATGGCCGATTCTTTGGCTGCTCGGTGCGTCTGTCGTGCTCGGTACGCCTCGACGCCCGTTCACCAGAGGATCTTTTAGTCCAGACGTTGAAGGCGAGAAATTTCGCATTTCATATCGTGTTAAAATTTATCACCTCAGATTATTCGTTGTGAGCTATTGGAATTTGGTCATGGATTATTTAATAATAATAATTCGCCAAAAAGTTACATTAACAGACCATGGCGGATCTGTTTTGAGAGAGGTGACATCCTGATTTTTGCAGAAAAGTTGAGTTATCACTTCAGTAATAATAAATAACATATCTATCTCAAATAGGTCTAAAATATTAATAAAAAAATTAAAATATTTAAAAATTACTAAAACCATCGTTTTTTTCGAATTTTCTTTCTTATAACTTTAAAACAACTTATTTTGGAGCAAAGTTGTACTAAAATAAAATGACGATCATTAAAATTTCTATAAGATACGACTGGTTAAAATGTTTTAAATTATTGTCCCTACTGCAAAAAAGCAATAAATGCAAAAAAAAGGGGAACAAGCCTTTTCTTATTCAATGTTTTTCAACCACTTAGACCACACTTATACACGGTTCACAATTTGTCGATAGCTCACTACAAGTTTAACCCTAATTAGAGAGCTGAAATACAGAGAGGATAGGTAATACGATATAATAGTAAAAACCAACATGAAACTGACGGTTTAAGATGTTTTCGACTAACCCCCTTGTATCTGAAGGAATACAATACCTTATAATCCTATTACAAGGGTATTTTGAATGGTTACAGATGTGTTACATCAGTGTCACTTCTTTGATCCATGAATCTCAGTATTTCTTCTGTCATTCACACTTGTCTTCTTATTGTTTTTACTGCACTTAATTTGGTTTCTTGGACGGTCTAATTTATATTTAATTTCTCGTCCAGTTTTCCTCAGTACTTTCAACTTTGTAAAGCTGACAGTTGTTTAATGTATTTTTAAAACTTTTGTAATAAACACGGTTTTTAATGAAGAAGAGCGAATTACTATTTTAGTGATGACGGGCTACTGCATAAAAAAAGCTTATGGAAGTAACCAACTTGTTCAACGATACTTTGCCAAACTATTCCCCTGTCCATAAGCAGGCGGTGCAAAAAATTGTAAAGCGCTTTGCGGAAACTAGACGAGTAAAAATTCGCTTTTAAATATGTAGATTAAAAACTATTACAAATTACAATTTAACTTTGGATCAAATATTTTGTTTTTGGGTCAAAAGGTTTGTTAAAAATCTACATACAGTTTTGCTTGTATTACATAAGAATTAAATAAAAACGTTGCAGTTGTTGCAAGAATTCAATGAAGATGACTACGACCGTAGATTACAGTTTAAAGATAGTATTGATGAATAAAATTGTAACTGACCCGAACTTTGTTAATAAGATATGTTTTTCCAACAAAGCAATATTTACACTCTATGGGAATGTAAATTGACAAAATTTAAGATATTGGAATACGGTAAATCGACACTGGATACGTGAAAACCATAGTCAAAACCACAAAAACCCAATGTACGTTTGGATATAGTGGGTTCATAGTTAATTGATTCATTTTTGTAGAAGGAAATTTAACAAGCAATAATTATGAGATGATACTTAGAAAAGAAATTGTACCTGCCCTAAAAATCAAGTTTAGAGCCAATTTTAATAAGATATGGTTTTAGAAAGACAGAGCATTAGCTCGTTTTGGTGTAAATATTTGGCGTTATGTAGATCAGGTATTTCCCGGACGATGGATAGGTAGATTAGATAGTATTAATGGTCTTCTCGTTCGTTCGCCCGATTTCAATCCTAAAGATTATTTTTATTGCGATTCCTTAAAAGTAAAAATTTTTTAAAACTAAACTAGCAAGTGTTGCTGGTTTTGCTTAGAAAAAGAATTATCCATAAATCAATATTAATTTCTGGAGAAACATGTAGAAATGTAATATAAACGTTTTATCATCATTTAGGATACTGTCAAATTAACAACAACATTAACAATTTTGGACACTTGATTAGGTAGACATTAATTTAGCAATGTAGTAAACTTTAAATTAGGTCATAATTACGGTTTTACATAATGACGGTATTAGATTTGAATTCGGTTTCGCCAGTTAGGAAATCGTATGATTTCTCTTGTTTTTAAATTATGTATTATATTGAAATTAAGTTGTACATTTTTTGGGTAAAAAAATTTATTGAGGCGATAAGGCCTTTCTAGGTTTTAGTTTTATCTTTTTAAGATTTTCCTAACTACATAAAATCGAAAGTATTGTATACGGTTGAACTGGTATTGTTGAAGATTTAAAAAACTAAAGTGACTTCTTCTTCTTCTTCTTTAAGTGCCATCTCCACGACGAAGGTTGGCAATCACCATGGCTATTCTGACCTTCGAGGCAGCTGCTCTGAAGAATTGCCTTGAGCTGCAACTAAACCACTCTCTCAGGTTCTTCAACCAGGAAACGCGTCTTCTTCCTACGCTTCTCCTACCCTCTACTTTTCTATGAATTATATGTGACTATTATATATTATATCCTAAAGTGACTAATGATAGAAAAATGGAAATCTGGAAACATTACATAAAATTTCAAATCTTAATATTTTAAAATAGATGTATCCCTGTTTTTGTAGCAGTCAGACTATCTATTTAAGAGATAATTAGGCGTTTCCCGACTTTTGGTCCACTCTTTACAGGGGAAAATAGACTAAATTGTATCGGCGGCAATATTATACCACCGCTGTATTTATCCTTTATGAGGAAGCTAGGGAGCTCTTATGTCGTTTAGTGGAACTAGTTACTACCCAAAGTTAAGTGCTAAAGTTTTACAACGATCACATTTGTCGATTTTGTTTTATCGAATTTTTTGTATTTCATGGAGTTTCAGTACAGTTTTCTAGTTCCGTACATAAGGTTACAGCATCTTTAAACGTATTGCAAACAATGTTGATTTATAAATACAAGAAAATCATGTATTTACGTGTATAAAACAGAGTGGTTTTCCTTTACCGGACCATTTTTAGGTTAGAAATCGTAGTTAACTTACATAAAGTACAAGTGTCCCATATTGTACCACGCCGAGTTGCCTATATTGTACCGGTACAATTTTAGATACCAATGGATATTTAAGACCTACATATTTTTAAAAATAAATAAATAAATAAATAAATATTGTGTGATATTTATTTATTTATTAATTTATAATCTAAAACACATCGTTCTTGTGTTTTAGATACCCAACGAAAAAATGGGACTTGGAATGTGGACGACCTGAGCCGGGCTCTTCAAATATTTCGTAATCCATACATGGAATTAAATGAATGCGGCAGGCAGTATGGAGTCTCTAAGCCTACCTTGCTCCATCACCTTAAGGGGACCAATGTCAAGGCAAATGAAGAAACGAAGCTTTTGGCCGGGACAGCGTGTTATCAAAAGCAGAGGAGAAGGAGCTAGTTAATCGTATTTTAAGACTGGACACGTTGATGTTTGGCCTCACGATCAATGATGTTCGACGGCTTGCGTTTCAAATCGCCGAGAAAAATCAAATGCCACATAATCATTTGAGAAAAGAATCCCAAATGGCAAGAAAGAAATGGTTTTATGCTTTGAAAGCTCGTCATAAGGATATAATCTCACTGAGAGAACCTCAAGTAACGTCCATGATGCCCGCAAACGGATTCAATAAAAGGAATGTTTACGTTTGTTTCGACCTTCTAGAAAAAATTGTTGATGAGAATAATATTAATGCAACTTGCATATTTAACGTTGTCGAAACGGGTGTCAGCACTGTGCAAAACAAATGCCAAAATGTTCTCGCACAAAAAGGTAACAGACAATTTGGGTCAGTATCCAGTGGAGAACGCGGAGTCAACACGACAGTTATTTGCTCTGCGAGTGCTTCAGGAATTTACGTTCCACCTAGGCTTATATTTAAGCGTATGAGAATAAACAATAATTTGAGTGTTGGTGCTAAACCAGGGAGTATAGTTGAGATATCAGAATTAGGATACATGACTAGTGATCTTTCTGTAAAATAGCTCCAGCATTGTATTCATTCTGTAAACCCAACAGTAGAAAAAAAGTTCTTTTGGTACTAGATGGGTATACAACGCACTCCAAGAATCTTGAAGCAATTTTACGTGCTAGAAACCGCGGTGTAATAATGCTAAAATTTCCTGTAAATACGACCTATCGCGTGCAGCCTTTGAATAGATCATTCTTTAAGCCTTTTAAAGGCTACTACACTCAATCAGTTAAAAGGTGGCTTCGTTCTAACCCCTAATTATGTAACACAACTTCACGAAGCTGGTTTGATTTCTCAAGCTTATGGGAAGCAGCAAGCATTGATATTGCAGTCAATGACGTCTGAACTAGTAAAATATGGCCTGTTGATCGCATGGTCGTCAAAGATCATGCAGCTAAAAAGTTAAATGACCAGCAGTGAAACTCGGGAAGATGGTGAAAATAGAGAGAATCTGGCCTAAACTACCTAGTCATAAGGAGAGTTTAGCTACGACTACTACACCCACTAGCCCTATTAGAAAAACTCGCGAAGCAAGTCCAAAATTTAATATTTTAATTGATTCAATTTCCCGGTACCGAAGTCTCATCCAAAATCGAAAAAGGGAACAGCACAAAAGGCAATGGTTTTAACGGGAAGTCCCTATAAAATAAATTAGAATTACCTTAACAGCTACAGTTAGCGCAGGAACAGATAAAACAAATAAAAGTGAAATTGGGGAAGGTTAAGCCAAAATCGTCCAAGATGCTTGTAAGTGCTCCAAAAACAACACTAGAATGTAAAAATAGGCTTAAAAGGAACAAAGAAGCTGTCAAGAAAAACAAGCAAGAAAGAATCTGAAAATCTTAGAGAGTCTGTACTTCTAAATGCAGCGTCAATCTCAAATCAACCTGACGTTGTTATAGAGATGTGTGTTGATGAGTGGTTCTGTTCAATTTGCGAGGAAAAAAGAATTGGCAGATGAAAAGAAAAGACATGATCCAATGCACCTAATTCCGTTCATGGAGCCACGAACTTTGTGCAGGAGTTCAACCTGGAACCCAAATTTTTCTTGCTTTGAATATAAATAAAAATATTATGTACGTTCAAACTGAATAATTTCTCATATTGGAAACTAAATTGTATTAAACAAAACATGATTAATGGTATTCACACTAAAACTTATTTTACTATACACTGATCCCTCTATATTACTATGGGTACAATTAAGGAAACCCATAGTACAATAATGGCAACTAGTTTTCTAAATTGTACCACTTGCAACCTACCAGGAAAACATACTTCTTTAACAGTAAAATCAACAATTTCAAGTTACAAAAATTATCATGTGTGTGTAAATGTTTATTATCTATCCTAATACATCGTTAAATATGACGTATATCATTCAAATGAAAATTCGAAATATGTTAAGTGGTACAAAATAATTCTCCCCTATATATATATATATATATATATATATATATATATATATATATATATATATATATATATATATATATATATATATTAATATGTGTGTATGTATAGGACGAAAACCACTAGACGAAATGAAATTAATAACAAACGATTGGAAAAAGCAAAACTATTTGTTTTATGTTTTCTAATCGTTTCTATTTAGCCTTTATTGACTTTTCTGAAAATGCAAGTTATTATAAAAAATACAAAGCGACAGAAAAGAACAAAAACAGGTTCCCAACTGCCAACCGAGAGATGAAATAAATAGTTCAATTCACAATTATTGAATTTTATTATCAACTTTCCTTGTATTCATCATTTATTTCTATAATTTATTTAGTTTTTATTTATTTCTTATTTCTGCTGAATATTTTTTAATTGTTAATCTTAAAACCGCAATCAACACCGTTTGCTAGTTCATCTAAAAGATTAAGGAAATTTTTATTCGCGTAGTCACCAGAGTTCATCTGTGGGTCATTTACCCCGATCTTGCCCCCGGATACGCTAGTGATTTATAACAAGGTGAAATTTCAAGCGCAGTTTGTTATTGATATTTTTAAAGAGAATGTGTGTTATGACCTATTTTCCCACGAGCTGGCGCTTACTACACGCCATATGCACTTTCGCTTCGTAAACCAACATCAAAACAAAATAAAAATGCAAGTTTCCATAAATTATTCTTCTATTTTTAAAGTGAAAGAGATTTGTGCTGATGCCACGAGGATCTATAATTGACTTCGATTCGCCGGTTTTCTCGTTTTTACTCGTTTTTCCAATTGATGAGCATTTGAACAAATGGTTTTGTTAGGTTTTTGTACAATTTGTTAAATTAAGAGTTGTTTTTTCTTATTAGACCTCTTCATTTGTTTTATTTTATATTAAATAAAATGCATTGCTTGTACAAGAACGCACCGCGCTCTTCATCAATTTCAATCGGGTCTCCTAAAAGTATTTTGTATATCTCACCTGATTGTACTGATTGCCGTTATTTCTTTATAATTTGTGCACTTGATCTTACTTCCTATTTTATATATTGAAGCTATATAACAAGCCAGTTTACATTCTTTAGTGGTGGATATTAGACCAATAAATGAAAAAAAAGCCTTTTACAGGTTTTTAAAGTATCTAAAAGATATAGGGATAGCTGATGACAAATCCTTGAACACGTACAGCTGATTTTGCTTTGTTTTATTGAACAATCTTAAAAGTGTAACAATACATCTTTTAGGTCTGAAATGATAAAATATTTAATAACTATAAGTGAGGTGATTCTCAACATATGTAATATTCATTTGCCTAATCTTCTTCTCTAGACCCATTTTTTTCTCTATATACGCTTTTTTTAAGAAGGTTATAATTTTTTTTTGTTGCTAGTATCATTATTACATTTAAAGATACTGCACATCTTGTAGCTTCTTTTTCATATTTATTATTGACCTGTGCGTTTTTTTTTACTAGCGTTTTACTTGTAATCATAAATCAAACTTCATTTTTAGGTTATCAATATAAAATTGGTAGAGCGCATGCCTACATGCTAATTAAAATTAAAATAGTTGCAAACACAAACACACATTTTTCATACTAAATCGACTCGCGCAACTAACTAATATTTTTAGTACTGAAAGCAGTATTGAAATTAGTACAATGGCAAGCGGACCTTATCTATAAACGTTGCAGATGTTAAAAAGTCTAACTCTAGTTAAACTCTAAATTTAAATACATAAACAATTGTCCAAAATAGTTGCAAAAATCCTTTATATTTGCATTAACTTATAAATGTTAACGACTTTGTGTTTTACATAGGGATATGTATTATAACTACTTGAAATGATGGCAATTAATGAGTTATTAATGTGTGCCAAATCTTAGTAAGAATAACCGTAAGTTATTCAATTTGTTTCTCCTGATAGCTATTTTAAACAACTGGACTTAACCAAACAGTAACTCAATTACTGAACATAAAGAGAGAATGTAAATTTTAAGACTCCAAAAGATGCAAAAAACTTTACCACTTTTATCTCCCGGATTTCCCCTAAAACGGGAAAAATAGTTTTACCAAGAATCTGTACACCATAGAAAAAAAAGTTTCAAATAAAAAATGTAGCTACGATAATTTTTAATAAAAATATCCTCTAGCAGTTTTTCTGTAGAATAAACCGATTGCTTAGAAACAATGCTTGAAGCGACCGGTGATTTTCAATGAGATACGCGCGCGAAATAAATTTAAAAAAAATTTATATCAACTCGACTGTAAAAATTCGATATCTTTTGATCATAATGTACTATCAACAAAAACCAAAATGCGTCTTAAAGGTGAAGAATAGCAGTTTTCGTATGCAGTTTTTAAATTTTGCCGCAAATCAAGTTAGTTTCTATAAACGTGTTAAATTAATAAACGTTTGGCGATTCTTACTATTTTTTACGATTCTCATTTACCAGTCACTATGAAATTTTCATGATTAGATGAAAATTAGTCTTTAAAAAATATAGGCTGCACTTTCGGTTTTGAGTTTTAGCAACATATGTGAGGCATTTAAAAAATGCAAAAAAAACGATACATTTAAACTTTCACATTACAAACGATCTAACACGTTTAAAACTGCTTCTTTTTGATAACACAATAACGTTTTTCAAAGCGAAACAACTTCAGCTACAAATTACACCTAATACCCTTTATTTGAAAGCATTTCCTGTGACGTGCAATCGTCTGTGATGTGAATATATAAATTCGGCGTTTTTTTGGGCATATTTCAAATGACGATTTTTTTTATGTAGATTTTGTACACATTGAAACATACTTGCCGTGTTTTAGCATTTGAATGCATTCGAATCTTCTTTTCGGGAACTTTTTTTTAAGAATTACATTCACAACGGCACTGGTATTGGCACTTTTTACAAAATCAGTGTTTTCATCATACACAATATTTTAACCACATTATATAATAATTAAATTACAGCAAATAACACTTTACACTCTACTAACGAACTGCTTGTCAACTAAAATGATTCTCTCTCATCCGGTCGATTGCAAAAAAGAAAAGAAAGATCAAACATCGCTGCATTTAAAGCATTTCACAATATATGTTACTGCGATTATACTATTTTGTTTTATTCCAAAAACTTCATTGTAGTCAATGTCTCCTCAAAATATGGTAAATATTTGCTTGAAACTTCTTTAATACTAATTTATTCATTTTTAAATTTAAGTCCATTATATCCTAAATATGCACCAGTTTTAAAACACTACTACAAATAACTGCATCGGCTGCTTACATCTAACGACTCACCCTGTACTTACTACTTGTTTGGTGACGAAGCAAGAATCTTTTTATAATATATAGATAAAAAATTGAGAGTGTAGTTAACCCAGTTAAATGAATAGCAAATTAGTTATTAACTGTAAAATCTGAAATGTCTGACCCAATTTGATTTATCTATTCAACCCTGAACAATAACTAGGCCGGTCCGAAAAGTTTCTGAAGGAAAAAAATGTGTCAAACCCTTATATGTGAGACTCGGGTTTTTAAATATAATTTTGAAAAATATTTGCTAATAATAATCATTTCAAAGTTTGATACTATTATTAATGTTAATTATGTATATTTTACCATTGCATCACGGGACTTTTTCAAAGAGTCAGGTATTTTTAAGATATGACAAATAAGTATATTAGAGAAGACAAATAAAAATATTGCTTTTAGACTTGCTATAATTTCTAGGTACCCCTCCAAAAGCCGTAGAATCTTGTGGTGGGTGAGCATTGTATGTCCTTCTGTGAAATGAACACAATTATATGTAACACATCTTAAAATTTAGAATAATATTTCAGATTTCTCCCAAGCAACTATGTATAAAGGAAAAAAATTGAATTATACTTTTTAATTTTTTTTATATAATCAATAAACCCATTATGTATAACCTTTCGGTTTTCAACTATGTATATTATGATTGTTACATTTATAATATAGAGATAGCCGAGATAGCCGCGAATAATATGCCGCGAATAGAGAAACAGTGCATATGGAATGGTAATTTATTTAAGGTTATAAGGATATGTTTCTAGGTTCCTATGGTTTAAAGAATTTAGCATGGATCAATTTTCAAACAGAAATCACAAAGCTCAGTTGCCATTTGCCATTAAGCCTTTATGACTTAAGATTACTAAGATTTGTCAAATTAAATTTAAATTAAAATACATTTTCAGTGCTCGTTGAAGCCTCTTCTTCAGTGGGTTGTGAATTTAACATTTCCTTTAAGTCGATTTCAGTCAAATCTTCATCTTGCGATTCCAGCTACTTCTGAACGTCACTTGACCAGACTATCTGTTCCAACCCATCTTGTCCTATTTCATTCGCAATTTCGGCAATGTTTGCAGTTAAAAGTTGAACTCGCACAGATTATTTCTCATTTCCCGCAGTCAAAACAGGCCACAGTTGTTTGCAGCATGATTTCAATGTATATAGCTTAAGTTCTTGTAATAATAGATTTAAGATGCATTTTGCTATGTCAAATTTGTTTCAGCATTTCATAACATTCATATCAGGATCACATTCCATATTATTCAGTATCATTTTAAGAGTTTGTCTAATGTAATAAAGTTTAAAGGCTTGGATTATTCCTTGGTCCATAAGTTGAAGGAAAGCCGTCGTATTGAGAGGTAAAAATGACCTGGTACATTGCTTAAAACTAGAAGTGCTTTAAAATTTTGTGATTTTAAATAAGTTTTAACTTTAGAAACAAAACAATTTTGGAATCAGTCACAAAAAATTGCACTTATAACCCCGCTTTCTTATTAGCACGCTAAATCACTGACAGATTATCCTTTTGTTGTGATTTTTTAACTTATGAGGATCTAAAGATCTATAAAGCGTTAATAGTTTAATAACACAATCTCCAGATACATTAGTACAAATTACCAGTGTAACTATATCCTTTGCTGCCTTAAATCCATAGGCACACTTTTCGCTTTTAGAAATGGAGTATACTCGACATTCTTTTCCAAAACAGTGCAGTTTCGTCTGCATTAAATACTTGCTGAGATGTATATCCTCCACCAGCTACCAGGTTCGCAAAATCTTCTTCTTCTGGATCTTTCTACTGCAGCAGTATATGCAGATGCAGCTACTCCAACGATTTTAATGCTATGTAATGATTGTCGCACTTTAAATTTATTTAAGCAACCTTCCGCTTACGCACCGAGTTACAACCAATAAACATCAGACACAGCGTATGAAATAGACTTAGAAAGAATTTACAATATCACGGAAAAGCCACAACTGCCTTCTATAAATGAAAGAAAATTATTAATCATAAAGATATTACATTAAACCTTAAAATCAGATTAATACGCTGCCACATATTCTGGACATTGCTGTATGGCATTGAAAACTGGACGCTTACAGCAACATTCATGAAAAAATTTAAGGCCTTTGAGATGTGGATTTACCGACGAATATTGCGAATAAGTTGAGTTGATCAAATAACAAATGAATAGTTTTATACTGAAAGAGAAAGAAAAAATGAATATTTCGGCCATGTAATAAGACATCCAGTGGCATCCAGGTATAACCTTCTACACCTTATAATGCAAGGCAAGATCGCCGAAAGAAGAAGCCCAAGCCGAAGAAGAACATCCCCATCGATAATTGGATAGGTTACTAGCAGAAGAAGAACCTTCCGCTACTTAAAATCCACCATCTGTACATTCACCACCACCAACACTACCACCTGGTTCTTTAAAACATTGGACCACTCAGAGGCACCTTTTTTGGTTAAGGGCGTTGATCCATAATGACAACGCAACTTTTATTTTTTTCTATTGCTGTATCACGAACAATTTTCGCTGACAGTGTAGTTGAAGCTACAGACGACCTTATTTTATCTTTGCACTTTATCTCGATCGTACCATTATTTCGTTGACGTTGAATGACCTTGATATGGATGCAAATAGCTCTTACCAAAGGAGGGAACATCCAACTGTGGCAGAATGTAATAGTTTATGTTTTGAGTTTATTTCATCTAAATATTCTATTTCTTTACATTCTCAAAAACACCGACCGGAGCGAAAGCGGTTTATCTCAAAGGAACCGCTGAATTAAACAAACAACGTCAATATCTTTTGAAAGCGTAATCTAGGCGTAATTCTTTGACACGCGTGCAAAAGGGTACAAGTATACATTTGGTGACAAATGAGAAAAGTACACTACGCTTTAAAAAACAAGTTCATCTGTATTTGTGCAAAAAGACATAAGTCAATATTAACACCGTTATCTAGATATGAGTTGGTGCCCGATGATTCTACATCAAAATTTTATCATTTAGTGATTATTGTGATAAGTGGATTTAGTGATAAGTCAACTTTTGTTTCTTGACACCAGTATTCATGTAACTTATATCCGTTGACACGTGGCGTTCTAACCCCAAAATAAGTGTTAAGCACGTATTTATAACAAATTGACTTATAACTACAATAACACGTAGATTCCGATTCCGAATCTTATTAACATCAAGAGGAAGCTGATGAAAAGCCAGAGCCAGAAAATACACAGACTAATAGTAACCTAGTCAGTGGTACAAGTAAGTTTTTGTTTGTTGATTTTAAGAAAAAATTAACAAGTATGGTTTTAGGTTCAAATGCAGCTCTATCTATTTCTGAGTTTCCATCTAATATACTATATGGTCTTAATGATAATAGTGATATTGATCTTTCTTGCGATCAGGAGGAAGATTCTGAAGTTTTATTTTCGGATAAAGATGACATTTTAAGACCGAAAAAACGAAAAAGCTTACTGGAAATTGAAAGCAAATCAAATGTGGTTCGTCTGAGTCACGTAAATAGAAAACACAGTACACATAACACCAGTGAAACGAAGTACGAATATTGGTATAAAAAATAGGGGAAATAAACTTATTTTATAATTTTTTTATAAGGGAAAAGGATTTTATAAGAAAACTAAGGTTAGAAAATAAATCGAAAAGAAATTTAGACCAAATTATAAGAACTGGCACTATTTGTAACAAAATTCAAAAAAAATATATATAATCTGCATTTGATTTTTGTCGATAGACACTGATCAAAAGAGATCGAATTTTTACCGTCAAGATGATACAAATTTTATTAAAAAACGCCGGTCGCTTCAAGCGTTGTTTCTAAGAGAACGGCTCACTCTACACAAAAAGTGCTAATAAATATTTTTGTTCAAAATTATCTCAGCTATATATTTTATTTAAAACATTTTTTTCTACGGCGGACAGATTCTTTGTAAACCGATTTCTTCCGTTCCAGAGAAGGGGATATATCTCAATTAAGGGAAATCATCTTTGATAATAAAAAAGAAATCAGAGATTCGCAACAATAAAATGAACATAGTAAACTATGTAATAAAACCAAAATATTGCTACTTTGTAAGATAATAAGGAAAAGTATTAAGAAAGACATGAGAAAATACGATGCACGGCTGGTAGAAAATGCAATCGAAAGCATGTATTTATTCTGGCATTTTACTCAATTAAAATCATATTCAGTTTTTAATATTGGATTGGTCAAAATTAATTACCAAAGCAATTTGTTACCGTTAATATCAACCTTAAGTTAAGACCACTGTTTTTTAGTTACTGTCCTACGCTATAGCCTTAAGACTTCAGAGAAGAAGTCGAAAGCTCGGTGTTGTGAAATTCGACGCCGGCCCACCTTATTTTTTTTTTTTCGTCTTTATAGAGGTGGGGTCTGGAATCTTCAAAAGACATTTTAGAAGGCATTTTAAAGTAGCTACCCGAGCTACTTTAAAATGCCCTCTCGTCGCCGTGTCTACGCCGAACGCCTGCCTGCTAAACAGACCCTCCTCTGTCATCCAGCGATCCGGAAGCGGAATGGCCGCTGTAAGGCCGGCATCACTTGCGAAGCACGTTTATTCATTCATTCTCCATTCATACACATCCACACTCCATTCGTCAGCAAGGAGGCTCCCTGTCTCGTTCCAGGTAGCGCGTAGAAGACACTCATCGCTCCTAGTACGGCATCATTCCCAAACGGGCATTTCCTCCTTCCCCACAGTCTGACTCACGCCTATCTAACTCATACAGTGTCACCCACTTCTCTAGCTTCAACTTCCAGCATCTTTCACTCTTATTCTTGGCGTTGGTCCAGTTGTCTTTCTTCCTCTTTCTTGATCACTGCACATTCTCTCAATCATTTCTCTCACTGGAAACAATCACGCCGGCCCATCTAGAAACCAGGGAAGTATGATATTATTGATTTTTCTAATAATTTAAATCTTAACTGCAGCTTTAACGCTATGCTATGTTTAGTATATATATATATATATATATATATATATATATATATATATATATATATATATATATATATATATATATATATATATATATATATATATATTAATATTATTATCCTTTTTATTTATAAAAATCTTTATCATAATTCAAGTGCATTCGAAGATACTTCTTACATCTTATAATACAAGCACAACATTCCTATTGTTGACCACATTTCACAATAGAGACAGGCCTAATTGCAATATTTATTTATTAATTAATATATATCCTTGACGTTGATCTCTATTTCAATTAGCTCTGATAAGGTTATTAGTATTTTTTACCGCGATCATAACATAATCGCCATTGACCCATTTTTTCTATAATGGAGCAATCGTATCGGACGTATACTTCGATATTTTTGTTGCTAGCTGATTAAAAATTCCGAAGACCATCTGACGATATATTTAGTGCTCGTGCTGCATGATTTTAAATAAATTATTTAAATAAATCACTATCAGCTACGTCTAAGAAGACAACAAAAGCAATTTATTTATGTTATCTTTTAAATTGACTATACAAAATTAATTTATACACCATTTTGTATAACTTTTATCTCTCTCAATCTTGTCTCATTCTCTCAAATAGTGAGACTCGAATTATAAAGAAATATCTCAGCGTTCACATACATACAGACATATATATATATATATATATATATATATATATATATATATATATATATATATATATATACAGTAGACTCCCTCTATAACGAGAACTGAAATGACAGACTAATTACCTCGTTATAAGCGGATCTCGTTATATCCAACAACAATAATACTGTGCATACATATGAATATGTAGTTTTCTAAAACATTAACTTTCTATAGTGAAGCCATTCGGAGCAATATAAGATGCTAATAAATATTGTTTGAATGGCGTTTTTAAAACAAAGTTGTTTACTTTTATTGTCAATGAAATGCATTAAAACAACAAAGAGTTGTTTACTTTTACTGTCAATAATATACGTTAAAACAAAAAATCTGTATTCTGTAAATATGTATAAAGCGTATAAAGTTATTTTGTCATTTTTGACTGCTTTAAATTGTCCAGTATTCTATCTATCATATTTTCTAAAGATGTGAAACAGTTTTATGCTTCTTCATTTGCGTTTTGTCCTTGGATAAAGTTTCTGACAACCTTTAAAACACGTGTGAATGGTCAACCCAATACAATGACACTTGTGAATCATAAATTTTACATTTCCGACTAAGAATCATAAATTGTAAGAAGTTTATTGCGGGCGGCCCGCAGTTAAAAAGGGTATTTATTTATAGCTACGACCGGGCCAAAACGTAAAAAACACGTTTTTCAATCTTCTTATTTTTTCTCGTTATAAGCAAATTTACCTCGCTATAAAGGGTTATAGTTCAATAGAAATTTCACGGGACATCTAATGTACCTCGTTATAAGCGAAACCTCGTAATAACCGTGTTCGTTATAAAGGGAGTATACTGTATATATAAATATATATACATAATATATATATATATATATATATATATATATATATATATATATATATATTATGTATATATATATATATATATATATATATATATTATATATAAAAAAAATTTTATTTATCAATATTATTGTATCTTAAAAAAAAGTCAACTGCAATGATTTATAATAAACAAAACTAATTAAAATTTAATGATTTTATAATAGTGAAATATGTAGTTCCATATGCCCTGTGGTATTTAACACGAAAAACAATACATTCATATCATACCAGAAAACAACTGATCTTTGCTGATGATTCTACCATGTCTTCACCCATAACACGTTTCCTTACTTGCTGGTGTTGCGATCAAAGGAAAACTTGTCCACGTTTCCCAAGGATGTCTCTGCTCCTCTGCTAAATTTTGTTCTCCTTTCCTTTCACTATTTCGTACCGTACTCGTTCTAGCTTTCTCCTGATGCAATCTTTCAACTTTTTGAATCACTTAACACAATACTGGATACTTTAGACTCAAGGATTTATATCATCTCTCGACTTGGTCTATTACTCGTTCCACAATTTTTCTGATGATGTTTGTAACTTTTCAAACACAAACCGGCCTTTACCTTTTTTTTGTACACTGCACTCAAAACTGGATTTCTCCTTTCGATCGAACAAAACACACTGCTCCACTCTCTACATTCATTCTCCGACTTCCAAATCGTCCCCTCCCCCGCAATTCATTTTCCATCCAATCAAAACCAACTTTCCATCATGTCGCATTATTTACCCAAAACTACCTCTTTTCTTAATCTAAACAAATTTTTAAATTGACGTATCTTTTTGTCTTTGTGGAGTTCCAAGAAAGAAAAAAAAATCCGTATCCTTATTCTACTTTCTACAACTAATCACGTTCTTATCTATTTTAAAGAATCAATACAAATGTTCTTCAGATGTTCTTCACCTAGCATCCTCACCATATATAACTCTGTTCCATAGTTTCTTATCATCGTTTTTTCTAAGGGTTTTCATCTATGCTCTTTCTATCATTATTTTTGTCTTCATTCAGGCAACCTGCGCCAGTGTTTGCTTTATTTACTTGATCTTCCACTTCTGTTTCAAGCTTTCGATTGAAACTCCATCACTTGTTCTATTATCTGACCTTCTACCTCTAATTTACGTCTTTTTTGAGGCGGCATATTATTTTACGTTGTTTTTCTTCCATTTGGTATCCTTTTTTAATTCTTACTATTTTTATTATTTCATCCATGATCATATTGAACAATAGAGATCTCAGGAAATTCCTCTATCTTATTCCGTTGCTAGCTTCAATTGGTTCAATTAGTTCTTCTTCCTCTTTTACTATTATTGTATTGTTCGGGTAGATATTTTTGATCGCTTTGATTATTTTTAGAGGTATCTCTCTTGCGTACAATAAGCGAATATCGTTATTTAATTTGACCATATCAAATATATAAGATCCGTCAAACATAAATATGCCATTTTGCTGTGTTCTAAATACTGCAAAGTAAATAAATAAAATATAAAATCAGCCAACCCAAAGAGGCTTGTGTAAGAGGCTCCTATCCATAATTCAAAGATGCATTAAAATCGAGCAGCTACAAGATAAATGTACCCTCGGATTTCAATACGGATTTCAACCACGATTTTATCTTTTATGACTTTTTGTGTACTGAAAATCTCATATAAGATAAGCAAAAGGAAAAGGAAATTTAGAGTTAAACCAGGTTCGTTTTTCGAATTTTTCTTATTTTCCGCTTTTCCATAATAAAATTTTTCGTTTTCACGACCTGCCGTTATGTCTCTTACGCAGATCCCTTATGAAAACCTACAAAATTGCAAGTGACATGAAGGAGAAAATCGCGGATACTGACCTATTAAAATTACATGTTAAGATCACAGTAACACCCTTTTTGTGGGCTTATTGGGTATATGAGGAAAAATTAAGTTTACCAGTAGCCCTTATGCCAATTTTTTTTAAGAATAGAATCAATACTCCTCTATCGATTCGTAAAATGGCATAAGAAAGAAAATTATCGCAGCACATGCGATTTTCTTTGCAAAAAAAATTCCATTTTTACTCCTTGAGTACAATACGACCAGTTCTTAACTAATTAATCAGAAGAACAAGAAGTTTGGTCCAAAGATATGATAAAATTCTAAATGAGAATAACACGATTCAACTAAGAGTCAGAGCCTAGCAAACGTAATGAATAGCAAAATTGTATGTATACCCAGAAATCGTAAAACTCGAAATACGTAAAATCGTACTGGTATAGACATACCAGTAGACTACACAATAGATTACGAGAACAGTATTAATTAAACATCATATATAGAGAGTTAGAAATTATAACAACGATTAAGAAAAGAAAGACCTCGTACCTAGGCCACATAATGAGAAATGACAAATATAACCTGTTACGAATAATAATTAAAGGGAAGATAGAGGACAGAAGAGGAATAGGCAGAAGAGCCATGTAATGGCTTAGCAATATCAGAACATGAATGTTTAACAATTACTAAGAGTGGCGCAGAATAGAAAACATTTTGATGTATTAATCTCAAACGTCCAGTAATGAAATAATGAAGTAGAGCTTTCCAACACAATACAGCAAAAATAAAAACTACCGCAAGATTGGCTAAAATCGATTTTCCTACTTATCCCGGAAAAAATTAAGGCCAGAAAATGTGGAAGAATCCGTCTAAAATGCATAGAATATCTTGGGTGGATCAGGTCACAACTGATGAAGTTTTTAGAAGAATAGAAAAAACAGAGAATCATTAACATTAATCAAGATAAGACAGACTGCACAACGGGGACTTCTTCTTGATATATCTATGCGTGACGAATGATATCGATATGTAATCATTGCAATTTTTACCTTGTCTTCAGTGAAACGCTAAAGCTACACAGATGTTGTGTTGAACCAAGTTCTGAG
This sequence comes from Diabrotica undecimpunctata, assembly GCF_040954645.1. Taxonomy (NCBI): domain Eukaryota; kingdom Metazoa; phylum Arthropoda; class Insecta; order Coleoptera; family Chrysomelidae; genus Diabrotica; species Diabrotica undecimpunctata. The sequence continues at coordinate 93,042,420 of NC_092807.1, read as the reverse complement.
CTTCTTTAACCAGAATGTCTTATTCTTCCTGGATCTTGCCTTCCAAATATTTTTAACTGCAGGATAGCTTGTAGGAGGGTATATCTGAATTCATTTCGCACATAATGTCCAAAGTACTGTAGCTTCCGAGATTTAATGACTGTTCAGTATTTCTTGGTCTTTCTTTATTGGTCTATATCTTCGTTCAAAGTCCATGATTTAACACCATAAAAGAGTAGACAGAAGATGCAAGAAGTAGCATTGCAGTGTTCTTACTGTTAAGGCGAGTTTATACACGCATGGATTTGCTGGCGCGAGTAGTTGTTGGTGTGCTAGCGAAATAAAATGGCATGTTTAAACAGGTAGTGGCGAGTAGTGCAGAGCAAGTCTGCAAAATGTGCATGATTTGTGCCAGTAAAGTTAGAATTTTCCAACTTTTCTTCTTTCTTCTTCTAGTGCCGTCTTCACTAATGAAGGTTAGCTGTAACCATTGCAGATTCATCTCTATCTTCTGCTTTTCTTAAGAGTGTCTGTGTGTTTAACCCAGTCCAGTCGCAAATGTTTTTTCAGCCAGGATAATTGTCGTCTACCAGGTCCCCTTTTTCCTTCGATTTTACCTTTCATAATTAGCTGTAACAATTCGTACTTATCATTTCTAAGTATGTACTCCAAATATGCTGTCTTTCGCCTTTTAGTGGTGGTCAAAATTTCTCTGTCTCTTCCAATTCTGTGAAAGACCATTTCGTTCGTAATATGATCGGTCCATAGTATCTTCAAAAATCTCCTAAAAAGCCACATTTCAAAAGCTTCCAGTTTTCTTATTAAGTTAACATTAACAGTGCAGGCTTCGACACCATAAAGAAGAATAGAATGGATATAACATTTTACCATCCGATATCAGATTAGCAGATTAAGTCTTTGGTTACTCAGAAATTTCCTCATCTTCAAAAAGGCTGCTCTTAATTGCTCTATTCTTGAGCGAATTTCTGATTTCGGATTCAGATCTTCCGTAATCCAGACTCCTAAGTATTTTATTTTTTTTTCCACTTGCTCAATATCTTCATTTTTTATCTGGATAATTATTATTAAAATATATAGATACTATTTTATATTACAATATTTTTAAATTTGTGATTAAGCGATTTTAACAAATATCACTTGAAGTACTAATCAGTTCAGGAAGTAAAAAGTTCTCAGGACATGTAGCAATCCAGTTTCTACCAAATTCGCCCCCACCGCTTATCATTTCTTCTCTTTTCCACACGGCTAATCATTTCTTTAACAATACTGTTTGGACACCCTAGGTGGACTCCAAATTGTATTTCTTCGATTAACATATTACTGTTGTGTAAATGACTACAACAAGTCGTAATTGAAAAGAATATGCCACTGTACAAACTTAAACATAAAAACTGGCGAGCCAAAATGTTCTGTTCTGTTAAATCTTATATAAACCTTCACTGCAAACACCTGCTAACAGGACTGACGTGGCTACTGGTGCCAGCAAATCCATGCGTGTACAAACTCACCTTTATACCAAGAGAAATATGGTAGACCAGAGAAATTAGATTTTAAGTGACACCCTTTGATACAAGTGTCTAGAAGAGCATAGACGCAACATTTCGGGCCAATGCTTTTTAAATGCAATCATTTTTTTCAAATCCTGAGAAAAACAACAAATATTTTTAAAAAATTTAAACGCAGAATAAAAGATTACATTATTACAGAGGGCCAAAAGTCCCTTAGAATAAACAAAAAGTTTTTTTGAATGAGATATTTGAAATTAAAAATCACACTAAATTTTCTCTTTTTTTTTTTCACCCCTGTAACTTATTAAAATAAACATTATAGAAGTTTTTAGGAACTTTCGGCCCTCAGTAATAATGTATTCTGTCATTCTGCGTTTAAATTTTTCAAAAATACTTATTAGTTTTTTTAGGATTCGAAAAAAATGAATGCATTTAAAAAGCATTGGCCCGAAATTTTGCGCCTACGCTCTTAGATCCTTTTTGTACGGGGGATCAACCCATTCTGGGTTTGGTTTTACAGTTTCTAGTGTAACTTCGCAGTTTTCTCTACTTTTCTCCATTCTTACCTCTCTTTAATAGTCCTTCCTATATAAATTTGATAATAACAATATGTAATAAACAAAATATTCAAAAAATTAAATACCATTTTTTACTATAACAAATATACAAACATTCTAAGGTCGCTACTTGATTTTAAATTCTAAAGGCAAAAACCGGTAAATTATATGAAAAAGTGATACAATTTTACTAAAAAAGCATAGAAAAAAAATAGATACAAACTGCAAAATTTTGAAAATTTTTAATAACTTTTCTGAAAATGCACAAACAACTTTATTTGGCGCGAAAATGAGGATAATATATTTATAAGAATTAATTTGTTTAAAATAAATTTGTAATGTTTTTGACTAAAAAAAAATTATTGTAAATAGCAGCCTTACTCCAAGAAAAAATAACTCAAATATAAAATTGATTTTCAAATCAAAAACCAATTTCTTTGTAAAATCTATTGTTAAAAGAAATTATTTATAACTATAATTATTTAAGTTACCTATCATTTCATAACCTTTTTTACTAAAAGTACTAATAGAAAAGTAAAATTTTACAAAATAAATACTTATTATAAATTATTAAAACAGATTACTTTGTTAAATAAACAATTCAAAAATTAAATAATTGCATTTTTATAATCCATGCAACGAGGTACCTTAAATTAAAAAAAAAGGAACATCAATTTTTGTCGATTAAAACCGAAGGCATTGCGACTTTTATAAATTTACAATTATGAATTTAGTTTTTGAAATCGTAAAATCGAGAGGGTGCAAATCGTTTCGATTTTAAACACCTTATCTTTGGAGCACCACGTACGGTTCATTTTTAAAGGAATCATCACTTCAATGCTTCATCTTATATATTTTGTTGGACTATTTTAAATTTGATGTCTAACATACTAAAAAATGGCCTCGAATTACGCTAAAATTGGGGTTTTTCGTCAACATAGCATATTGGCATCATAATTTAACCATCAAAACAAGTTTTAACATGTGGGTATGCTATCGACGTTTTTTGACAAAAGCCACACGACTAGCATGTTTAGTACCTAAGTAATAAAACCTAGTTTATTTCAGATTATTTATTTAGAACAATACATAAACCAATAATATTTTTAAAAATAATTGAATGGGATAATTTGGTTTTTTTACATAAAACCTAATATAAATAAATTATTTACCGCGTTTATTAAAGAAATATATATTAGTCATACATATTTATGTTTTATAAAAAAAATGATCTCAAAGAATATTAAAAAAATGAGAAAAAAATGTTTAAACAAATTAGATTGTTTATTTCTCAATTTATTTACTTGAGTAATACATACTCATAATGTAAGCAAAAGAACATACAAATTAAAAAAAGAGAAGTCGAAATCAATAAACAAGAGCCAGAGATACAGTTAACAGGCCCTTCCCCCTCCATCGCTCACGCGAGTTCCGTAGCCGGCCGAAATTAGAATAATTTCGTCCCCAAATGTCATAAGACAACTTTTCCTTTTTTTTTAATTTGTAGAAAAATCCAGTTGAAAAGTTATTATAATTGTTTATAGGCGAAAAACTTATATGTTTTTGAAAAATATCTTTAAGGATTTTTATGACATAACTTTATTACTCTTAAATTTGTTTTACATGTTTCCCTTTTTGCTATTAGAAGAAAATGTGAAACTTGACCGTTGTCTGACCTTTTTTGTTAATTACTAATTAAGTCTAAAATATCGACTTCAGGAAACATATAGGTTTTAGTTACAGAGGTCCATACTACCCAAAATAGCTGTCGCTTGCCTGGCAGGTTCAGTGTCACAAACAGACGATTAGCAGTTGATTGAAACAGTTGATTAATAGAGACGACATTTAAACACATTCATGTTTTGTACCTAGTTTATGTTCCAATAATTTTAACTAACACTGTATATTTAATAATTTTTTTTACTGTAAAAACATACTTAAAGTAGTGAATAATTTTATATAATAATTATAAAATTCCTCGTTTCGAAGAATAATAATAATAGCAAACTCATAATCCGTAGTTTACAAACACCACAATGACTTTCATGGAGGTAATTGCAGCTGTTGAACGCCGAGAGGCATGGCATGGGCATTTCACTGTCATGGGTCTTTGACATCTTAAATTTCACCTATTGCACTAGATACGGCGTCTCAAAAATGGGTCACCAGTGTAAACAATGAACTCGACGAAAGCTTCTCCTACAATATCTAATAGGTTTCTTATTTTTCTGCCATTGACCTCACTTCACTTGGCCGCCTCTTTCTCTTTAGCCGATTGTAAATGCTCCGGTTTTGGGATTTTTAATTTTCGTTGTGCAAATAACTTTCTTTGGCACTAAAACGGTACTACAAATAGAGTAAAAAATATTCTTTTTTCGTAGCATTGTAAAAATTGAAATTCTTAGTAGGTAGACGAAGTAAATATATTTTTTTAAAAGGTAAACGTTAGTAAAATCTGCCAAAAACAAGTTGGCCAAAAAGCCATCTCTATGCTTGATAATAAAATTATTGTTAATTTATTTTTGTATATTTTAGAGAATAAGGTTTTAACGAATTTTCCTGCACATTTCATTGGATTATTTCTTGGATTGGATATTGGATTTATAGAGTTTAACAACCATCTCTTCTTCTTCTTTGCGTGCCTTATGAAGTCTTCTTGACGTTACAATTACCATGGCAAAACTCTGTGTTTTTAGCTATTCTTAATAGGTAGGTATTATGCTTTCCTTATCTTGGATCATTCTCTAATATTTATAAGTAAGAGACTTGCGTTCTATCAATTCAACTTTGACTTTTTTCCTCATAATTAGTTGAGAATAATGAGTTGAGTTGAGTTTTCCTCATAATAGAATACATTTGAGCATTACTAATTCTAGGCCTACAACTAAGTAGAATTATCATCAAAAGACATAAGCAATATTCTTCTTATATTTTTTATGACGCTACAACCCTTTGCGGGTTTATCCTGCTTAACAATGTTTTTCGATTCTGCCCTATCGGATACTTTTCTTTGCCAATGCCTGATGTTTATGGTTTTTAGATCTTCCTCTACATCGTCTATCAAACTTTTACGGGGACTTCCCCTTGTCCCATTTCTTTCGGATTTCGGTTTCCATCTCTGGATTACTTTTACACCTTGATTATTTGGAATTTTTTTTTAAGTGGTCAAGCCAGTTTAGTCTTTGTGACTAGAAATCTAACGATATCTCGAACATTAAGTTCATTTTTATTTTCCACGAACCATCGCTACAATGGGTTGGTCCAAATAGCTTACTTAATATTTTGCACTCAAATATTCTCAATTCATTTTCATCAGTGGTTGAAAGGGTCCACGTTTCACATCCATATGTAACCACTGATATAATTACTGTTTTGCAGATTCTAAGCTTAAGCTTAAGATTCAGTAACTTACTATTCATTAAGTCTTTGTTTGCATAAAAGCACTTATTATCGCTACGAATCCGTGCTTGTATTTTTTGTCTGTCGTTGCTGCTGTCATTTATTATTGAGCTTACGTAGGGAAGGATGGAGGTATATTCGTAGGTATGGTTGTCTACCTGCAGATTTAGACTTACCTTAATAGACTTTGTTAAAAAGGCTAGACTAAAATAGCAACTTCAACTTAAAAAGCCTCTTAGGTCGAATACAAGGGTGGTTAGGCGCCAGTTTATTATTTGTGATTTCGAAGTTAAAGTTTTAAATTATCGTTACAGAAAGGTGACCTCACTTTTAAAAATGTGAAACGCGTTATCTCAATAATACATTTCATCTCCTTATCTAGATCTAATTGTTCAGTAATACAGCAAACAAGTTATTTCAAATTATATGCTCTTTGTATTAGTTGTCCAAAGTTAATGTCGCACACAATGAAAATTTGGGAGAGAACTGTAGAGCAAATGTTAGAAGAGAGATATTGATGAGAGGGGAAGAACAGTCTGGGTTTATGCCAGCAAGGAGGACAACGAATGCTTTGTTTCCTTCGATACAGTTGAAAGAGAAATATAGCGAGAAGAAAAGAGAGCTACAATTGGTATTTATAGATATCGAGAAGGCATACGTCACAGTCCCTAGACAAGAGCTATGGAGATGTATGAGAGAGAAATGGGTTCCTGAGAAGTACGTAAGATTCGTGAAGAATATCTATGAGGAAGCGTACACTAAAGCAAGGACTGCTGTCGGATTAGCCAAAAGTTTTCTAGTAACGATGGGTTTGAATCAAGGTTCTTCACTAAGTCCTTACTTGTTTAATCTTGTTATGGATGTACAAGAAAATACGGCAGTGGACTCCTTGGTCAATGCTCTTTGCTGATGATATCATGTTAGTGAAGGAGATCATAACGGTAAATGGGAAAGTAGATCGAGAAATTGCCCACAGGATACAGACTGGTTGATTTAACTGGATGCAAATGAGCGGGTTACTTTGTGATGTCATATGTAGAGATAAAAACTATGTGAGACAAAGGATAGAACTGTTAGAAATTGACGAAAAAAGAGGTAGAAAAAAACCGAGAAGAAGATCGAAGGACTGTGTAGCAGAGGACTTGAGAGAGAAAGGTTTAAGTGAAGAAGACCCGATGGACAGAAATCCTTGGGACTATGGTTCTGCAGTTTTCAAAATCAATTATGAGACCTGTATGAAGATGGTGTTAACCTAGAGCTGAAATTGAGTCGGAAGTGCAAAAAGAAATGCAATGTTCATAAATCCTATTTTGTTCTCTACGATTTATTTGGCCTATATAAGATCCAAGGCAGTCTGTGAATCCTCCTATTGATGTAATTTTCGCGCTAACCGTTTTGAATGAGGGCCTGTTTCAAACTAGAAAGCTAAGCGTGTCAATTTGCATCATCGCAAAGGCGAATTAATCTAAAGACCAGGGTATTAATCACTGAATTAATTTTTGAAGGTGGATGATGAGAGTTGATATACAAGTAACGATTGGTATGGGTAGGTTTACGATAAACAGAGTGATGAAAACCTTGGGATTGGTTTTTGTTTATGATAACGTCGAAAAACGGTAGGGATAATTCAGTTTCTGCCTCCATCGTGAACTGGATACTAGGATGTATACCGTTCAGATGGGCTTGAAAAAACACCAAAGCATCCCTGACATGGGGACAAATGACGAATGTATCTTTAACATATCGTAGCCAATATGTGAGTTTAAGAATTGGTCTGGACAGTGCTCGGGTCTCGAAATCTTCCATAAAGATACTGGCAATTATTGGAGATAGTGGGGAGCTCATTAGGGCACCATTTATTTGTCTGTAGAATTTATTTTGGAAGATGAAATAAGTGTTGGACATACAATGTTTAATGAGAAATAAGTGGTCTTGCTGGATACTGTATTTAGTTTTCAGAATGTTTAAAATTTCGTCTATAGGAATGTTTGTAAAGAGTGAAACAATATCGAAACTTACTAGAATGTCTGAAGGTGAGATAGGATGTTGTTTAAAATAAAGTTCGATAAAATGAAAAGAATTTTTGACGAAGGATGAAGCATTTTCGGGGAGAAGTTGTAGCGTTTTGGCCAGGTACTTGGCCAATCGTTGTGTAGGGCAGTTGTATGCACTGACAATGAAACGAAGTGGAATATCGGGCTTGTGAATTTTGGGTAGGCCATATATTCGAGGTGTTCTGAAAGACTTGTCACGAGGAATTAGTCATATGGTTTATGTCAACAAGAAGATTTAAGAGTTTAATAATGTAAGAAAGTTTAATGTAAGTGTTTAGGGTGTTCTTTCGGGGCATTTTTCTCGGATTGGCTAATGTTCGGAGTAGGAGGCTTTGAGTTTCCAAGAATTCTAGTGATGCTTTGTTTAGTTATTTCAGCATATTTGGAAGGTAAACTAAAATGGCTTCTTCAGTTTGACAAATGATCGACTCAATTGGACTGTAACTTGGGGTAACAGACTAATTGACACCTTTTACTAAAGCTTGAGTGGCATTGGTCTAAATAGGGGTATCATAAAAGTTATAAAATACTGTAGTGGGTTTCAACGTTGTACTTTTTGGAATTTTTTTGGCAATTAGATGGCAATTAGAGTTTCAGTCTTATATTCGAAAGTGTTTAGGGCTATATGTGTGTTGATATGGTCAAAACTGTCCCATAATAGGTTGTACATTGCAAGAATGAATCGATGACCATATATTAAAAATATTAATATTTGTGACATCTATTTTTTGTCTAGCGCAAACTGGTATGTCTACGAATTTGGGAGAGAGAAGAAGAAGAAGAAGAAGTATGATGTTTAAGTTTTAGAAATTTGGGAATGACTTTATGGTCTCGACAGGCTTTACGGAATTATAAATCACAAAGAAGACTATTCATTTTGTTCAGTTTGTTCAATTTGTTATTTCCTGGCCGTGAATATTTAAATAGAATTTTTTTTATTTCCTGGGTTTGTCGGTCTGATGTAAATAAAACTATTTAAATGTTGCTTAAACGTTTCGGCAAATTTGCCCTTTTTAATAAGCACTTTATTTTATGAACATTACATTATACAATTAAATTTCATGTTTACACTTTTTTAAAAAGTTTAACATGGATTAAAAAATTGGTATCTGACATTGACAGTTGACATCTGGCAGATATCTTAAAATAGGAGTGGTTCAGGGCATGATACTATGATTAAGAAGATAAGATATTGCGCATAAGTCGTGACGTAATTGGAGAGCTGCACGTTCGTAATGTCAGTTTTTTGTATGTGTCAATAAATAATTTTTAATAAATAGTTTGGAGATATCCTTTTGTGTACGATTATTGTAATTATTAGACCTTTTTTTAATATTATTATTTTGCTAATCGAATAATTTCATCAGAGAATGCATAAAAATCCCATTTAACTTTAACAAGAATTCAAATTCTGCTCTCCAATGACGGCATGCGCGAACACGACCGATTTTGTGCTACGGGAAGATCCTATCTTGTTATTCATAGTATCATGGTTCAGGGTATTACTTTAAATATCTGCCTTAGTGCATTTAAAAAACAACTCAACTTATTAAATTATGATACATATTAGAAAGATCTTTGATGATTATGTGGTTTTTGTTGGTTGCTATTTATTTTTCTAACATAATTAACAAATACAATAATAATTTCACATAAGCATTTTTTAATAAGAAGAAAATAACATATGAAAATATTTTTAACAAAATTAAAAACCGTAACCAAAATAAAATTAAAGAGCTATTGGAAAAACAAAACCAATTAAAAATAAATTTAAAACCAGAGAATGTTTGGCTAGTGAACTTAACTCAAAACTATATACCACCAAATTTAAAATACGTTTTAAGTTTAGGTCCTAACTTTTCTTTACCCTTACAAAAATTTCCTACATTTAACATTATTGCTGGCATAGAAAATTTTCTAACATACATTAAGAACTCAAATATAAATGAAATTAAAAGCAAAGCATTCACTATATTCACAAATTATGCTTAAAAGATACAAAAATATGCAGGTCACCAGAAAAGTCAATTTAATTATTATTTAAAACAAACTAAAGCTTTTCTAGAACAAAATACAAACTAATTTTGACAGCAGATAAATGCAACCAAACAGTAATAATGTTAAAATTTGAATATTTAGACAAACTTAAATTACTAATAAATGATAAAACAGTATACAAAAAAGAAAAAACAAATCTTACAAATAAAATCCAAACTTGTTTAAATTCTCTTATTGAAAAATGGTATGATAAGAAATACACAGACTTAAACTTAAAAACTAAACAAATATCTCACCATGGCACATTTTCATATATTTATGAACTTCCAAAAGTACATAACAACAATATTCCTCTTCGCCCAATTATTAGTAATATTGGAAGTCCAACATACAACCTCTCCAAATATTTTGCAGAGATTTTGAGAAATGCAATTGGTAAAAACAACTATCATTTACAGGATTCATCGGATTTTCACAATTTTATTTCAAAACAATCTGTACTAATTGATCACAAACTTATATCTTTCGATGTAAAATCATTATACACTTGTAACGAAATATTTTGCCTACCGCATAGGGCATTATTATAAGGGGTTAAAAATTTGTTACATAAGTTACTGGGGTTGGAGATAGGGCAAGCAAAATAAACGATACTTATGTGAACGGCACTCAGGGTTTATTTGGAGTATTCTCCACCTAGTTATTTAGCTCTTCGCTCTTTCTACCTCGTTTCTTGAATGCAAGATCAAGGCTCTATCCTGATAGTTCCAACCTGTACTAATGTTTTCTCTGAAATAGTTCTCACTCGAAAATCCGAATGGAGGCTCAGTTTGATTCATAAACATTTTACCTCAGGATCATTTCATTTATAATTTTTATTATATTGAACATTTTTTTATTATTATGGCCTGAAAATTTTTTCTGACATTTGATGCCTTTTTTAACAGCATCATGTCTTAAACGAATTAGCCAACACACCACCAATGCAAACAAAGTGCAATATTACCACACACTCGCTTACATTTTTCTCTACAAGTCAGAATCCTATCTGTAAGTACTGCCGCATAATTCACCATATTGTTGCTTTGTCCATATCCCGCCACTAGGAGGCACTTATTTTATATGGAACATTATAAAGAATTCCATATTTTTTGTATGACTGTATGTATATTATACACTCAGGTGCAAAAAAATCGATCCATTCCTTATTTCTTATTTATTTGAAGTTGTATAATTTTAGAGACATTAAATTACGTATGTAAATTTAGGTGTACCCTCGTATAAGAGAAATAAAATAATGTTTTTAATATTGCTTTTTATATTTCTTAAAACAAATTGGTATTTCAGGTTTTTGTCAAAAAGGGTGTGAAGCAAGTAGATATTTATTGAATGTTGTTTTTAATTCAACAACCATACTAGTGTAGTGATTTTATTTTCAAAACTTGTTATTATATTTTTATTTAATTATCCTTTCTAAATGTCTCTAACTCCGACAGATGCTGCAAGGGCGGTGACTTTAGTTCAAGATGGTCGTAGCCAATATTATGCAGCTGAAATGTTGGGTGTTAGTCGATCTTTGGTTCAAAGAGCAGTTCGGCGTTTTAGCGACACCGGTATCAGGTCGTAGAAGGGTAACTTTCAAAAGAGATGATCGATTTCTGGTCTTATCATGTTTGAGAATTCGGCATCTAACTTCAGTTGAACTGGCAAATCGTCTGAGCGAAGTAAGAAATGTGAATGTAAGCAGATGGACAGTTCATCGACGACTCGTAAAAGGTAATTTATTATCCAGAAGGCCAGCCCTATCTCCAATACTATCACATAGAACATCGCAGAGTTCGCATTCTTTTACAAGAGAACATGAAAACTGGAGTGATGCAGATTGGAGCAATGTATTGTTCTTAGATGATTCCAGATTTTGTCTAAGGTCACCAAACGGCCGAGAAAGGGTTTAAAGAAGACACGAAGAGCGATATTTTCAATGTAATATTGCGGAAAGAATAAGTTATCGGGGGGCTCCGTTATGGTTTGGGCTGGTATCAGTTCAGAAGCCCATACTGATTTAGTTATTGTAGATAGAGGTTCTATGACTACTGCAAGATACAAAACAAGTATTTTAGATTAGCATGTGCTACCTTTTGCTCCTTTCAGTGGACCTAATTTTATTTTTATGGACGACAACGCTCGTCCTCACCATGCTAGAATCGTCAACCAATATATAGAGTAGGTGGGAATTGTCCGTATGAACTGGCCAGTTTGCAGTCCCGATCTCAATCCCATAGAACATCTATGGGATATTGTGAGAAGATGTCTTCGAGTACGAGAACCCTGTTCAAACGACTTGGCTGAACTTACAGCGGCTCTTCAAGAAATATGGGACCAATTGGATCAATTTGATATCCAGAGGTTAATTACCTCAATTCCTAGACGTGTACAGGCTGTTATAAGGGCCCGAGGGGGAAACACTAGATATTGATTTATTATCAATGTTTTTCTTAATTTCAGAAAGTTTTGACTATTCTTGTATTTTTGAGTTTGGCGTATGTCTCTATAAATAAATGATTTTTTTGGATAATCTGTAAAAATTATTTTAATCTAACATATACTTTTACATATATACCTAATTTAAAACTAATATCTTCAAACGGTTTCTTTTTTCAGCAAATAATACCCATGGATCGATTTTTTTGCACCTGAGTGTATATTATATACATTATAATAATTATTGCAATTGTATACACAGCTCCTTCGCCAAATATTAGACTCAGTAGTAAAAGGTTAGAAATAAGTGAATTTATTTTTCGGTATTGAGGTATGCAATTTTAGTATTCGCCGGAATTTCAGCTGCGATCAATTAAAAAATAGAACATGTTACATGACAATTAACAAAATTTATATTTAAACATATATTATATAAATATATTTTTTTTTGTGGTGATGAAGTGTACAATGAAAGAATATACAAGAAGGTGTTTATGACGCTCAGGTGAGAAAAAAAAAATAAGAAGCAGGAAAGGATTACAAGTGAAAAATGACGTAATTGAAAAGAAACAGGTATATTACAAGTACTTGCCAAATAATACCAAGGAAAAGAAAGAAATAAACAGAGAAGCTATATAGAAGCAAAAACGATTTAAAGGTTAAGACATTAGCATTCTTGGGAAAAATTTATGAATCAAATTAAAAATGATTTAGTCTAGCAGCTTATGGGTACAGTTTAAAATATTATACATATTTTATATACAAGCATTTAATATGAACAATTTTTTGTGAAGAAGTTGAACAATAAAACTTATCACTACGCACTGTTTATATTGGATGAATTAAACATGTTTCTTTTAAAAATTTAAAAACACTGTCAAAACGGTTTGGAACACGAATAATGTCTTCTAGAACTCCTTTTAGGTTGTGCTTGTTTTTAGAAGAATCATACTGGCAGCAGTCCATTATCACGTGTTTAATGGAAAGGCGGTATTAAGTAGTGGCACTCTGGAGGGTTTTCTGATGCCATAAGGTATCCATGTGTGAGACGTGTATGCCCTATTCATAGTCGGCGAATAACTGATTTTTATTTCCTTAAGATCCGTATGAGTTTGGACCTCTTTGAAGTCACAAGAACATGCTGCTTTAGCGACCTGATCTGCTTTTTCCTTTCCCAATATACCAACATGAGATGGAGACCAGATTATTATGACTGTTATGTTTGGAGAAGAAGCATCATATGGAATGAATTTAGGAAAGAAATTCAGTATAAATGCCAATTGTTTTGCTTTCATTTGAAGTAGGGTGGATTATTCCATATATTTCTGCGGTGTAAATACTACAATTTATAGGTTATCGCACAGAACTTATCGTCATCGTCATTGTGGACACATCACAGCAATAGTTTTCATTCTTAAACGCATCCGTGTACAAAATTTCATCAAATTGTGTTAAGTTGAGGATGTTTTGGAAGGATTTTCTGAGGAGTGAGTTTGTGGTTTCTGTTTTATTAAATCTGCATAAATCAGTATTGAATATTGAAAGATTGTGCATCTATTAAGCTGCCTTGGGGGTTTAAATAGAATTAGTATTTGAAAGATTAATGAAATCTGATAAAGGAGATAATATTTGTGGTAATGTCAGTGTGTGATTGGATGCATTCGCTGAAAGAGGCTCTATGAGATAAATTAGATTTATTCCTGGGTTACTTGGGTTTGTTGTTATTATTACACAGTATGAAAGTAGAAGTTGCTGCCTTCTTAGATGAAGTGGTAGTTCTGAAGATTTAACACAAACACTTTTAGCGGGACTTGATTTGAAAGCACCAAGATATAGTCATAGGAATGTATTTTGAGTAAGGACTACTAAATGCGATAGAAAGAATACTGCCATAGTCTAGCTTAGAGCGAATTAACGCTCTCTATATTTTAAAAAGAGATTCTTCATTAGCTCTCCAAGAGCAGCGAGCAAAAGATTTAAGTAAATTGATTTTTTGGGCACAGTTTCCTTTAAGTTCCTGAATATTCTCTCTTCAGATAAGCTTTTTATTAAAGGTGATACCAAGACCAAAGGTTAGTGAACAAGTCCGTTTAGAGTTATAGAAGGTAGATTAGGTCTATGCTTTTTGGTAAAGTGAATTACTTTGGATTTAGAAGTTAAAAACACAAATCCAGCACGCGTAGACCGGATATATATTTTGTTTATTGCATTTTGTCGCAAAGTGCTGGTGGTAGCTGTGACTCTCCTTAGACAGTATAATGTAATATCATCAGCATATATCGAGTACCTGACTGGTGGTTCTACATATGAGTGAAAGTAATTTATGCTAAGTAAAAATAAGGTAGTGCTTAAAACTAATCCCTGAGGTAAACCGTTATCCAAATCATGTGGTTTTCTTATTTTTTCCTTTGTTAATAATCTAAAAGATTAAAGATCGATTTGTTAAAAAAATTTAAAAATAAATAAATGTTACCAGTTAAATTATATTCTGTGAATTTTCTGAGAATTTAGAGGTCTTTGTACAGTGTCGAAGGCACTTTGGAAATATTTCCAAAATCTTCTGATGTATGTTAAACGAGTCATGTAATTCTTGTAGATTTTCCATTTCATAGCATTTTTCGTTTAAACAATTTTTCTTTGCTTTCCTGATTTTGTCTGTGTACCTTGACATGCTTTTTGTCTACAGTTTTAATGACCCTTCCGTTCTCCATTAACTCCTGTATTTCATCAGTCATATCCAGACCTTTTTTTATGGTATTTTTGGTTGAGTTTATGTTACATCCTTTATTGGATGTTTGCATCCTGACCCTTTATGTTAGCCATTGTAGCTATCATTAATTCTTTGTTCATTTTTTTTAACGTTAAATTTTGTTTCCTTGTTTTATAGTGCAAAGAGATTTTGTGTCTATTTCTAATTAAACTAATTTTTCTCCTATTTCATTGCGCTAGTTAAACAATACATTTTTACTATTGTTAAATAGGTAATATTAGTTGAATCAGTTAAATATGTAATACATTAAAAGTATATTTATATAATTCGATTTAATTAATACTTCTCTTGAACTGTAAGCACAAAAACCAATTTAGCAATGCTGATAAAGAATTAAAGGATATTTTTCAGTATCAGATAACAATCTAAACTTAATTCAGACGTGCAACAAGTTTGATATATCAAAAAAGAAGGTGTACCATGTCAACTGTATACACTCGCAGAAAGTTTAAATCAAACTTGCTAGTTACAATGCGAAAAACTTGATTGAAGTTTGTTTTTATAAAGAATATACAATGTTGATATAACAAACTTACATACCTAAGATTTGTTTTGACATTAATAATCTGATAGTTTTCCTCCATAATGTTTTAAAGGTATAAAGATTATCTGTAAAACAGTGAATGTCGGTAGTAAATAGAAGAATATATGTAAATGTTCATGTGACTTATTTCTAAATACAACCTGTAAAAAATAATTAAAATACAATTTACTTAATCTAAAATCGTAGCTGGAGCTTTTTTGCAGTTACTTTGTCTTTCAGAACTAAAAACAAAAAATTGAAATTGGTATAAACTTATTAGACAGTGTTGAACGTTAGTAAATATGAGAGGTTAAATAAAGGTTCAATTTTCCCAGAAGAGTCCCAGGGATGTCATATTGGGGGAGGCTTTTAGCGGTCACAAATATAGAGAGAGAGAAATATGTTAAATGCAAAAAGTCATAGAAAATAAAAAAAAATGGCTGCTTCAGTCAATACCAAAGTATACACAGAATGGCTGCTTCACCATTTGCTTTAATCACTTTGCAACTTACCACAGATATTGCGCACGCACGCATGATTTGCAGCAATGTTGCCACAAAATTGAAACATCATCTATAACCTTAAAATATTGCAGTAATATTGTCGCAAATTTGCCTCGTGATATTTGACGAAACAATTTGAAATCAAACAAAAATCAAATTTGCTCCAAGTTTTCGCGCTATCTGGGAAGTGTTTTATAGTAAATCGTAAAAACTTCGCAAACGTTCAATGCCAAATAAAAAAAATGTATTTTATAAAGAAAAAGATTCAATTAAGATGAATCCACATTTTTTATCGTAGCCGCAAAATCATTCAGTACGATAAAACCATTGCGAGATTATTGGAGTGTAAATTAATGATTCCAATTCTTTGAATGAAATTGTCACATTTTTTAATTAATTGTTCAAGAAACTCGGACATTTCTTTGCGGTTTTCATTAAATTTAAAATTTTATAAAGAAAATTAATCAATTAATAAAATTGATATTTCTTTAAGTTTTTATTTAAAGATTTATCTAGAATATTTATAATATATACTTATTTACTTTCCGTGCCCGGGATACCAACAACAACACGTTCAGCTCCGTCTTTTTTTTTTAAGGGAAAACAGTGGGCCATTGAGATGTATTCGTGTAAACTAATTAATTTTTAAGATATACTCTAAAAAGTCATTTATAATAAATATATGTACAAAAAAAATTAATTTGGTCACAAAAAAAACTCACCGCGTGAGTCGCGTTGGTGGCCACAGGGCAGAAAATGTGTCGGTTGAACTAAAAAAAAAATAATAATCTGATTGAGAAAAAATATAATTATGAACCTAGATAACTAACAAAAGTAATTATTAAATGGCAAAAACATCGAGAAAATAAAATAATTACCTAATTTTCAATTTCTTCATGAAAACGTCTAAAACAATTTTCTAAGCACAATCCCGGATGTTCAGGGCACAACGCACAATAAAACAATGAGTCCTTGCTTTCTTTTTTAGTTTGCTAGCAATATTTACACCGTCGTCGTTTTGTAATACCATTAGCTGATTTAGGGCAATGAGATGGCAAATGAAACGTCAAATTTTTCTTGATTTGAGGGATTTTTGGGTTTGATCCCAAAAGACTATCAATCACCGACGATCGAAAATCGTATAATGACATTTTTGTATTAGAATTGTTATAGAAATAGTATGCGTTGATTAGCATAATTTGAAAAATATGTATGCCTATTTTTTTGTACCACCTCATAGTTTTGTGTTTGCAACTAAAATAACTTAACATCTGGTCGCCTAAGTCAATGCCACCTTTGCTTTTGTTATATTCAGCGACTAAACGGGGCTTTTAGTTATCAATTCCTTTCCTAGATATTGTTGGAACCATTTCATAACCAAATTAGGAAGAGATCATTGAAATATTCTTGCATTTACACACACATATCCCTTTATTATTGTAAGCACTCACCAGTTTATTTTGTTTTAATTTTCGAGAAACAATTTCGTGTGGATTTTCCGCTATTCCTATTCTCAATGTTCCTGTAAGATAAGTTTTAACCGAAAGTAGTTTTTTACACAATGGAACACTATTATAAAAATTATCCATATATAAGGAGTGGCCAACAATTAGTTTCGAATCCATCAAATTTAGCACTACTTTTTCCGTATGATTATGTCCTCCAACTACGGGGTCACTAGCTCCTCTATAAACTAATATGCGTTGAATCATCCCGGTACATTCTGCCAAGGTATACAGTTTGTCACCATATTTGTGTCGTTTGCCCTTGAGAAATTGACGAAAACTAAGTCTTCCTCTCCATAAAAGCATAGATTAAAAAATCTAACAATAGAGATATCTTGGCAAGTCTGGACTGGTTATTGTCACTATTATTGTTAAAATGTGCACTCAAAATTAACATAAAGCGCTTTTGGTTCATATATTGTCCAAACACTGGAATACTAAATAAATGATTTTTCTTCCAATAATCATTCATACGATTAATTTTTATGGTTCCCATGTGAAATAACAAACCAAGAAAAATTTTAAATTCTTCTACAGTTATATCCTTCCAAGCTGCAATTCTACTTTTCTCAGATTTACTTTGAGAAAGAATATCAACGGCATATAAATTGCTATTTTGAATAATCAGGTCCTAGAATAATTCAGATGCCAATAAATTGAAGTAATCAATAGGATTTCTGCCACCCACATTAATTTTCAATCCTGGTATTGCTGTAAATGGTAGTACTGTAGGATGTTGAACCTCTGAAGACCATTCAATAATATTTTGAGACTCATCATCACCATCATCATCTTCAGATTCTTCTGGTAAATTAGGATCGTCTGCCCGATCATCTTCATTACAATATAAATCTTCATCACTTGCGTCACTGTCGTCATATGAATCTTCTAATATGTGTAATAATTCGTCATCTGAGATTGGCAGCGAAGTTTCCCACCTACATCGTTTAGAAGTCGAAGGTTGGCCATATTCATCACTCATTTTAAAAATAATTAAAACTGAGATATTTAGCTAAACACGTGTAATGGCTCACAGTAAAACCAAAAGACATCCAACACCGAAGGCGTAGAAAATATTAATGAATGCATAGCAAAATAAACCGATGGGATTGGATTATGATAATACAACAAATTATTGGAAATGTAATATAATCGAAATACATCTTGTGATTTTTTCAAAGCTTACCGATGCTTTTACTTTTATTACTTTACAACCTTTTATTACAGCTAATTTTGTCGTTTTCGAGCACGTCTAGCATGAATATTTGAAAAGTAAGCAATGAAATTGAGGATTTTATATTTTATCATCCAATTTATTAATGGGAGAAAAGGTATTTGTTATAATTTGTGAAAAATCTGCCGAGGTAACATTCATACATTACCATATACTCAGAATAAAGTCTAACATCAAAATTCAAAAACCAAACACAAACTCCAGTATATGCCAGTGTTTCCAAGCGGCCAGCAGATATTTGTTGTAATTCGTGAAAAATCCGCTGAGATAACATTCATCTATTGTCATATAGTCAAAGACCGCGCGACTCGCGTTGGTGGCCTCTGAGGCTATATTCACTGAACGCGACAGTCGCGTTGTCGGACTTGAACGTGTTTTAAATCCTACATTTCCAATTACTCCAGTCGTCAGAAACAAAAATGCCACTGAAGCTATAAAAATCATACGAACAAGCTGAATTTTGCTGAGAATACTAATTTTGGAATTCCAAAAAAGATGCAAAAATGTTTACCACTTTTACCTCCGGGCTTCCCCCTAAAACCCCCCTCGTAGGGCGGTTAAAATGCAAAAAATCGATTTACCAAAAATTTGTACGTCGTAGAAAAAAATGTTTTAAATAAAAAATGTAGCTGAGATAACTTCAAATAAAAATGTTTATTAGCACTTCTTGCGTAGAATGAACCGTTCTCTTACAAACACCGTTTGAAGCGACCGTCGATTTTGAACGTCAGTTACAAGCTCGAAATCAATCAATACAAAAATCAATATGCGTTTTAAAGCTAAAGAGTTAAGCTTTCGTATGAAATTTTTGTATTTTGCTTCAAGTAAACTCAGATGTTATAAAGGTGTTAAATTTATAAACGTTGCTCGATTTTTGCCATTTTTTATGATTCTCGTAAGATCAATACAATATATCCCTTTCATTGACTGGCCACGATGAAGTTTCAATTACTAGAGCCTAATTTTCGAAACTTATAGCATGGAATTTTAGGTTTGAGTTTTGGCAACAAATGTGAGCCATGTAAAATATGCTTATAAAACGCTGGATTTAAACTTTGACACAACAAACGATCCAAAACGTTTAAAACTTTTTTTTTAATTACACTGGTACGTTTTTCAAAAGAACCAAACTTTTGCTACAAACTACACCTTCACTACAATTCTCTTTTTGGGGGCATTTCCCGTGACGTGCGATAGTTTGTAATGTAAAACATTAAATACTGCGTTTTTTATTCATATTTCAAATTCCTTATATTTGTTGCCACAACTTAAAATTGAAATTTCATGTCATAAATTTTAAAGATTGACTTCTAAAATAGAAATTTTAATACGTCAATGAAAGTGATCAATTTTATTAATCTTATGAGAATCGTAAAAAATGGCAAAAGTCGCGCCACGTTTATTTATTTAACAGCTTTATAAAAACTTGGTTTATTCTCGGAAAAATACTGAAACTGCGTACGAAAGCTGCACGTTTTAGCTTTAAAATACATCCTGATTTTTGTAGATAGGACACTTGGATCAAAAGATATC
The DNA here is from genome assembly GCF_040954645.1 of Diabrotica undecimpunctata. Taxonomy (NCBI): domain Eukaryota; kingdom Metazoa; phylum Arthropoda; class Insecta; order Coleoptera; family Chrysomelidae; genus Diabrotica; species Diabrotica undecimpunctata. The sequence goes on along the minus strand of NC_092807.1, from coordinate 93,022,355 downwards.
GAATTTTTACCGTCGAGCTGATACAAATTTTATTGAACATTGATTTCGCGCGCGTAACTGATATTTAAAACCTTCGGTCGATGTTTCTGAGAGAACAGTTCATTCTACACAAAAAGTGGTAATAAATATTTTTGTGTAACATTGTTTAAGCTACATTTTTTATTTAAAATATATTTTTCTATTTCTTAAAAAATGCCCCTATCATTAGTTAAAATTAGGTCTTCGTTTGTTCAGGTCTCTCTTATATTTGTGCATACTAGTAGGTAGTGTTTGCGTTGGTTGTGGGTTAAATTGAGTAGCTCCCGATATAGCCCATCCCAAGCCCAGACAAAAAAGAAGGAATAGAGGCGAACACGTCTACAAAAGCCAGGGTTTAGCTGTCCTAGCTGACAGAACTCTGCAAGAAAAACTTATCTAGGGTTAAAGATTACAGATGAAGACAACAACACCGATGAAGGCGTATGACACGAACATTCGAAACGGTGAATTCGGCGGAAGTGGCAGCCCTGTTCTGGGCGTAGTAGAGAATCGTTAACCGAAAAATTAACGGTATAAGTAATCTTCCACTTGTTGGTCAACAGCTATAAGTGAAACAACCGACACGTGGTAGGGTACTTCATTGCCCTAGAGCGAAAACATCGTAGACGAAAGAGTTAAATTAGTCAATTGTATTGAGATGTGGAAAGCTACGTAATGACGACCATATTAGAGATCTGTAAGGATATCCTCAGAACGCCACAATGGCTGAAAATTTAATATAAATAGCCTTCAGCTCCGGACACCGCTTAAGTGGAGAGAGAGTGCTGATAATCACCCAGTAATCCAATAATGTCCCAATAGTGAAAAGTATCGGTACGTGGAATCTTCGAAGCATATACCAAGCAGACAAGGCAGCAAATATTATTCAAGAAACGAGACGCCTGAACATAGATATTTTAGGATATAGTAAAGTTCGATGGCCAAATTTTATACAGAGAAACAGAGAAATATATTTTACGCTACTTTTCTACAAGGATAGGATTAATATAAAGATCAGCAGCAACCCCCCATTGGAAGTCTTACGTTGCCGTGCAGGGTATCTGTTAAAAACTTTAATCTTTAATTACATAATCTTTTTAACAAAAATGTAACACATGATAAATTTTGTATCATTTTAAAGATTTTTAACTAAAAATCACTAAAATTAAATGTCACTAAAATGTCACATTTTAGTGACATTTAACGTTAACGTTTGCATTCAGTAAAGTGGTAGGGTAGACTGGGGCTAGTTGTGCCACTTTGGACAAAATAATTTTTAACATTTTTTTCGTAATTTTTAGGGCTGTTAGATTACTTTAATGAGGTACTATTTTTAATTGGGAATCATTATTTGGGAACATCAGCAATTTTTAAGCAATACCTTACAGTATGTAAATAGTTTTACAAAATGCACATATTGTCACAATTTGTCCCAATATGGGGTAAGTTGTGACGAACTTGGGGCAGGTTGTGACAGTAAATATTTTTAAATATAATAAACTTTAGTTGGAGAATAATAACAAAGTTTCCATAATAAATTTATTTTATAGTTAAGTATAGATACATAAATGTTTGATAAATGTTTATGTAAGAAACAAATGTGTAGAAAAACATCTAGTGAATTTAAAGTAAAATAAAAAACTTAATCGCTATCGTCAATTTGTGCTGATTCTACTTGTAGTTCTGAAGAGTGGCAGTTTATACAAACATAATAAAGATCATCTTTTGTGCACTTTACATGAGCCCACCTCTTGCATTCCATACATTGCACCCAGTCTTCTCCTAACCTAGACTTTTTATATGGTCCCATACAAACTAAGCAAAAGTAATCTTCTTCCTCTTCTTCTGAGCTGTCTTCTCTTTTTCTTGTTGCGGTCTCTTTCTTTGGCGCTGCTTTTTTCTTAGGCAACAGTTGTTTTGAGTCAAATAATTTTTTCTTTATTTTATCCTCTTTGCACTTTATTGTTTCCTTCCTCTTTAACTCTTCACTGCGAATTGTCTCCTTGACAGGTGTGCTAGTCAAAATTGCAGATGTTAAGCTCTTGCGTTTTTTATTTTTTCGAGGACCAGCTTTTGGCAGAGGTCTTATATCCATAGGGCTGACAGGCAGAACTTCGGCATGGAATGATCCTGGTAGGTTGGCCTGCGATGATCCTTGTTGATATGGTCCTGGTTGATAGGTATGGGAGGGTCCTGGCTGGTTAGCATAATATGACGACGGTTCAGGTTCATCGAGATGCTGAAACTCTTTAAGCTGCCCAGCACTGGCTTCCTCATTACCATCTACGATGTCAATAGGCCTATTCAAAGGTCGGTCGGTCACCGAAGAACACAGAAAGTCTTCTTCATTAAAAATGTTTCTATTGAATTCCCATATTCCTGTAGAACGAAATCCTGCCTGAACATTTGTTGGTGTTACAGCTTTAGGTAATGCTGTTTTCACTATACTTGGGATGTCATAAATTGAGACTGTGTTTCCAGGATGAGATTTCATCCATCCACACATGGCGTCGTTTAAAAACTTCTTAAATGGACCAAAAACGGAAACATCCAGTGGTTGAAGTCTATTTGTTGTATGGGGAGGGAACGATAAGAGAGTAATACCGTGCTCTGTACAATAGTCAAGGACTTCGATATATAGGTGAGCACTGTGGTTGTCTAACAGAACTAAAACCGGTGATTTCTTTGAGCACCTTACTTTTTTTACAAAATGCTTCATAAAAAACAAAAAGTCCGGGCCTGTTATCCAGCCACTTGGGTTAGCAGTACCACAACAACCTACTGGCCCATCACGTACAAAATGCTCCTTGTAAAACTTACGTGGAAAAACGAACATAGGAGGAACTGAGTTACCCTCTGCGTTAATAGCAAGAACCATAGTAACATTGGTCCCCCTCTCAGCTGAAGTGACACCACCAACTCTTTTCTCGCCTTTCTTCGCTATGATTTTTACCGGTTTTTGGACAGTCCCAGTCCCTGTCTCGTCTATATTCCAAATATCATTAGCTGTAAAATGGTTTTGACTTAATACTAATTCGAGGTTATCAAAAAAGAGTCCGACATTGTGCTTGTTGAAACTTGTACTCCGACTTAAGCTGGTAGCCTCAGGAACACGAATAGACACATTATTGTTACGTTGCATGAACTTTGTAAACCAATCATTACTGGCGTGTTTTGTTGCTACCCAATTCTCAGGCACAAGAACTTTGTTCGCTATAGCAAATTCAAAAGCTAAACTTTTCATTTCTTTTGGGCTAATACCATAAAATATTTTCGCTGCCTGAACAGCATATTCACAGAGCTCTTCTTCTTGTTGTTGTGAAAATATCATTCGAGGTCTTTTGTAACCCATTTCTACCACTCCATCTGGATTGGTTTGTTGTTTTTTTATATATCTAAGTAAGGACATCCGGTTAACGCCAGATTTTTCAGCTGCTTGCCTTAAACTACACGATCCAGACTTAACATCTAACGAAGCCGACTCGTAACTGTTTATATTACTCCGACCACGTTCCGTTTTCCTTTTATAATTTCTCACCATTATCTGTAACAAACCCATAAACATGCATTAAAATTAGTAGGGGCATGTTGTGACACTGTCACAATCTGCCCCAAGCCTTTCGTCACAACTAGCCCCACCGTACGCCATTTTACATAAAGCCACTTGCACAGACCTTGACACGTCGTATAGAAACCAAACTGTGTCTTACTAGAGAGAAATAAACAAACTATCTACTACAACTAGAATAAGTTTCTTACCTTGTGGTTTGAAAGTGAAATAACAATTCAAAGACAAGAGCAAAATTTTACTTCGTTACAACGAAATGACATATAATTTTATAAAGCGGCAGAAACGCATAGCATCACAACCAAACTACACAAACAGACTGAGGACATGCGGACGTGGAATTCTGGGTAACCGGGCGACGCTGCTACCTATGGTTAGTCTATAAAACTATTTGTCACAACATGCCCCTGTCACAACTAGCCCCGATCTACCCTAATACTTATTCCAAGTAATACTCTTACGATTTACATTTTAGTACGAAAACGTTCTGTGATGTAGCCTGAAAGGGTCTTTTTCATTATATACTCCTTATACAGGATTTTTAAATAAAACTTCTGTGATTTATTGTATACATTCAACTACCGGAATTTTATATTCGTAGTGGATCTTCCATAAGAGTTTTAAGTTACAATAAATTCATAAGTATACCAGTAAAATATCCCAAGACTTTAATAATAGTTTTTTCTTTATTTTATTATAACGATTGGTTTTTAAGGGTGGCAACTTTTTAATGAGTTAAGCTCTCTACTGGATAACAAACGAGATAAAATACATTGTGAATGCACAATAAGTTCATTTAAAGCTGCAAAAAACGTTTTCCTATTTTTATGACACGAGGGGGTAGTTTTTAAAAATTTAAAGGGTAAACAAGTAATTTAACTTCATAAAGTATCTTAAAAAACTTGAAAATAACTTTATGCAACATACTGGAACATGAATTGAATCAAACAATGGAAGTTTTAAACCTAAAAAGAAAAAAGTACATATCGAGACAATATAACTTTTGAAATGGAGTGTGTGATAAGCTAGTATTTTTAGTAAAATTCACGCAATGCGGAAAAATTTGGAGCCTTTACTTCATTTTCAGCTTTAGTGACTATACTACTATTCGCTTGTGTGTTGTGTTCAAGCAATGATTTACCTTTGAGAATGTTAATAAAGAGTTGTAAAAGTATCCTTACTCTATAAGTATTTTTTTTGAGATAATCTATATTAAAATAAGCGTTTATGTTATTTTTTATTTATAATCAATAAAGACCGGAATATGTGCAAAATTCATTTTGTTCCATATCTGGCATATTTTGTATAAATTTCATATTTTTACGAGAAATTGCATATACCTGCATATTTTCACCAAGTAATAAAATCTGATTCTTTGAATCATTTTGGGCGTACCTGCTACTAGAATAAAATGTTTTAGGTAAACATTAAACAATTAACAACCCCGATATTCTAACAAAATAAAACATACATAAACACTTTCGGTGGGCGAAATCTTCCAAAAAAACCCAATGCGAGAAAGTGCGAAGACTATAGAATTATAAGCCTTATGAGCCATTTACTTAAAACATTTCTAAAGGTCATCCACAAAAGAATATATACAAAATGTGAGGAACAACTAACAAGAACACAATTCGGATTTCGTGATGCTCTGGGAACACGGGAGGCCCTTTTTGCTGTACAGGTGCTATTTCAGAGATGCAGGGATGTGAATTGTGATATATACGTATGCTTTATAGATTACCAGAAGGCATTTGACAGAGTAAAACATGACAAATTAATGACTCTAATGCAAGAAATTGGAATTGACAACAAAGATCTTAGAATTATCAGAAACATTTACTACAATCAAACGGCCAAAATCAAAATAGAAGACCAGTTAACTGATAAAATTGCAATAGAACGTGGAGTACGACAGGGCTGTATTTTGTCTCCATTGTTGTTCAATATTTATTCTGAATGGGTATTTAAGGAAGCTTTAGACGGTTGTGCGAAAGGAATACTAATAAACGGTGAATGGTTGAATAACATTAGATATGCAGATGACACTATAGTTTTTGCCGATAATCTGAATGACTTACAGATATTAACAAATCGCATAACAGAAGTCAGCAACAGATACGGACTAGCTCTTAACATAAAGAAAACCAAATTTATGACAATTAGTAAAAAACCAATACTAAACGCTCAACTTACAATCAACCAACAGAATATCGAAAGAGTCGAGCAATATACATATCTAGGCACCAATTTAAATAGCCAATGGGACCACTCAACAGAAATTAAACAGCGAATAATAAAAGCAAAAGCAGCATTCGTTAGAATGAGAACTATTTTCAACAGTCGAGACATATCATTAAAAACAAAATGCCGTCTATTGAACTGCTACATATTCACAGTTCTGCTCTACGGAATGGAAGCATGGACACTGACTGTTGCATCTATGAATCGGCTCGAAGCTTTCGAAATGTGGTGTTATAGGCGCATCTTACGTATATCCTGGGTTGACAGAGTTACTAATGTGGAGGTCCTGCGTAGAATGGGGAAAGAATGTGAAATTCTCATGACCGTCAAAACTAAAAAGTTGGAATATCTAGGTCATGTAATGAGAAATCAAGAACGTTACGGCCTTCTCCAGCTGATTCTCCAAGGGAAAGTAAATGGTAAGAGAGGACCGGGAAGAAGACGCATTTCCTGGCTTCAAAATTTGCGAAAGTGGTATAACACGACTACCAATGAACTGTTCCGCGCTGCAATAAGCAAAGTGAAGATAGCCGTGATGATCGCCAACGTCCGGAACGGATAGGCACTTTAAGAAGAAGAAGGTGGGCGATGAAGCTGTAGAAATAAGTAGCAGCTTTATGAATCTCCGAAACTTACAGTAGTCTTATTTATGGTTTACATATCAAACAGTGTAAACGTGTGTATTAAGGCAAATTTTTACGTAATTTTATTATGCAACCCGTGACTTCGTTAATTTGTTTATATCGCGATGTCCAAACTAAGTGCTTAGATTCATCCATATCTTGAATTGAAGCTGGATGGAGGAAAAGTATTTTATTGAGTTTGCTTTACAATTGTAAGTATTTTCATTTTAGCCCATTAGTGCCCACGGATACCATATGGTATCAAAATCCCAATCAAATCAATATTATTGAGGCTCCACTGGAATTATTTTAGTGGTAGTTCGAATGTATTTTGTTTCAAGGTTAGCAGACATGACAGACTTTTAGTATATGTCATTTGTTAGCCGAACTCTCTGTGTTTTATTGGAATGCAATTTTTTTTTCTGGAACAGTTTTTATTTTCAGTCCAAATTATGGCTGTTCAATGGGTATATTTTCGCACTAGTATTACATATTTTAGTAAAACTTTGATATAAACTAATGTAAATAGATTAAAGATTTGTTTTGAGCATAAAAAAATTTGAATCAGTTTAAATTTGTTTTTATATGAAGCGCTAAATTAGCGTGACACCGTTTGGTCCGTGAGACGAGGACGTTTAGGAATGGTGACATGTTTATATAGTAAGTGCAATATATACGGTTTTTGTTTTATGTTAAATATGTTGATGACGATATAGGGTTGGAGGGGGTACTTTTGAACGTGGGGTAGAATTGAACAATTCAAATTTCCCTCTTACAAGTACCGCAATATTCGTAATTTTTTTTACCCGGCGCTGGCTACATTTATACTACTAGTCTGATGTTGCGTGAGCGATTGTTGTTGTGTTTACAAATGTAACAGCGGAAGTAAGGTTTTCGGTATTTAAACGCATCTGTGTGTAATTTTGGTTGTAAGGATAATACAAGCAAAATATTCGGAACTGGGTGGTGTTGCTGCTAGCCTGCAATTCGCAGGCGTTTTCAAGATATGTGTTCGATATTTAACTTTGTAATTCTATCCCTAAATTTTTAACTTACCTAAATTTTAAATCTGTACTTGCGGGCACATTTGAACTACAGGAATGGGGCACTTTTGAACTTTGTTCAAAAGTGCCCCATTGCTGCAAGCTCCATTAGGAAGAATTAAAATTAATGTGGATTTTTATTAACTGAGATGGTACGTTCATACAAAAGAAAACGTGCAGAGGTGCCTCCAAGTGAAGATGATATCCAAAATGCCATACAAGCAGTGAAGGGTGGCATGAAACTTCGCACGGCTGCTGCAACGTATGGAATTACACATATAACACTATTTTATAGAATAAAAAGGAAACAGGAACGAGAAAGGGCAGAACAAAATGGTGTAATTTATAATAATCTGTCGAATTATTCAAGTTTGTATTCTACTGGTCAAGCTTTTAACAAAACTGACGAAACCCTTTTAGTTAATTATATATAAAAATCTTCAAAAATATATTACGCTTTAACATACACCCAAATCAGAATTTTTGCTAATGATTATGCAAAAAGACTAAACAAATCTATATGCAGCAGTAAATGGGATGCCAATAAAATTGATGGCATAGTCTGGTTGCAGTGTCTTAAAAACAGGCACCAAAATTTGGCATTGAGGAAACCTAAAGTCTAAAGTTTAAGTGCACTTCGAAATTTACTGAAGAAGGTAGAATTTCTATTTCTTCAAATTATTCGAAACTCGATTAGTTACGCCAAAAAGACTTTATTTAAATATGTGTTAGAAGTCATTTGCCAAAAGTTTACCGAATTCGTACCGGCACAGGTACTAGAAAAGAATCTAGCCGTAAATACTATTTTAAGAAAAGAAATTATTCAAGTATGCAAAAAATTTTTCTTAAAAACTCTGTGCGTTAGACATGGTCCAGTGGATCATGCTTTAAAACGCAAAAATCAAAATGGGTTATTTAATATGAAAGATAAAAGGGGAAGGCATGCTCCTTACAATAAAACACCAGATAATCTTGTACAGAAAGTTAAGGAGCATATTGAGAGCTTTCCGACTACAGAATCACACTATTGTCGGAAAAGTTCAAATAGGTTATATTTGGATCCCAATTTATCAATTAACAAAATGTTTGAGCTTTATATGGAACAGTGCATAAGTTAAGTTGAAGCTTATGTTAGTGAAGTCACTTATTGTAGAATATTTGGAAACCATTCTAAAATATCTCATTTTTTAATCCAATTAAAGACCAGTATGAAATTTGCAACCAGTACAAGAACAAAACTATTAATGAAGAAGATTATAAGCAACATTTACAAAGAAGGGACGAAGCAGCCGAGGCAATAAAATCTGACAAACTGCGAGCAGCTGAAGAAAAAACATTTTTAAGTGCTTCGTTCGATTTACAAAGTATATTGCAAATACCATCCTTAGATGTGTCACAAATGTATTATTCTCTTAAATTGTGTGCTTTCAACTTTACAATATATGAAGCGGCACCTCCAAATAATACACACTGCTATGCATGGACAGAGATTAATGGTCAACGTGGCAGCTCCGGAATTGAAACAGCATTGATTAAGTGGATAAAAACTCTGCCAAAAGACATCACAGAGATCAGTTTCTATTCTGACATCTGCAGCGGCCAAAACCGTAATCAGTTCATTGCCGCATTATTTTTGTATGTTGTAACACATACCCACATTTGATTTTGCAGCATAATTTTATGGAGAAAGGACAATCTTACATGGAGGTAAACTCAATGCAGAGTGCCATTGAGTCTGCCAAGAAAAATGTTGCCATTTTTATCATGCATGATTTGTTGAATATCTTCAAGTAAGCCCGTTCTACAAGACGCAACAAAAAGAGCAGCGCCTACACAGTTAAAGAATTACGGTATTCAGACTTTTTCGATCCTAAATTCTCAGCACATGTGTTCTTAAAAAATAGAGTCAAAGATAAAAATAAAGACAAAGTATCATGGTTAAAATTAAAAGTAATGCGTTGTGAGAAAAGTAAACCTGGCTGTATTCTTTATAAGTATAATTATAGTAATCCTAACCATAAGACTCTTAGAGTATGTGGCAAAGGAAGACCAGCTGTTATTCCAAAGAACATTCCAATGTTATACAATGAGCTATTGTCTATACCAGAGAAAAAGAAAAATAGCCTCCTTCAATTGTATAAACAAAATTGTTTCTTCAAAGTTCCATGAGTGGTATAACTCGATTCCAGTAGACAAGCAAAAAAAAAAGGTTTTAGTACCGGAACCAGCTTTTTCCGAAAGCGACGACACAGAAACTGATTAGATTTTAATTTTGTTTTATGTACTGATCATAGTTAATAAATATCATTTCCTAATAAGGTGTTAATAATATTTTTTGAATTTGACTAAGTCAAATTTCAAATTTTTTTTACAACAAAAAGTTACCAAGTACATTTTTTTTATAATTATTCAGTCCCAAATGTTTACATTATGGTGGTTAGAAACTAACGTTTTTAATACACAGGATATCAAAATTGCAGTCATATAAAGTTAATATCCGATTTTATATAAAACTTGTGGTATTTTATATATAACCTAAACTTTAATTTCTCGAAAACAGTGATTTTTGACTTGGTCAGTTTTTGCAGTATGCCGACGATATCTGCAAATATTATGTATATTCTTTAAAACTTTTTGCATATTTGCGCCAATTTTATGCATATATATGTGCATATTTATTCTGTTTTTTTTTGCATATAATATTCCGATCTCTAAAATCAGGTATGCTACTGCATAATTACAGGCAACCACTTTTTTCGAGCCTAGGACAACTTATATCAATTGATGTTTCTTTTTTTCCTTATGTATTTGTTTATGTATGTCATTGGGTTTCTTTGTATATCCAGATTAAAAATAAGGTGACATCCAACTAAAATGTCTTGTTTTTTTTTATTTTTCAGCACTGTCTTTTTTATCTTGCTAGAATCTTTTGCCAAATATATTATCCACAACTAAATTGCTGCCAAAACTGAATGCCGTTCGCAGTTGCCATCTTCTCATTCTTACTTCCAGGACCTATCACCTACTGTCACTACTAAAGAATATACAGACATGGCTATGTATCACTTTTGTTCACCAGGAAGCTAAATAAACTGACCCCTATCAGACTTTTTAGTTCTCATACGTTGTAAACGTTCAGATAATGTAGTTTTGAAGCTATTTTCTTGTGGATTTCGATGGAAAATTAACTTATATATTGTATGTAAATAAAACATTAAAATAATAAAAAAAATTAAGCTCAAAATAATAATTCTATAAATATATTCAATTAAATTTTTATCGCTCTGTATGTGTAGAAACCTTTTTAACATTCTTGTGTACAGAATGTCGCAGTCTGTGCGTATGGGTGATTAGTCTACTTTTCAGAAGTTCAACGACCGTTTTAAAACATATCTTGCAAATTTTGGCACTTTAAAATAATATTTTAAAATATCGATTCAAAACCTTATTAAAAAACGTTTGTTTTTAAGATCAAAATAAAAATAAAGTAAATAAACTAAACAACAACAATGTAAGTACAAACGCAATTTTCATAGAAATCACCATAATTTTAAAAAACAAAAGGATTTGCTAAAATCAATTAAACAAAAAATTGATAGAGATTCTCTTGTACTCAGCAAGGCTGATAAGGGTAATTGTGTTGTAATCTTAGAACAAACTCAATACATAGAGAAAGTAGAATCTTTTCTTTCAGATAACAGTTTTGTAGTTTTGGAAAAAAATCCACTTAACACCTTTATTAATAAAACAAAAGCAATGGTCAAATTGTTTAATGATACTATTACTAAATATAACAACAGAAAGTTAATTGTATCTAATCCTATAACACCTAGGTTATATGGACTTCCTAAAATCCATAAACACAATTGTCCCATAAGGCCTGTAGTAAGTTTTTGTAACACTCCAGTTTCTATTTTATCAGAGTTTATTTACAACACAATTCAGTCTATCACTAATTTTAAACCTAAGTTCTCCATCAAAAATTCTTTAGATCTAATAGAACGGTTAAATAACATTAGGATAGAAGAGGGTTTTTATTTAGTTTCTTTTGATGTTTCCAATCTGTTTACTTCTGTACCAAGAGATGAAACATTACCTTTAGTACACAATCTTCTAGACAATTGCAACATATCGGCAAAAGACAAAGATGCTATCTTAACTATACTTAAATTCTGTCTGGATCAGGACTTCTTTCAATTCAATCAAAAAATATATAAACAACCAACAGGTTTAGCAATGGGATCTCCACTATCACCTTTTCTGGCTGACATTTTCTTAGACAGCTTAGAACAGAAGTTTGTTAACAACAACAACAAAATAGTTTTTTGGTCAAGGTATGTTGATGATTGTATAGCTCTCATACAGGGAACCCAAGATGATGCTTTACAGATTCTGGATGATCTTAATAACCTCCATACCAACTTCTCTTTTACTCTGGAACCAGAATCTGATAAAAAGTTGAACTTCTTGGATATGACTATTTCCCGTAATAAAGATTCTTTAGAGTACAATATTTACAGAAAACCTACCCAAACAGATCATGTTATACATGATACATCTAATCATCCAACCCAACATAAAATGGCTGCTTTCAACAGTTACATTCATAGGTTACTCAAATTTCCACTTTCTAATGATAATTTTAATTCAGAACTTAATACTCTTAAACAAATTGCTTTCAATAATGGTTATGATCCTAACATTATCTATAAGCTTCTAAATAGAGCTAAACTAAAAATTGCAGAAAAGCTTGCATATTCATCACAATGTTTTCTTCAACCTACTGCTTCAAATAACACCAGATATTTCTCCTTCACCTACATTAGCAGCATTTCCAATAAAATATCTAAACTTTTTACTTCTACAATCGATAACATCAAAATTTCCTTCAAGTCACACAACACCTTAGGTTCCTTCTTAATCAACACCAAAGATAGGATGAACACACTTGACAAAAGTGGTATTTACAAATTAAAATGTGATGATTGTGATGACTGTTATGTAGGTAGAACCATTAGAAAGTTATCCACTAGAGTTTCAGAACATTTGAAAAGACCAAACTCTTCAAGTTTTGGTCAACACTTATTATCCAGTAAACACAATTTTAACATCAACACTGGTTTATCTATCTTACATGACATTAGTAGAAAGAAAAACTATATGGAGTTGGATTTATTGGAAGATTTGGAAATTACAAGGGAAACAAATGAAAACTCTCACTGTCTTAATACTCAAATTAATTTAAATTGTACTAAATTTAAACCTATTTTTAAAAACTTTATTACAGCTTCACCTCGTAGGGGACCCAGCTCGACTGTTTAGACTTCCTGCACTGAGCACATTCATGACTGTGGGTTCAACTGAACTACTTGGATTACACCCCATTTATATACTTTGCTTTCCATTTTGATTTTCAATTATTAGTATTTTAATTACATAGTCAGATCTCTTCCTTTCTACATTACAGATAGTGCTTGGTAGACCATTTTATTGTAGTCAACCACCCACTGTCTAACATATTGTTTAGTCCGCTTCTTGCATTCTTACTTTTCGTCTATTTCAGTTGCTCTCAAACTAACACCTTAAATTACAGACATGTTTGAGTGTGAGATCTGGATTATTCAATCTACTTAAAAAATATTCTATATAATTTTATATTTCATCAGTGACCTCCTATAGTAGTGTCAGTTGGACTTATGCTCAATACTTAGTTTCATAGAATTGTAAAAGGTGCAGATCACATATCTATGATTGTGACTGCTCATCCAAGTTGTCATTTGTCACATGTCACCCCAACATTTCCGTTAGATCAGGAGCCATTCTGTCTCCGGCTTCTTCAAGTAATGTAGCCTTCCTTAAATTATTTTAAAGTGTTTGTTTGTCCATTTGTAGTGTAGTGTAATGTACATTTATATGTTTATGACATCTTGTTCTTGCCGGATGGCCACAATTGACGAAGTAAGTCTATAAACGTTAATCACATAAAAACCTTTTTTCAACCATAAACTTCGAGTTTTTATCGAAGTTAATCAATTTCTTTGGTTATAAAAAAACGTTTCTTGGCTTATTTCAGATGCCCCTGAAGATGATCTAGGGATCGAAAGTACTTGGGCAAGATTTAATTAAACTGTGCTCGATATATGCCTTTTATCTGATCAAAGTTTAAATACATTTCACTTATCCGTAATTGCTTCAAAGTGGTATTTACATGTTTGAAAACTTTGGTCTTTTTCTTGAAAACTGCTTTTAGATTTTTCCTTTCTGGATGTCTCATCCATCTAAGTTTTAGTGCTTTGATGAAGCTGACGATGTCTTTTCCTGTCAAAAGTTCTATGATTTTGGGTTTCATCATTTTTCTAATTTCACCATTACGTAGATTTATTGGGCTTGCTATTCTCCGAATTCTTTTTTTAGGTCTTTATTATTTCTATGCTAAACACATTGTGTATATACTGGTCTAAATGCTGCTTTGTAAGTTTTTAATTTTGTGTTTTAAGTGAGCTGCTTAATTTTGACATTATATTTCCAGTATTTCCTTGCCAGCATTGGTTCACCTCTATGCTTCTATTATTAATTCTATTAATATTGCAATCCCTAGTTACTTAAAGTATTGTATCTTCTCGAGCAAATAGTCTTCAATAGTTATATCGATCTTACTAACTATATTTTTTCTGAAGCATACTATACCTTATTTTGTACTGGTTTATTGCTAGACCTCTCTTGGATACCTTCTTCCACAACTTCACTTTCCCAATTCCAGTTTCTACCTCTGGTTGGTATTGAAGTGCTTATTTGGTTATGTTAATATAAACAAATAAGTGAAGAATTTCTACCAAGAAGAAAACAAGGGAAACTAAAAAGAATATAGAATATAGAAGAATTCTAAACAAATATTTATGATATACCACAGTGCTCTGCTAGATTTTATGAATTTGTTACCACCTTAGTAATTTTTCACCCGTTAACCCTTATGGAAAGTCAATAATTCTAGATAAAATTTAAGGGGAAAAATTTTTTTTTTTTCAAATTCACTCTCCTTTACTTACATAAAACTGAAATAAAAAAACTGTTTTTTAAACGTTTACTAAACTTTAACTACCCTGATAATCGTGCACCCCTAAACCAATCTTATTTGGAAACGTTCTTGCTAACTTAATATTTGAGCCAGCGAAATTAGAAAAAATATATTTTTGAAACACCACACTGTTCTGCTAGGTTTTAACGAATTTATTACCACCCTAGTAATTATTCACCCCTCAACTGCCTCTTATGGAAAGCCAATAAGTCTGTTTGTTTAAAATTTAAGGTGAAACAATATTCTTTTACAATTTTACTCTCCTTTACTTATAACTGAAATAAAAACTGTTTTGTTTAGACTAAACTTTGATCACCATGATAATTTTTCACCAATAAACCAATCTTATTTGGAAACGTTCCTGTTAGCTTAATATTCGAAGCAGCGGAATTAATAAAAATTATATTTAAAATACCACAGTGTTCTGATAGATTTTTACGAATTTGAAGATGATGAAAAATCTATTTTTACACTTTTACTGTACTCTATCAATCAATATTTCTGTTAGTTTAAAATTTATTGCGAATTTTTTTTTATATTCCACTTTACTCTACTTATAATTGAAATAAAAAAGTGTTCTGGTAAGTTTTTACTACACTTTCACCACCCTGATAATTTTCCACCACTAAAGCAATTTTATTTGCAAATGTTCCCGCCAGCTAAATATTCGAACCAGCAGAATTTAAAAAATATATATTGGTGAAGTACCACAGTGTTTTGATAGGTTTTTACAAATTTATTACCACCTTATTAATTTTTCACTTCTTAACTACTCCTTGTGGGAAGTCAAAATTAAGGTATTAAGCGGAAGCTCGAATATTAAGCTAGCTAATTCAAATAAAAATTTTGAAATACCATATGATTCTTCTCGATTTTTACTAATTTTTCACCTCTCATCTAACCAGTGGTAGCTTAAGTTAAAACAAAAATAGTAATTTTCAAATAAATACCACTGTATGCTAGAAAGCTTTTGCAATTCATTTACCACCTTCACAATTGTTTAAAGATGGGATACCAAACGAGTTACTGAAATATTGTGGTGCAGCAATGCCAGAACAATTAACAACATTAATTAATAAAATTATAAAACACAATAAAATACCGAAAGAATGAAAAACGAGCGAACTAATTCTACTATTCAAAAAAGGAGATAAACACAGCCAGAAAACTACATAGGTATAAACTTGTTAAATACTACGCTAAAACTTACAACTAAAATTTTCCAAGTGCTAATAAATCAGAGGAAAAGTTTAGCAGATGAACAACAGGGTTTTCGTAGTGGAAGATTGTGTACAGATGCAATATTCGTTATAAAGCAAATTACTGAGAAATGACTAGAGTATATTAAACAAGCATTTCTGTGTGTGATTGACCTAAAGACAGCGTTTGACAGAGTAAGATTCAAAAATGTAATCCATCTTCTGTTTAATAGAGAAGTTCCCCTAAAAATTATAAAAACTATCGACAACATCTATCCAAACAATAAAATGAAAGTCACAATAGAAGGACAACTTACAGAACCTATTGAAATAGGCAGCGGAATAAGACAAGGGGATTCATTCAGCCCTATGCTTTTCAATTTGATCATGGATAAAATCATCAAAACCTTTAACAGAGGAAGAGGATACAGCATGGGAAACAAAGAAATCAAAATACTCTGTTATGCAGGCGACGCAATATTGATAGCCCAAGATGAAAATAATTTGCAAAGACTGGTCCACAGATTTAACATAAGAGCCAAAGAATTTAATATGGCTATCTCATCTCAGAAAACTAAAACAATAGTAGTCAGTAAAGAACCAACCAGATGTAAAATAGACATTGATGGCATCAGTATTGAACAAGTAATGTAAATAAAATACCTGGGAATTACACTATCTAGCTATGGAGACCTAGACAAAGAAGTGAGAGATCAAGTACAAAAAGCAAATAGACTGGTAGGATGCCTTAATAACACTATATGGCAAAACAGACACATTGATGCAGATGAAGTCAAGAATTTATAAACCCAGTGTAAGACCAATAATGACATACGCCTCAGAAATAAGACCCGACACAGCCACAACGCAAAGGCTACTGGAAATGGCAGAGATGAGAGTACTAAAAAGTATTACAGAAAATACGCTGAGAGATCAAAAGAGAAGTGAAGACATTAGAAGAAAATGTAACGTACACTGTATAAATGAATAGACAGAAAATAGGAAAATAATGGAATAATCACAGAAGAAGTATCGGACGACCGCGCAAAAGATGGAGTCACAACCTTTCATAGAGGTACTAATCCGCCAATGAACAATAGAGGTACTTCTGCTAGGTTAAATTTTGAACTGACAAAACAAAATTATAAAAAGTATTTTTAACAATTTTTTTGTATTGTACTTTTACTTCAACCTTTTACTATTTTTTGCTATATTCTTGCTATTTTAGGGGCGTTAAGTCGTTCTTTTTCGTCCGGTATAAAAAATGTACGTTTTCACATTTTAAGAGTTAAAAATCAACTATAGCCGTAATCGTGCGTAGATGAATGTGCACTGGTGTTTACTATTAAAAATTACTTAAAAACTATTGTACTCAGCATACAACACACTCAGGGACAGTACAGAGGCGCTATATGTATTTACAATTTATTGCCACCGTTAAATAATAGTGAAGAGGGCGGTATAAGGGATGGGAAAAACCTGCCGGTTTTAACCGAAAACCGGTTTTTTTACTTCGCAATAACCGGCTTTATCGGTTGTTTTTTTTGTCCCGGTTATAACCAGTTTTTTATTTTTAAAGTAAAAACCGGATATTACGTTTTTACAGTAATTAGGATTAGGTTAGGTATTATTTTGGATCCCAGTCATAATTATTATTCAAAATTATTATATTAAAAAACCAAAAACAGGTTTTTGGAAAAACTGGTTTTTTTGGCCGGTTATAACCGCCAGGTTAAACCGTAAGCAAAAAACCGGTATAACCGAAAACCGGTGTTTTGTCAAACACCGCCATCCCTAGGCGGTATCAACCTAAAATCCGATTAAAACTGCAGCCCTCACTACTTGATTGGCGGTTCACTTCGCTCAGGTCTATGGATGTACCCAATAAATACAAATCTTTTAATCTTTTAACAATAGGTGCACAAGATGTACTGACCCTCCTTTACAATTAGGTAATTAATGTAGTAGACAAGTAAAATATAATTTACATATGCTAAAAAATGAAAACAAAGAGAAACAGTTCTAGTCACATATAAAAGAAACCCTAGAACACACCTGGGCAGTCGACCAATCAAGCACGGAAATGTGGAACAACTGCAAGGAGGCTCTGAAATTAGCAGCCGAAAGCACATTGAGAATATCCCGAACCCAAGAAAGAAACGACTGGTTCGACCAAGACTGCAAAAAAAAACAGATGAGAAGAACGAGGCATTTAGGACCATGCAACAACGAAAAACTAGAACAACAATGGATAGATACAAAAACTTAAGGAGAGAGGAAAAACGCATACACCGAAAAAAGAAACGAGACTCGGAAAATGACATATTAGAATGGCTCGAAAGCCATATGAGTCACGGAGAAACAAAAAAGTTCTATCATCAAATAAATATTATTAGAAAAGTATTCAAACCAAGAATCAACTATTGTAATGATAAGGAACTTACTTACGAACAAAGAGGATATCCTTTTACGATGGGTAGAGCACTTTCGAGAGTTGCTGGAAGGGGAACCTACTAACAATATAGAGCTGGAATACCGAAATGAGGAACTCGTGGAACCCCCCTCGGTAGATGAAGTGAAAATATCTATAGAAAAACTAAGGAACCATAGGTCCCCAGGTAGCGATGGAATCCCAGCAGAGTTATTTAAGCACGGTGGAGAGCAGCTCACCAAGGTGATGCGAGAAATTGTTTGTAGAATTTAGTCTGAGGAGCAAATGCCTAAAGAATGGAGCTTAGGCTTAATTTGCCCGTTACACAAAAAGGGAAACCAACTGGAATGCAATAATTACCGCGGAATAACTCTCCTAAATACAGCATACAAGATATTGTCAAATATTTTGCACGAGAGATTAAAGCCTTATATTGAAATGTTTCTAGGAGAATATCAGGCGGGATTCAGGCGTGGACGTTCAACCATTAACCAGATATTTACACTACGACAGATCCTCGAAAAAGCGCAAGAGTTTAACATAGATATGTATCATATTTTTGTCGATTTTAAAGCGGCATATGACAGTGTCTTAAGACCAAGTCTTTACAACGCTATAAATGAGTTAGGAATTTCAAAAAAACTCATATGTTTGATAAAAGTGACAAAGGCTAAGATGCTATCAGCAGTAAAAATTCAAAACGACTCGTCAACCCCATTTCAAATACATAGGGGGTTAAGGCAGGGAGATGCGCTGGCGTGTTAGCTTTTTAATGTCGCCTTAGAAAAAGTTGTACGAGACGCTAATTTAGATAGCAGGGGAGCAATATTTAATAGATCAGTCCAAATTCTAGCATATGCAGACGACGTGGACATTATAACAAGAACTAGGGCGAGAACTGCGGAAATCCTAACCGAGCTAGTAGCAGCAGCAGAACGAATGGGGTTACAGATAAATCAAAATAAAACCAAATTCATGGCGACTAACACAAACACAAGAGCTGGAAATGTTGACACAAATTTAAACATCAATGACCAAAACTTCGAAGCAGTCAAAGAGTTCATATATCTAGGGACATCGGTTAACCCCAATAATAACACATCTGAGGAAATAAAAAGGCGAATAATAATTGCAAACAGGTATTATCATGATCTATCAAAGTACTTAGCTAACAAACGTCTGTCTCAAAAAACTCGTATAAGGCTGTATAGAACACTGATAGTCCCCGTTCTCACATATGGATCAGAGGCATGGACGCTAACGAAAACAGATGAATCCGCTCTATCCATTTTTGAAAGAAAGGTGCTACGCAAGATATTCGAAGCGGTCCGTGAGAACGGAATATGGACAATGACCAAAACTTCGAAGCAGTCAAAGAGTTCATATATCTAGGGACATCGGTTAACCCCAATAATAACACATCTGAGGAAATAAAAAGGCGAATAATAATTGCAAACAGGTATTATCATGATCTATCAAAGTACTTAGCTAACAAACGTCTGTCTCAAAAAACTCGTATAAGGCTGTATAGAACACTGATAGTCCCCGTTCTCACATATGGATCAGAGGCATGGACGCTAACGAAAACAGATGAATCCGCTCTATCCATTTTTGAAAGAAAGGTGCTACGCAAGATATTCGAAGCGGTCTGTGAGAACGGAATATGGACATGTAGCCCGGGCCCCTGAGTCAAACATGATAAAAAAGATTCTAACAGCGCAACCCGTGTGAATGAGAAGACGGGGTAGACCAAAGCTGAGGTGGATGGACGGGGTAACACAAGATGCCGAGAAGATCGGAGTCGGCAACTGGAAAATGCAAGCGAGGGACAGAATAGAATGGCGTAGAAAGCTTGAGAAGGTCAAGGCCCTCTAAGGGCTGTAGAACCAAGATGATGATGATGATGATGAATTAATGTAGTAGACATAATACAATTATTTCAATTTGTTGCCGTCTTTACGATAATATTTCTATTGTTGATTCAGTTAAACATAAAATATCAAATCTGAATAGGAAAATAGGGGGTTGAAGATTTGGGACAGAAATTATTGGGGTGGAGATAGGCTACTCAGGGTTTATTTGGAGAACTGGGTCATGGATAAGAGAAAAGGGGTACTTACATGAATCTCTTGGACAATATGACCAATTCTTCACACCTTATTAACTGCACATAAAACTTTGCACTGCTACACATTTTTCCAATAAAAAAAGGCAAAAAATGAAAATCCAATACGAATTTGAAGCTAAATTCGGAATACAACGAAACCACCTGCTTTTGGCAGCGTCTTTAGGGAGAGTGATGTACTTATTTTTAAAATTCATTCGCTCAACTTGGTATAAACAAAACATATAAACGAGAATATTTATTTAACGCGCAATATTAGGCGGCTTAACGATCAAAGAATACCAAGGAAATATGCATATGTGATATATAAACACAAATAAAAATAATAAATGAAAATGTGTTTATTATCAACTAGTCGAAATACACGGAAAATATTCTTCGGTGTTTGAACATATACGGGGTGATTTCAATACATATTAAAGAACTTAAAAATGCTACAACTTGAAGTTTAGAAAATATACCAAGAAATAATAATACAATTTGTTTTGAATTCAAACCGCACAGTATTTAACCTAACTTTAAAATTATTTTAATAAAAATACTGCATATATCTAAATTACAAATGCATATTTGGATATTATTTGTGTATATTCAGCCTGTTTTAAAATGAATATTGCTTAATATTTTAGACTTTTTCCACTGCACATTTTACAGTCTCTAATTATGAGACTGAGACATTCTTTCGAGAACTGAGAAGGAGTAATCACCATAAATGGCCCGAAAATATCCTTCGACACGCTAATGATCACCCTCATCGCTGCATCTAAAGAAGAATTAGAACTCATACGAGTAAAGGAAAAAAGTTTGGAAGTCAGTCTCCAGATTAACCAACAGAAAACCAAAATAATGATACTAAACCTACAGACCTTACATAATTAAATAACATCGAAACGGTTAACACTTTCACTTATCTTGGCTTGTTAATAACAAACCAAGGGGTATGCAGTAAAGAAATTGGAACAATAATTGCACTGGCCAAACAAGCCATGAAAAATCAAACAAAGATTTGGAAAATTCATCGTATAACAGACAAATGGAAACTGACAATACAAGACACTTCGCGAAATTACGATGCTTAAAAACAAGCTAATGACTAGGAGAAAGAAATAAATCTGTTGCCATTATCATTGGTTTTTGCGGTAATATTATAATTAGGTAGTTTTTCTGTTTGACTATTGAAGTCATCTATTAAAACAATATTTCGAGAGTTCCCAATTGTATTAACAGTTTCGTTGATAATCTCCAAAAAGAACTCTATTATTGATTGATTTATCCTCTAATAGGACATACGTGACTATTAACGTGATATTCTACTGAAAGGTTTAATATTCACTTATTAAGGATATTTTCGTTGATAATTTAGAAATAATGTTATTACAAAATTACAAACTAAAAAATATTTAAATGATTTTTTGATGATAAAGCCCTTTTAAAGCAACGTATACGATATATACGTCTTTAATAATTGTCATCAAAGTTTATTAGCCGGGTTCGTTGAACCCGTGGCTTCTTAGCGCGGTTATTCACCTACTGAAAGTCGGAGTGGCTGATTACGATTATGGTGTACAAGCCCACCCTAATAAGGCTACGTACTATAAGAAATCGGATTTGTATAAACAAAACTCCGGCGTGAAATTCAAGTAGTACCATAAACTGCTGAAATTAGCCGAAAGTTTAAATACCGAACATGTTTAGCAGATAAGCCAAATATAAAGACAATATTAACTTGCAGAAAAGTTTATAAAGCGAAATAAAGAGCTTATCTTTGTTTAAAAAAAATTTCATTTGCCTAAGTCGAAACTTCTCACTACCAGAAGAAATCTTCTGAATTTAAATATTTTTTTGTCTGATTTTTGTATGGGATTAACCGCAATTGACTTTAATGACAATTACATTTTCATTTGTTTTGGCGCTTTAAAAATTTTAAAATTAAGGAATTATTAGGATTAACTTGTTAATGTTTATAAATTTGCGCTAGGTGACAAAAACCAATTTGACACACTTGGCCTCGATTTTTGAGTGAAATTCTGAAAAGCGTTGTTGTACATTTGAATTGATATCAAATTCTGATACTTCTGTTTCTATGTAGTAGTAGTAATTATATATGACGTGTCTCTGCTCTTCTATTAACTAATTCTTATTCTTCTAGTTCCTTGACCGTTATCAATTGTTAGATATTCCATATTCGCTATCGTGGTTTTTTGACAGCAGTTTGAAATTATAACGTAGTCGATTATCAGTACCATTGTCTTAAATACTTCAGCCATGATGTTCTTCTTCTACCCGGGCTACGTTTACCTTGGATATTTCCCTGAGTGATCAGATGTAAAAATTCATATTTTCAGGTTGTCTCATAATGTGACCGAAGTATTCCAGCTTGCGTCTCCTTATTGCATTGACCAGTTGTGTTGTTTGGTTCAGACGTCTAAGGACCTCTCTATTTCTAACCCTGTTGACTCAGCTTATTCTTAGTAGTCGTATGTATATCCACATTTCTGGAAATATATAATAATATGTCATTCGAACGCGAACTAAAACCGTGTCTGCAAAGTACGTTCCTCTTTTTACAAAAGTGGCTCTAAATTGTTCTATTTGGCTTTTAATTGATATTACTGCTTTTACTATATATATATATATATATATATATATATATATATATATATATATATATATATATATATAAATAATATATATATATATATATATATATAGTATATATATATATATATATATAGTATATATATATATATATATAGTATATATATATATATATATATATATATATATACAGTATATAGTTAGATTAATAATACTATAATAAAACATAATTTTTCTATGCTTCATTGCTAACAATGTATGAATGAACACTCTTTTGTTTGCAACATTGTATAACAACCGTTAATTGTTTAATCGTATCTTGGTTTTTTGTAAGCGAAATCTTGGTTAGCTATACGGGGAGAATCAAAACTAACAAAAAGTCTATTAATATTTTAGCAATGTTTATATAGAGTTGCGACACTGCAACAAGTAAGATGGGATGGGACTGTAAAAATCAGAAAATATTATAACCCTATTAGTATTAATTCTAATCAGAGAAAAACATTAAATTAAAACTGTAGAATGGAAATAAACTTGAAATAAACGTGGAAATGCACAGATCTCATACGAATTATAATATTATATTATAATAAAAAATACAAAAGAAATACATCCCGAAAGTATTTTAAATGACACAAATTAATCTTAGTGTTACATTTCATTTCATCAAAATCAACTAACAACTATATAATTTTCTACTGTGTATAATACTGCTCAGTTATCGGTTAGTAATGTAAACACTCACCGTATTGACACACATTTTTCTGTAAATGGTTTTAATTACATAAACGTTTAAATGTTCTCATGCCTCATTTAAATTTACTACAACTACAGTTCCAACTTACACAGTATACAGTTGTAACTGTTTAATCTACCAATATGTACATTGCAGCATTACCGATTATAGAAATAACGACGGTGATCTGAGTTTATTTACTTACTTCTTATATCCTTATTATGCATAATTTTTTTATAGATTTCTTGTTATTTTATTTTAGAAAAAAAAACTATTGATTTTTATATATTGGAAGTATTTTCAGGTGGAGTTCTGGGACGATTTCATTAGAGGACACTGCATTTGATTACATGACATCAATTTTAACTTTAAAATATGTCAGAAATATAGTGAAAACATGGCACTTAAAAATCTAATGCCAAAGCCACAACCAATCATGGTAGTACAATTTTCGTGTTAATATTCCTAGTGTAAGTGTAACACCACTCAAAAAAACTAATCTGTCATACATTTAGTTTATTCCCAATACTAGCATTAAGCACACGGCAAAATTTATATTGAGTATTTATTGAGTTATTTATATTGAGTATTGAGTAATTATATTAGTTCCTGTGTCGATGAGCGCTCTGTATGTTCTTTGCCCTATTTTTAGTGATGCGAACAGTCGAATGTCATTGCTTGCTGGCTGTGTAACGGCGAAAACGAATGGAGTCGAATCTTGTTTTACAGACTGGGACGACTCCTTGTTTCTCCAGTCTGTAATTCGTTTCCCTGACGCCTAAAACAGCAGTCGCTGCTGTAAACCCCTTCTCTGCCGCAACGCGAACAAAACTTTTTCCATGGGTTTTTGCAGTTTTTACGGCTGTGACCTGGCATCTTGCATCTAAAGCATGCCGTTTTCGCATCGTACTCTGCTTGCTCCGTGCGTCTCCAGTTTCCACGGCAAATCTGATTTGCTTGGGTCTTTTCGTCTTCTAGAGCTTCGTATTCTTGGGCTAAATCCTGTAATTCGGCTAAGTTTCCGAAATCCCGGCGGCGAGCATAAAGCTTATATTCTGGTAACAAATTTTTGTATATCCTTTCGAGTTCTTGGTTTTTGGAAAAAGAGCTTTCTCGTCTGATTAATGTTTGAATCTCCGTGATATATCTATCTACTGGTTCGTTCTGTCTCTGTCTTCTGTTTCGGATTTCCTCTTCTAGTTGTAGCAAATATCCCCTGGGATAGAAAGCTTTTTTAAAATCTTCGCTGAAATCTGTCCATGACTTCCAATTTTTGTTATTGTTTCTGTACCATAACAAAGCGGGGTCTCCTAATAATTCAGGTAATGCTCTTAGTAGATCTTGTTTATCGATCTCGTAGGCCAAGCTTAATTCGTCTATCCTCTCTAAGAATTCTATTGCATCCGAATGTTTCTTGTCGAAGTGTGTGTTCCACTTTCGTACTTGATTTAGCAATTCTGGTTGCCCCATTTGTTTCGTTATTGTTAATTCCTGTAATTGTCTTCGGATGCCCGAAATTTCCTGGGTCAGTGTGTCGGATTCTGTTCCCTTGGAAGTTTTTTCTTTTGGGATTGTTCCTGTAGCTTCCTCGCGATTTTTAAAATAGGTTCTGAGTCGTGCTCTCAATTCGTCGACGGTTCCCTTGGGATCTAAGCCGCATTTTTCGGCCTTGCTCTGCAATTCCTCTTTGCAAAGTCGATTTATCCACGAGTCTGTGTCTTTATCTGTCGGCATGGTATTAATTTTTGCTCGGGCGCCAGTTTGTGATGGGTAGCTCTTTCGGGGCAACAGACTCAGTAAAACACAGGTTTGAAATTAAAATAAATCTATTAAGTATATATATACAATAAATAAAAACTAAAAAAAAGGAATTCTACGTTGTATACTTATAAAACAAATATAAAATGAATTCTACGTTTCCGTCTGGGTCCCGCGATGAATGAATTCCCCGGCAAACGTCTATAAAAGAAAAGAAATTAATTGGTACTACTAATATACTCGCTTTCGCTTCAATTCAGCGAAAGCTCCGAATATGCTCGCAAACAAAATATTTAGCTGTGCAGACCCGCGGCAATGTTCAATACACAATGCCGACGGGTTCCGCTTGGCTAAGGACAGAGTATGATCCTCAATACGGAAATCTATGTCCCGGTTGGTTCTGTGCAGATCCACGGTAATGCTCAATACGCAATACCGATGGGTTCCGCTTGGTTAGGGACAGAGTATGATCCTCAATACGGAACTATCTCTGTCCAGAATGGCTCGCTGGTTCACTACACCGGCGAGTCAGGGAGCCTAGAGCGCTAGCTACAAGACTGTCTAATTCCGCTATTCACACGCCTTAAATAGCCGTTCTGGTTCCCACTTCGTCATCACGTTGTAGAAGTGGATGCGCAAATATTGACACTCCCACGGTTCGAACTGTTAAACGATCAGAGCATCGTTACAACAGTCATGCGCTAATAGGGCTGAAGTATTGCGGAACATAAGCAGGAATCACCTCAGGGTCATAACAGGCACCAGTCGTTACTATACACGCACGTGTTACTATACACGCACCAGTCAGGGGCACCTACAGACAAGGATGCTCTTTCATGCAGACTTAGGCTGCAGACGGTCTAACACCTATAACAGTCAACCATATCTTGCATAGTGCAACATACGAGATTGCAGATGGCCAACACTCTTTGGAGACTACATAGTGACTCCAAAACATGTAGTATCCATTCATCAGACCTGTACAAACTGGTACAAGATTCCAGCATTCTGAAAGGGGTATCACTAATAAATAGATTTTATATGCATATCCTTACCATTGTAGGTATTTTATTTTTATTGACCTGTTTGCTGTTTGCTTTTGTAAATGTCCACGTTTGGGAACCATAAGTGAGAACAGGGAGTACGCATTGATTGTATACTTTGGTCTTAAGATACTGTGGATATCTTTTGTTTTTAAGAATGTAGCTTAGTTTGTCAAATGGCGCCGTTGCGAGTCTAACTCGTCTTTTTATCTCTGCTGTTTGGTTTTCCTTTGTTAGGTTTTATAGTTGTGATGAGTTGTAATGATATCCTCATTGTGATGTCTTCATCTTTATTTGTTACGATTTTGGTCTTGCTGTAATTCATATTAAGGCCTATCTTTCCAGCTTCTACGTCCAGTTCTTTCATCATTTCAAATAATTCTTCTTTTTTATCGGTTATCAATGCGATGTCATCAGCGTACCTTAGATGGTTCAAACGTTGTCCACAAATTTTTATATCTTTTTCTTCCCATTCTAATCTTTTAAAAATATCTTCCAGAATCTGATTGAAAAGTTTCGGTTATATTGTATGACCCTGTCTCACGCCTCTATTTATTTGTATTAATTTTGTTCCTTCTTATACTTTAATTGTTGTTTTGGCTTCCTTATATATATATATATATATATATATATATATATATATATATATATATACATATATATATATATATATATATATATATATATATATATATATATATATATATATATATGTATATATATATGTATATATATATATATATATATATTATATATATATATATATATATATATATATATATATATATATATATATATATATATATTGGCTATTAGTTCCGTATATCTGTGGTCAATTTTGCTGTTAATCAAAGAACTTTTCACTGCCCAATGTTCGACACGGTCGAAAGCCTTTTCGAAATCTATGAACGCTATATATAGAGGAATTTGGTATTCATTTGCTCGTTCTATAAGTATTTTCATACTTAGTAAATGGTCACTTGTGCTGAATCCCTTTCTAAAACCAGCTTGTTCTTTCGACTGGTATCCGTCGAATTTTGTCATCAATCTATTGATTAAAATTTTTTGTTAGGAGTTTATACATTACATTGAGGAGTGTTATAGGACAGTAGTTTTTTATGTCTGCTTTATCCTCTTTCTTGTGTAGGATAATGGTTACGGATTCCTTCCAGTTGTTTGGGATTCTTTTTTCTTTTAATATTTTGTTAAAAAGGGAATGTAGAGTATTAATTACCACTTTTTCACCATATCTCAGCATCTCTGCAGTTATTCCATCTTTTCCAGGCGATTTGTTGTTTTTCATTTCTTTCAATGCCTTCCTTATTTCCAAGTTGCTTATTTCTGGCTGTAGCTCTGAGTTGACATTTTTTATTTTAGCCTTAAGTTGGTTTTTAATTTCTTCTGGTGGTTCCTTTTTGGTTTTATTTAATTCTGAGTAGAAATGGTGGATTATATTTATGATGTCATCTTTAATGTTTGTTTCTACTCCGTTTACGTCTTCTATTTTGTTTGTTTCACACTTACCCAATTTGGGTCTTAAGCATTTCATATTTTTGTTCTTCTGTATTACTTCTTCTCTTTTTGTTTCTTGTTCTTTTCTCTTATTTTCTTTTATCATTCTGCTTATTGTTTTATTGATTTCTACATATTTTATAGATTTCCTTTTGCCTTCTTCGTTCAGCTTACTTCTTTTATTCATAAGCTTCTTTGTTTCTGTTGATATATAGTTGTTCTTTTTTAGATCCTTTTTTGCTATTTCTTTTCCTGATGTAATCTTCGTTGCTTTAAGTATGTTGTCTATTTCGGCTATATCTTTATCATCACTGTATAATTTTTGGGTAAGTTGTTCTTTTAATGGGTCTTTGTACTATAATAGGTCCTATTTAAATACACGGTAAATGTGTATGAACTACGAGCACATGGGCGAAACGCTGATAAAACCTGTATCCTAGATATGTACACATGGTAAAGAACTAAAACCGCTTTTAATTACTATTTAAATGGGAATAAGCCACAATTAAAGGTTAAAATACGTTTATTGACGTTTCAATTTCCACTTCGAAAATCGTTCTCAAAATACAAACATTAGTTTAATGTTTGTATTTTGAGAACGATTTCCGAAGTGGAAATTGAAACGTCAATAAACGTATTTTAACCTTTATTTGTGGCTTATTCCCATTTAAATAGTAATTAATTTAAAATGCCACAAGAAAATAGCTTCAGAACAATATTAAAACTGCTTTTGTCCATATATAGTACTTTTGGCAGTTAACGTGTTAATATAAACGAACTAGCAATTATAGCCTATTATATATCATCTAATATAAACATAATACAGTATATGGAGCATGTCGAAAAAATCATATAGACGTCACAGGGATCGCTGTTAATATAAATGCAAATTCCATTCTTTGGTGGTCCCCAAAAAATGATAGGAGGAGAGAAATTAAAAAAAAACGGATTTCTTTCGCAAACTTGACTATAATAAACAAAGGTAAACCCAGATTTGAAAGAGGTGAGTCGCGAAGTCACATAGACATTATTCTAGCAACCAACAACTGCACCAAGAAGATTTCGGGATGGGATGTGCTTGATGATAGTGTCTTCACGCTCCACAAGTACATGTTATACGATGTCGGCATTAGGGTCATAACAAGACACGGCAGGAAATTACTCTAGTTGGATAAGACCAAATTTACAAATCATATACGGAACTTACAAGACGAAACTAACGACTTTAATAACTTGGAGACAACATAATGAAAGCACACAAAACGAACAGCTAAAGCAAACATGTCACATACACAGTATCATACTGGTGAAATGAAAACATTCACCAAAAGTGGACAGAATATCTTAGACTCAGTCATACGGTACAGAGAAATAGGATCCAGCAAACTAAAGAAGCGTATAAGAGCGCCAAAAAGGAACTCAACAAAATGATCAAAAGGGCTAAACGCACATACTGGCAGAACTTGTGTGAGTCATTAGAGAACGATATATGGGGCAAAGCATACAGGACCGCCACTAAAACGCTAAGCCGCCAATTGCATCATGATAGATAAATCCCCTGGACCGGACCGTGTGCCACCAGAGACGATAAAGATACTAGTAAATAAATGCCCAGAAGCTACTAGAAGGGCACTAACCGAGCTGCTAATAAGACAAGAATTTCCAGACCAGTTAAAACCAGAAAAATTCACATTGATACATTAACCTAGTAAACATCCGGGCGAAGCCAATTCATACAGGCCTGTATGTCTCCTAGACTGACTAGGGAAATTATACGAAAATATCGTTAAAAATCGCCTCGAAGACGAACTGAGTAAAAAAGAGACTATATCCAACAGACAATAAACTTATGGGTTTATTATTTTAAATTATTATTGGGTTATTGGTAAACTGGTTTACTAACACTGTAAGGAACGTAGGTGACGACGTTTAGCATTGTATCTTTAGATGTATTGTGTTTGTGTCAGAACAACACAGAATGAGAACAAAGCTAGGAGAGATATCCCCTGACAACGTGACACGTGTTGCTATGGAAAGCAGAGAGAACTTTAAATTCCTCATAGAAGAAGTAACAGAAATTATGAAAAACATGATAAGAGTGATCTGGGGAAATTCATCTTCATTTAAAATACCATCGGCAAGGCCGTGTTTTATTTTTTATATATTTTCATACATTTTTTCTCCTGGTTCCTTAACGCTCTTAGCTAATACCTTCGACAAGGCCGTGTTTATACATTTTCCTTCTGGTTTCTTACTGTTTCTAAGTAAGGACCGGCAACCTTTTTTCCACGACCAATCAAGGCTGCACAAGGCAGTCTTATGTTTCGTTCACTTACTGAACACGTACGGGGGTGTCTAGACGAACATGGATGGTTTTAGTTAGCAGGCAGGGCAACAGGACAGTAACTGTTTGCAGGACCTCCTCTACCCAGGGGAAAATGGACGCGGATGTTTTCCTCTGCTCTAAATCCAATACACGCTGAACAATGGTATGGTGTTATGAACATTTCTATCTACATAAAAAAGGCACCGTGACAAGAAATATATACCTAGTCATAAAAAATATATATTATAATCTTTTATAAGTTTGGTTTGCAACAAAATTATATTAATTTAATAGTAATGAACAATTCACTGATTTCTTTGTTGATAATAGGCAAATTACAATATAAATCAATAAAAAACAACGATAGAAATTCATGGAAAATTCCAACATTCTCACACAATTATTAAATTCGGCAACACAACGCAGGCTTTGTAAAATTAAAGTCAGGGGATTAGAACTTCGGTTGATTGTGCTCTTGAGATGCCATTCGTACGGTGCGATGCCAGTGGGTCAGTAAGACCACGAAACAGAAGAGGTGTACCTACCGGTGGATATACTGTATGGTTTGTTCTTTTTCGATCTGACAAATTTATCGGCCATTGATATTAAACAGACGGATTTATAGATGCTTCATGAAATTTTCAAGTGTTTTTGGATGGTTTTGTTTATTTATTGTGTTTTTCTTTGTTACATAGATTAACGAGCTATACAAAAAAATCTACTTGAATTAGATCTTGTAATTTAGAGGAATGGAATTTGTAGAGTGAGATTTAAAAGTAGTATACAAACTTAAAAATAATGTTCACTACAAAGCAAAAAGCAAAAATTTATCTAATATGAATTACTTCCGGGTGTAGCTAGAGCAAGAATATTAAAGTGGCGTTAAAAGGGCACTTCTAAAAAATATTGTGCCATTTTACCACGACTTCTTGTTCTAGTTCCTTTTCTACCGTTACATAAATCGCATTTCTTGCACCAATCTTCTACATCTCGGCGACAATGTATCCAGTAAAATCTGTCTAGAATTCTGGCAAGTGTTCTTTAGGTGCAAAATGTACTTCAGAAAGTCTGCTATAAAGTTCTTGCATCACACTTTTAATGTGTGATTTAGGCAGTACCAATTGTACGTACTTCATAAGGATTTCTATGCTTCCGATATAATAGATCATTGGATAGATTCACAGATTTCCATTCAGACCAGTACGCCATTATATTTCTACTATATTTGGTTATTTCCTGCCAAATAAATCTTACCCCATTTTTAAGCCTTCTCGTATATCTTTTAAGTCATTATCTTTTTTTTTTGGCCCTTTTTAAGGTTTGCCAGGGAAGTCTAATCATTATCTTCTTTCTGCTTAATTGTGGTTACCTGAAGATTTATTTCTTCGGCTATATTCTCTTTTTCTTCAAACTGACACTGCTTGTAAACCTGTAATTAGTTCAAAACATCTTGGAATTATTGAAATTATTCATTTAACGCATTTTGCTCCTTCACCAATTTCTAGAATATATGTTCCAGATTGGATTGTACAGTTTTCGCAATATTTCGAATTTTTTTCCTTCAGTTATACTATTATTACTATTAGTTACTGTCTTATTATTATTTTTAGTGGGATTTTGCGAGAGGTTTCTATATTGTCGATCCGGGCGACCTTTTGACTTAATTAATTCTATATTCATTTCCTGTGACCGGATGTTGCAATTATTTTGCAAATTCCTCTTCTTCCGTAATTAAAATATTTCGTATTTTCATTTTGAATTTTTTGTTAGAGATCATGTAGAATGCGTTAAATTTATAATAAAATAGGTTGTTGGTTATCTGCAGTAGTGATTTTTTTTTAAATCTTATTTCTTTTAAGTTTGGAAGAGATCTGGAAATACTTCTCGTCGCTTCATACTGCTGGACTTAGATTAATGATCCATTTAGCGTCTTGTAATGTTGTTGTAACATCCTGTAGTCTATCTATGAATGCCTCTATACGAATTTCTTTCAGAAAATCTTTAGTTGCCTGAAGGTACGCTAAATATAATAATCTTTAATATCGGCTTCAAATTTTGACAGATTTTCGTTGTTTTTGATATCGAACTTTTAGCTGACTTTAAAGAAAAATCTGTTTTAGATGCTGCTGGCTATATATTGTCTCTAAAGCATGAACGAGAGAGGTATAACTGGGTGTATCTTGGAAAAATATGCGCTATCTTTGATCTAGCAGCAGCTTTGAATTGAAAACGATAAGTTTCTCATGCTGTTTCACCATCGAATGTGTGGGGAAAACTTTTCTAGTTCTAATTGTGCCTGTTTCAACTATGGTAGATGATAAGGATATTGGTTCAGATTAGACACTAGTTACTGAAACATTATTAGATGCAGAAGCTTGGGTACCAATTTTTCTTTCTAACTCAGCTGCCTGCCTAAAGTAGATCTTAAATCATTTCTTTGTTGTTTTAAATCGTTTTGTTGTTATTTTAATGCAATTAAATCGTTTTGTCGTTGTTCTATTTTATTTTCTAAATCGGTTTTTATAACATTCTGTTATTCTTCTAATTTGTCTATTTTACTAGTAATTTGATTTATTTCTAACTTAAAATTTTCGTTAATTTTACATAGGCTATTTATGATTTTTGCCATTAAGTTGCCACGCCTCTTTCTCTTCTTCTTCGGGTATACAACTCTCCTCTTTCTCTGTCTGTTCTTGTCTAAGCTTTTTTTTCACCTTTATCTTCTTGCTTACACTTGTCTTCCTTTTCTTATCTTCTTGTCTAGGCTTCTCTTTTTCCTCTTCCATTTTTAAACACCAGACGGGTATTTAAAAAGTTCTTCATCAAATTCATTAGATCTTGTATGAACTATTAACAATTCCTTAATATCTCTTTTATCCTAACGCTGTCACCAATGTGACACTTTTTTTTAATAATTTTTATTGAAAACAGAACTATTCAAAAACTCAGTTACTACTACATTCTTTCTACTCCTACCAAGACCAATATCCTCGAGGTTTCTGTGAAAATTAGCGATATCACACTAGCTAATATTTAAAAAACTTCTGCCCCATCTGGCTTACCATGTGATTATCCATATACGTAGGGGATTTGAACAACCCCCACGAGAGTTGGAGATACTCTGACAATGTCAGAATTGGCACTTCCCTTTTCGGAATGGTCAGACAAAGTATGCACGCCAAGGACATAAAAACTTTCTGAACTGAAGCCAAAAAGACAGAGTATAGCCACGAACCTTGTTTTATTACCACTGATAACAAAAGCCAACCTATACCAGTAGAAAGACATATATGCATAAATAGACAAGTATCTACGTGGGTTCTTATAAGCGCTGAGGTGGACTCTAGGCTAGTATGTGAATGCAGAGAGGAACTAAACAGACAGCCGGAACATAAGAGTGTCACATTGGTATGACTATCGAAGAATACACTGCACCAAAGTACCACCAGAAGAACATCAGCTGCAGAATATTTCGGTTCAAAGTCGGCCGTGGTAGTCCCAAAAAGCATCGTTCACGACCGGAAAAAATCCTGAACAAAAAGGTAAAGACACTCACTGGTAAAATATACCTGGTCAAACAAATGATAAAATGTATATTGGGTAAACATTATGTTAATCGAATTGAAGTGCTGCTGAAAACAAGGAGGAATCAACTCAAAATATGCGACAGTCAAGGGATAGCTGCAAACAGTAGGACTGTTTCATGTAGTCTCTGTAATAAAAGACCGTCTTCTTCTTTTTATATAGATTATATAGGTTTTTCAATGTGCCTCCAGTAAGTTGTCGTTCCATCGTTTTCGTGGTCTTTCTACTGATCGTCTTCCTATTGGGGAACCGTCTTTTGCCGTCTTTACTACTATATTTCTTGTCATTCGGCTTATATGATCGTTCCATTCTACTCTTCTATTTCTTACCCAGTTCTTGCTTTTCTCCACCTTGCATCTACGTCGTATATCTGTACTTCTAGCTCTGTCAGATAGTGTCTTGCCATCAATTTTTCTAAGTTTTTTCATCTTTGCTGTTTCTAATAAAAGACTTTAAACAGTGAAATATATCTTGGGGAAAATTCCTTTTGAAGACTATCTAGTAATTCCAAAAACATATAGTAACCATCTCCTAAACCTACACAAACTAAAACAGGGTTCCAGAGTCCTGGAATTAGTCATCATCACAGGCATTAACATCTTGGCAGATGTGTTGTGGTCCACCATTGAGCTTCAGCAGCTCGGATAGTCTGATCAATGATACTTCTCCATTGGTTGCGGTCATCTGTTACATGTACTGCCTCAGTATACTGCTTATTGAGAAGCTTTTTCGTGATGTCTGCCCATAGCTCTGGAGATCTGCAGCGTTGGCGTTGACTCTAAGGCCTTTCTTGGACCACCAACACTCCATTTTATGATCACTTAGATAAATATGACCAAATAACTTCTAAAAATTCTAGAGGAAAGAGTGCAAGTACTGGAATGGGTATCGTGAGTGAATAGAAGATGAACGGTAAGCCTGGCTGCAGTAGGACCGGTTTCTAACAGACAAGCAAGATTTGTACTTTCCCGTAGATAACACCGCCTTGTTCTGATCAAAATCAGCACTATGATCTAATTTAACTTTTTCACGCCACAAATAAAACTTTTGGAAATACAAATCTAATCTCCAGTAATATTAACAAAATATTTAGGCTGGATTAAACCAAGGAACGTAAACTATGACAAAATGATGAGGGCAATAATAACTGCTGTAAAAACAGCCATTTTTAGAGGTTACCGCAAATAATATATTCCTGCATGGTCTGATGGGAGCCAAAAATTGTACGAAGAATTCTATAAAAAGCGAAAAATAAATTTAATCGAACTGCTCTCCGCAGCAATGATGCTAAAAGGCTCGAAAAATAGACTATTTTAGTTACACCTACGCAACAGCACACCTGACCCGTCATCATTAAATGAATGACATGCTAAAATAATGATTTTATGACTAATTGTGTCCTTTTTCTTAAGGTAATCTAATCGAAATCTTTCATCACTTGAATCAGCTTCTTTTGTGACTAAATTCTATTACAATCCTTCAAAACCTAAGAAATTTTACTGTCCACAGCTCAATATTTAAAATACCCCGGGTGTGTCAAAAATTGTTTTGGTTCACCTTGTAGCAATTGCCCTCAAAGGCCTGTTATATGGTATTATTTATGTACGAGCGTTAAAGTTCAATGAACCAGTGTAATGGACCTAAATGCCAAAATATACATATCACTAAAAAGTCGCGTACTCGTACAACTTTCCAAAAGAGCAGTAAAAGGTTATGTTTTGGTTGGTTGGTTGGTCGAGAACAGTGAAGTACTATTAGGTAGTCAATTCGAACTTCTAGGTAATTCATTTCCAAATAAAAAAAAAATCTTACACACACAATTTTTATGTAAAAACTTTTCATGTTGTGCATATTTATGAGAATATTTAGAGGTTGGCATATTTTTATGAAAGTTTGCATTATTTTAAACTAGTCCAGTAGGGATCTCATTTGACCTTGTATGGCGAGCTACCCCAAAGCGTATTTTTCTAGTGTTTAGTTGACACAATTGTAGTGTAATTTTAAAATCGCGACTGAACCGCTGTTGGCCGCCATCTTTAATTTAAGGAAGAACCGGTTATAGCTCAATATCTCCGCCATTTACAACTTTTCTACAAAAATCGTACGAACTGAAATTGTTGCAAATGCGATTTCCTACAATTTCTTCTTTACCAATTTTTTTGTTCCGTCAATATATCCGAGTTAAGGAGTTATTCATTTTACGAAGTAAATGCATATAAACAAAAATGGAGAGAATTATTTTTTATACAATTTTTATTTCTTTTATGTTTTTTTTTTGTTAAAAATCAGTATTTAATATCGTACGTAAGTATATCGCGCGGTCAAAAGGTGCGAGCGTAAGACCTTGCGGGAATGGTTTTATCTGAATTTTTGTGTTCAATATCTCAAGTTTTCAACAAAATGGCATTATTAATATTATTATGGCATTATTAATAATTATATTTTCCAAAAAAATAAATACATTTTTATAATAATGTTGTAGAGACAAATTTAATGTTTTTATTATCTTCAGAGCATATTTTGTGTTTCAAATTGTCTTAACATTCTCCCCGAAAAATATTAATTTTTGGTGGTTTTCTGAAGAAATTGTAATTATGCTAACTAATTATTAATCTTCTCGAGATTTGGTATATTTAAACTAATTATTACTAAATAAACAAATTTTCATTTATCAAGTCAATGTGAAATAAAAGTAAGCTCTAAGTGAAGTGAAAATGTTTCCAACAGGGAACGGACCAGGGATTTTCAGTACCCTACAGTGCAGTTTCCAACTGTAATGCAGAACGAGCCTATAAACCTAATACATCCATATTACCAAGTTAGTCAAATAAATACTCAAGATCCACCATTGTGCTCAAATCAACCAACAGTCAACAAAATGATACCTTTTGATAATTATCAACAACAATATCAGGTACAGCCAATAGTTGCACAGCAAACTAACTTTTCTCATTCTACATCAAACTCTCAAGCTAAAGGCCATGAAATAGTGGCAGATGCCTTGAAAGTGGCTGGAAAAGATTATGACAGGTCCTTGCCAAAACTATTCATTAGATGTTTGCAGGGAGCAATAACACCAATCCAGTGGTATAACGCAGAAATTATCATACTTCATAAAAAAGGGGATGCTACCGACCTCAGGAATTATAGGCCCATAAGTCTACTTTCACATATTTATAAACTATTTACAAAAATAATTACGAAACGACTAGAAATTAAATTGGAATTTTATCAGCCCATAGAACAGGCGGGTTTTAGAAAAGGCTATGGTACAAACGATCACCTACTGGTAATAAAAAATCTTATAGAAAAATGCACTGAATATAATAAACCACCAGCTTTAATATTTTTCGACTATGAAAAGGCATTCGACACCGTAAATCAACAAAAAATGTTGGAAGCCTTGACAGAATGTCGAATTGACTATCGGTATATAAATATAATTAAACACATATATCAAAACGCAACAGCCAATGTTAGAGTGAGTGATCGTCAAACCCAGAAATTCCCGATACAACGTGGAGTACGCCAGGGGGACACCATATCGCCGAAACTGTTCACTACGCTTTTGGAATATATATGTAAAAGGGCAAAACTGACATACAAGGGCATAAACATAAAAGGAGACAAGCTTAGCCATCTAAGGTTTGCAGATGATATTGTACTAATAGCTGATAGGATAGATGAGGCCAAAGAACTTTTAAATCAGCTCTACCTTTCGCTAGAAGGGGGATTGAAAATAAATATATCTAAAACCCAGATGATGACAAATCTTGTAGTCCGCGAAGATATATGCGTAGGAACAAGATCCATAGACCAGGTAATGGCCTATAAATACCTAGGCCATGAGATCCACATAGGAAAATATAACCAAACCGTTGAGCTTCTCCGTCGTATAAGACTGACTTTGGCAGCCTTCAGCAAGCTGAACCATATTTTCAAATCGTCTGATATACCAATATGCCTTAAAAGAAAAACGTTTAATCAGTGTGTTTTGCCAGTGTTAACTTACGGTGCGGAAACGTTGACCATGACAAAGAGAACAGTTCAAAAGATCCGTGTGTGTCAAAGGGCGATGGAGCGTGCTATGTTGGGCGTTTCACTACGAGACAAGATCCCAAATCGCCAGCTACGACAAAGAACAGGAGTGGCTGATGCAGTAGAGAGAGTAGCAACACTGAAATGGAACTGGGCAGGTCACGTGGCTCGAATGACAGATAATAGATGGACAAAGCGGATACTGGAATGGAGACCAAGAGATGATGCCTACCGAAGCAGAGGTCGTCCACCAACACGTTAGACTGACGATCTAAAACGTTGTCATAGGAATTGGATGCAAGAGGCACAAGATCGAAATAGATGGAAAATTATGAGGGAGATCTATGTCCAGCAGTGGATAAGCGAAGATTGAATGATGATGGTATAAGAGCTGCCTGGCGAGATTTCGTAAAGGGATCATAACCAGATATCAATATTGAGCCCATACTAGATTTCACTGGGATTGATCATATGGTTTTATTAAATAAATATCATAATCATAAAAATATATGTCCCTTATATTTCCTACGCGTAGTTCCGCACGACACTGGTAATTAATTTCCAAATATAATTTACGATACAAATCCAGTTTTAAAAAAAGTGAAATAAGCTATTAAGATATTCAAATTGTTCAACTTCATTAATTCGAATAAAATAATGAGTTTGCGTAAAAATGTAAATCCGCTTATAATAACCACAAATCGCCTGCCAAACGTGATAAATTAAAAAACTATAAAGAGGTGTATATATCGCGTAAGGATGCGAGATCCAAATTCGGTTCATGGCCCGGTTAAACTTTTAAATATTGGATGTGGAGAAGCTGGGTCAAAGCGGTCTTAATACCAGTTGCGTGCGATTCTTTGTACGCATAAAAAAATACGGCAGCAATGAAAGAATACATATTAGCCAATTGAAGTAAGAAGTGCCAGTCCACTTTAAGTGTCATCATAAAGGAAATTAAATAAGCCCATAAGCTGATATGTAGATGATACTATCACTACAGACGAGAATATGCAGCAGCCGTTTCCAAACGGTAATAAATTATTTTTGGGGCTAAACGCGGAAGAATAACGTTGGTTCATAGCAGACGATCGTCTCTATTTCAAATAATTGAATACTATTATTTAAAGTCTATTGTTCTACAAATACATAACATATAGTCGCTAAGATGTCAAAACCTCGTATCTCAATTTTCGATGGTTTTGAGTTTTTTGGGTTCCCTACGTTAGGAATTCGAGCTTCATTAATTGCAAAACATCTTATCTCAAAGCGTGTAAAATTGCACCTGCGTTACTCGAATTTAGAAACCTCGTATCTCTTATGTTGTACACAAAACCTCATAAGTCAACACGTAACTAAACTTGTAAATTATATGGGTTTATAAAAAGTTTTGCACTTTATTGTGCAAGTTATATGGGTTTATAAGAATTGTGTTTAGTAGAACCTATGGTAAGTGAAAACATCTTAATACTTTGTTTTAATAATATATAGACGCATTGTTTTACGTTAAACAGAAATATAACTAATATTATTTTGAAAAAATTGAGATTATGATCATTCAATTAATCTATTTCAGTTGATCAACTAAAACAAATTATATAAATGAATTAAAAAAAACAGAATCTTGTCAGTCGGTTCAAGAATTTCCAAAATAATGTACTTCAGTAAATTTTTCAATGAAAAAAATTGTGATACGAGGTTTTGTTACCTACCTAAATTTAATTAACTATGCAGATTAATAAGTTACGAGGTTTCTTTAAAGAAAAATAAAGTGTTTTTTGTGTTTTATTTTTAGGCAAGTCGGGCTGCGAGAATGGTCAAGTCAATATTAGAAAGTCTAAAAGCGAATCCTGATATGGACCATTCCAAACTAATGCCACAATTTTACGAAATGATAGACTACTTTCAATTGACATTGCTAATGGAAGGAATGATAGTCGGAGTAGATGAGCCATGATAGTGGAGAAGATTGGAAAAATGCTTGTGAGCCTGAAGGTGTAAAGGTAATTGAAATTTAACAACATACAAGCTCCAATGAAGAGATCCTTAAAGACTTCAATGAAGACATCATCATCAATCAGCCAATCCCGTCCACTGCTGGACATAGGCCTCCCTCAGTTCTTTCCAGTGTTCTCTACACTGGGCCGCTTGTAGCCAGTTTCCCGCTACTCTTTTTATGTCGTCGGTCCATCTAGTCGGTGGTCGTCCTCGGCTTCTTTTATAATTTCTGGGCCTCCATTTCATAATTCGTCTTGACCATCGTCCATCTTGTGTTCTGGCTAAGTGTCCTGCCCAGTTCCACTTAAGTCTCGTGGTTCTTTCGATGACGTCTTGAACTCCTGATCTTTGCCTGATTTGTCGGTTTGTTATGTGGTCTCGGAGGCTCACATTCAGCATTGCACGTTCCATGGCTCGTTGTGTAACTCTTAGTTTATTCGCAGATTTCTGCGTGAGTGTTAAAGTCTCTGCTCCATCAAACACATTGGTTATAAACTTTTGAATCACATAACAATGAAGACATAGAATCGGAAAATACAGGCTTTGAACAAGTTTTTGCGACTTTTCAAGAAGAACCCTTCAATTTTCAGCAAATTTCTTCTTCATCAAGCTATTCACGAAACATTTAAGTACATTCCTGTATTATTTTGAACCCAAAGAAGTACTACTATTTAAACAGGGTCTCATTTAAAAAATGACACCCAAAATAGATGCCTGGTTAGTATTAATGTAGAAGATAAGGGGATAAATGTAAAGGATGTACTCAGGTGGAGAATGTCAGAAAGGATCTAACTTTGAATACCGAAAATCTCAGTAAATCTTAAATCGAAACTATAAAACCGACATTGAATTTGAAGAACCTTTTGAAGGATCAGATTCAAGTTATTATCCAAATACTTTGTTGGATTCGGCAGATGAAGCTGTCAATGTCGCCAGACGCAAAAAAATTTAAAGCGATACCTAAAACGTAAACGCTGTTTGAGAAAAAATAAGAAGAAAAGGCGTTGCAAAACAGGTAAAGCAGAGATTCTTCTACTTGGAAAAGAAATGAACAAAAATGTTTAAGAATGTGTAAAGAATATAGAGCAAAAAAGAAGGATAAATATGGATCTATAGTTACCATAAAGAGAAGCTCCCGAGAAATGAAATTAAAACCTTCACATATGTTGTTAAATGTGTCTATATTGGGTGTCTATATTGGACAAACCAGTCAACTGCTTTAATCCAGAATTCGTTCTCAAAAATATGACAAGAACAATATCTCTGCGGTCGCAAAACATAAAAATGAGAAGAATCATAAATTTGACTTCGAAAACATCAAAATTTTAAAAACCAAACAAAACAAAAACAAGAGGAAGATATACGAATCAACAGAAATAAAAAGAAATACCAATGCTAATTTTAATTTTTGGACATTACGTAAATTAATTAAAATGATATTTCCAACAAAATATTTGATAAAATTAAAGATTTAACTGACAATCTACGTTACAGTAGGTTGTATGAATAAAACAGAAGAAGAAAATTGAATTTGTGGATTATCTTATTTAAAAAAAAACACGTGATTTGTCTTTCTTGTACGTAATCATTGGATTCCAGTTTTTAAAGTGGACTAAAACTTAATTGCGATCATAAATATTAATCTGAAGGATATCCTTTTTTAATTAAAAATTAATGCTATTGCTAAACCGATTAACGGACACTAGCGCTATACACCTAGTGCCACTGCTCCAAAGACTTACAACTTTCGATTTCATAGGTAGATGATCGCTAGAAGCACACCTCTAGTTCTGTTGCCAATTTAGAATTGGCAGTGAGAAAAAAAATAAATTAACTGATCTCAAAATGAATATGCGGTAAATGAGAAACCGGTACTTTTAGTAGATGGAGATTTGCCCAGATGTGGATCGTATGAAAAGGTCTCTTCGGCACATCTCAGCGACGGTACAAATTCATTTTTTAAGGGGTTGTTATCAATTTTATTTCAATGTTAATATTTTCTTTATAATCTTGTTACAACTTAACTCATAAATAAAAAGCAAAAAGTAAACAAAATTTAGAGTACATTTATAAAAAAAAACTTCTTTATTCCAGTGAGTAGGCAATCGCTTTCAGATTCCTTTACATCCCTCTTACTCTTTGAATCACTGTAATTATTTGGTATATCATTTTTTCTTGATTTACAACCATTGTATTATTAGAAATAAACTAAGCTAAAGGAATTTCTTCTACCTCATCGAAATCCTCTTCTTCTTGGAGATTTTTAAAAAATCTTACTATTCCAAAACATTTGGAAATAGTAGTTGGCAAAACATTTTTCAAAACTACGATTAAAAGAACTGTCGTTTCGAAATTGTCAAAAATTTCCGTAATAAACTATTAGTAGTGGTTTCCTTGTTTTACACAAAAAATGTATTTTTACACGGAAAACTGAGTTTGTAAGAAAATCGAAGATTCCAGTACTTTAGTATTGAAGAGTGCTTTTCAACATACAATAAAAACAAACTTCGAGATAAAAACAATCTATTTCTGGCTTCTGAAATAAAAACAATTTTTCTTTCACAACTTAATAGCCTTTAGACCTTTATAATAACCTTTAGACCTTTAATTTTTCTTCTTCTTCTTCGTGCGACTAGGATTACTCCTGTTTGTCTGCCTCTTATTCTGTTTCAGTCGTTGTTTACTGTACATTATCTTTCTAACTTTTTGGTGGCCTTCCAACGAATCTTCCTTTAATTTTTAAATTTTTGAATTAATAATCTTTAGACCCAATTTAGGATCATTAAATTCTCGAGCCACGTCAAATATAGGAAAGCAAATAACTTACAGTGAATCTCGAGCTCGGCTATTCATTATCTCCAGGACTCTCGTAAAACAAACACGTTCACTCACAACCTTTTCTTTGTAATATATTAAATTAAATTTGGTAAAAAAAATTCTCTGCTTCTCATCTTTGAAAACCGAGTTCTTTCAAATTTTCATTCTAAGATCCTTCCTTGCTTCGTTTCCTTACTTTTATCTTTTCGCTTCTCACCTCCCAAAATTAATCCCAGTCAATCCGATTTTTTAGTTTTCTCCCCTCAGACTCTTTCTTAAATTAAAAACAAAACCCACTCTTCGTTATCATACCTTTCCCTGTCTTCTTAAAAGTTTTCGTGTAAATTAGAAAGTTTAGAAACTTAACAAATGTACCTTCTAAGAAATTATGTGAGAGCTATTAAGCCGTTTAGTTTACAATGATTTTCAAAAATTTACAATCTGTTTTCAAACATAACATTGTCTTATTTATCTATTGAAGTGTGGGCAGCTTAGAAACTTTTAAACCAGATAGAAAGTTTTATTTTCCCGCACACTACAACATTGCCCTTTTTTCTTCGAATCACTAATCACCAAATACACTGTAAACTATCTATATCTAATTATACGGTAAATATTTGGCTTTTTGCTGCAAATTTTTATTTCTAATACATTTCAACACTCACAAAATTGAAGAATCATACTCCCCTCCATTTGATGAACAGAATTTGTGCCCCATGCAACATTTTTTTTAAATTAAGTCGTCTATTCAATTTACTCATTATGCTAGATGTAAACGATTTTATTTTCAAACAAAATTTAAGCACCTTAAAAAATTTTCCGCTTATGATCATTTCTTTTTTAGTTTATGAAATTTATTCATGATAATCCAAATTTTCCCCAATTACTAGTTTTTCAGGTTCTACCTTTCTTTCTCCTTTATCAACTTTCGTTTCTATCCTGTATCGTTTTCTTTCTGTTAATTCTCCACTCTCCTCCACTTCTTCTAAATTTTCTAATAAGCATATTTTATTCACTTATTTTTTTTCCTTTCTCTATTTCATTTGTTTTTCCTTACTCGTTACCTTGCTTGTTTCGAGTTGTTTTTGTTTATTCGCCATACTAAATTTCTTGTCCAACCCCACAGAATTATTTATATCAATTATTTCTCCATTTATCTTTAACTTCTGTTCTTTAAAGTCTATAGATACATGCTTCCTTGTTAATTCATCCACTCCGACCACTATGTCGTGACTCATTTCTTCCATTATTACACATTGCAAAGAATGAAATTTCTTTCCAACTCTTAATTTAATTCGAATTTCTTCATTAATTGTTGACAGTTTTTTTATTGGCACCCACAAAAGTTACCCCAGGAATCTTGTATAATAATTTAAATAAATCTTTTTCTAAAAGTTTGTTATTAATAAAAGCATCTACATACATTGAATTTGATGTTTTTACCTCTTACATAAATTCCAGCTCATTTGATGAATTCTTTCGGATGACAAAAAATTTCGGTTTGTTTTTTAATTTTATGTAGTGGGTGCCCTCGAGAAAAAAATGACTGTTGTGATTCTTCTTTTACACTGTTCTGGTTTTCAACTTCATTTCTTTCAAAGTTAATATTGCTTACTTCTCTTCGCTATCGTCTGTGTATCGGTTTTCTGTTATTACTGTTATGATTTCGTTTCGTATTTCATTGTCGTGCCTGATTAAAATTTCTACGTGCTTTGTAATTATTTTCCCGATTGTAGTTGTTAACATCTTCTCTTCCTTGTTCAAAGTTTCTTAGTTGACGAGCTTACCTCTCAGATTGTTCTAGATCTCTGTTATACTGCACTTCTGTGAACTTTAATATTCATATTTCTTCTACTTAGCTTTTCCTTTCGACGAAATTTTTTTACGTGTAATAGCTGACACAGGCTATCGATGTCGTGATAATTTTGTGTGACGTGATCTTCCATGGTTTCATCAAAATGCCCAGCAATTAATTCTAGTAATTGTCCCTGAGAATAATTTTATTCTAAGTGCTGCGCGTTGTTGTATGTTTGTATGACACATCTTTCCTTGGATATCCCTGATCTTTCATTGTCATTCTGTAGTGCTTGATTTATATCAATTTGCTTTATTCTGTCCCAGAAATACCGGAGAAATTTTGTTTTAAAATCCATCCATGACCTTAGCTCATATTCTTTGCTTTCAAACCACAAAGCAGCGTCGTCTTTAAGACAGCTTCTTATAA
The DNA here is from genome assembly GCF_040954645.1 of Diabrotica undecimpunctata. Lineage (NCBI taxonomy): Eukaryota > Metazoa > Arthropoda > Insecta > Coleoptera > Chrysomelidae > Diabrotica > Diabrotica undecimpunctata. The sequence continues at coordinate 92,977,394 of NC_092807.1, read as the reverse complement.
TTTCTTTGAAGTCATAAAAAATATAGTTTTTTAGGATTTTGATAAAAGGTATTTGGTGTTGTTTTCTGGTCTCACCGCTTAAATGGATCCTGCTCTCGCTATAGCTGTATACAATTACTTCTTGACGGTCTTCTTCTTTTTGACATTGTCCATATTTATTCTTTAAGCATTCTCAAATTCCCATTTCACCTTTTTAATCTCTTTTTGAAAGCGTTTCTGTATCTTATTCTTATGTGTTTCTAATTTCTTCTCAGTTGCCTCAACAAACCGATTTACCTCTTCTTGCATTTTCTTTAGTAAACTCATATTTTTGTCATATTTTTTCATTATGTTTTGATTAAAGTGCTCCATCTTATCCCTCACTTTGTATTACCGCTTAATAACACAGTTTCAATATTATAAAATGGTTTCAAGTTTGTAAAAATATTGAAATTGTTCAAATATCGTGTTGTCAGAATTCAAATATCATCATCATCCAGCCTCAAGAGTCCACTGCTGAACATAGGCCTCTTCCTCATGTTTCCAACCCCGTCTATCTTGCGCCGCTCTTATCCAGTTTTTATTGAGTCTTCTTAAATCGTCAGTCCATCTTGTAGGTGGTCGACCGACGCTTCTCTTGTCTTCACTTGGCCTCCATTCCAATAACCTCTTTGTCCATCGCCCATCTGTCATTCTGGCTATGTGTCCTGCCCATCTCCATTTTAGTCTGGCTATCTTCTCGATGATGTCAGTCACTCCGGTTCTTCTCCTGATGTCTTCGTTGGTTATTCTGTCTCGCAGAGTTATTCCTAACATGGACCGCTCCATTCTTCTCTGCGTGACTCTCAGTTTGGTAGCTGCTGCTTTTGTTAAGGTAAGTGTTTCTGCTCCGTACGTCAAGACTGGGAGGACGCACTGATCAAATACCTTTCTCTTTAGGCATGTGGGCAGCTCACTTTTAAAAGTTTCTATCAGTTTTCCAAATGCTCCCCACCCAAGGCCGATTCTTCTCTTCAATTCATGAGTCTGGTTATCCCTGCCAATCATAATTTCATGTCCCAGGTATTTATATCTATCTACGAGTTCTATTTCTTTCCCACCAATACTGATGTTCTGGTTGGGTACCAAATTGGTCATGATTTTTGTTTTCGAGATATTTATATTTAAACCTACACTTTCTGTAGCCACAACGAGTTCCTGTACCATCTCTCTTGCCATACCTAGATCTTCAGCTATTATAAGTATATCATCGGCGAAACGTAAGTTGTTTAGATATTCTCCATCTATTTTTATTCCCTTTGTCATCCAATCCAAATTCTTAAAAGCATGTTCTAGCACCGTATTAAAAAGTTTAGGTGACATTGGGTCTCCTTGTCTAACCCCCCGTTCTATTTTTATGCGATTACTGTTAGTATGTAATCTGACAGTGGTTGTTGCCTGCAGGTATATTTTGTATAATAATTTAGTATATATATAATCTAGCCTGCATTCTTTAAGCGCCTGTAATATTTTGCTTAGCTCAACTGTGTCAAAGGCTTTGTGAAAATCGATAAATATTAGAACTAGAGGTTTATTGTATTCCACTGCTTTCTCTATTAGGGTTTTTATACTTTGTAGATGGTCATTTGTTCCGTAACTTTTTCGGAATCCTGCCTGTTCCCTTGGTTGATAAGTCTCTAATTTTATATCCATTCTTTTAACTAGTATTCGCGTAAACAACTTATATATATGGCTGAGGAGGCTAATCGGTCTGTAATTCTCTAAATTTGCTTTGTCTCCTGCTTTGTGTAATAGAAACATAGTAGCGTTGTTCCAGTCTGTTGGAATATTGGCGCTGTGAAGGCAGATATTGAAAAGTTGTTTAATTTTTTCAAGTAATACATCCCCTCCAATTTTTAGTGCTTCTGATACTATTCCATCTTCACCCGGGGTTCGATTATTTTTCATTTTCTTCAGGGCTTCTTTGATTTCTGATTTTGTTATATCGGGCATTAGATCTGATCCTTGGTTTAATACCCCAGTTTTTAGTGTAATTGGAAGTTCCGTATTGTTATCTTTTTTTCTTGATCTGTATAACTCTGTGTAGAACACTTCGACTATTCTTAATATTTCATCTCTGTTCGTTGTTTCTTCTCCAGTGCTGTTTCTAAGTTTGTTAATTTCTATTTTCCCCTTTTGTACGCTCCGCTTCAAAACTTTCATGTTCTTATTTTGCTCTATTGCCTGTTTTGTTTTTTCTACATTGTAGTTTCTTATGTCTTTTCTTATTGCCTTTGTGATCGTCTTATTTATTTGATTTATCGCATTTTTGCTTGTAGTGTTATCTCCTTTTATTTGTCGCCTTAGTTCTATAAGGGTTTTCGTGGGTTGACTCAGTTTTTCATCTTTTTTGCTTGTCGGACAATAGTTAGTTTGAGCCTGTTGCATTGTGTTGACTATTTGTTTGTTCAATATATTGATGTCTGCTGTTGTTGTATCTTTCAATGAATTACCAATATATTTTTCGAACTCCTGAATGTTAGTTGGTTTTGTCCATTTCTTTGGTTGTTTCTTATTTATCATTTTGAGTCTTTCTTTTTCGGTTGATATCGTTATTTTAGCTCTTACTAACCTATGATCACTGCTTGTACTGAACTGGTTTAGCACATTTACGTCTTTAAATAATTCTTTTTTGTTTGTTAAGAAATAGTCGATTTCGTTCCTTGTTTTTCCATCGGGACTTTCCCATGTCCATCTTCTGTGTTTTTTCTTTTTAAAGAAGCTGTTCATTTGATAGAGATTGTTTTCCAAAAGGAAAGTCAGTAGTTGTTTGCCTCTATCATTTCTGCCTTCGCTTCCAAAATTTCCCAATATTATTTCAGAGGGGTCTTCCTTAGTGCCTATTTTGGCGTTGAAATCATCACCTATTATTGAGAAGTGGCCAGGATTTTCCTTGATTGCACAGGATATTTGGTCGTAGAATATTTGGACTTCTTCGTCTGGATGTCCTGTAGTAGGGGCGTACACTTGAATGAACTTTAGGATATATCTGGCGTTTATTTTGATGTTTAAGTAGACCACTCTTGTTGAGATTTGGTTTATTGACACAATTCTGTTAGTAATTCTTTTGTGAATAAAGAAGCCGACGCCTCCGACTGTCGATTCCTCTTCTCCTTTGTAATAAAATAAATGGCCTGATGGGAGTGAGGTAAGATTCTCTCCCTTTTTTTTCTAACTTCGCTGATACCTACAATATCCCAGTTCACTTTTGAGAGTTCTTCCTCCATTTCTTCGAATCTTTCTTCGGTAGAGAGTGACCGAGCATTGTATGTGGCGATGTTGAGGTTTATCTTTTTGACGCACATTGAATAGGGTTGGTTTACAGTGGTCGGGTTTTTGGCATTTAAACACCGTGCTTGCCTAGCATGTTGGTGAGTATTCATATTTATTCCCACGAGTAGCTGGGGAACGTTGGTCGATTCCTGTAGAGCCCCGCGTACAGGAACAAGGCTAATATTCAATGGGATTTCAACCGGTGTCCCAAGAGCATCGTTAGCGGCCGCGTGACGTGCAACCATTCAGTTTTTAGCACGATAGCTTCCACCTTAACTTACGGATTTTTTGCATCTGGTTTTCTCCATATTTTTGTTGGGTAGATGGGGAGGGAAAGAAGGTGTGGATGGGAAGAATATATTAGAAAGAAATATAGTGACCCGTCTGCCTTCGGAAACCTAATCGCCATTCGGGGTCGGAAGAAAACAAGAGTTAGCCAAGAGAGGCTGATAGAAAAGATTAAAGACATTTCACTCAAGACAAGTTGAAGAAGAGTAAAATGTGAAGGCTCTTATGATCCGCCAGGTGCGTTTCATAGGAGTATGAGTATTGATACATTTTGTGTTCCCGCTCATACTTCGGGGTGTTGAGACTACAGACTGTATGGCTCGTCCAGCATGCCATAGCATGGATGGATGGGGTGCACGCCATTTTACAATGTACACACCCCAAACTCCATGGCCTGACAGAATTCAAATATACCAGAGAGCAAACATATATGAGCAAATAAAACTGCAGAAACCTATGATTATTTCCAGTTCACCCGTAATTCCAAATGCAATACTTGATATTCTAAGGCTGACTCGTTAGGCGACAGTTATTATGGTAACCAAAATTTACTCAACTAAAATTTTCATTTGTTTTGCTCATCACAAAGAAGTTTTAAAAAAATTAATCAATTTCATAAATGATTCTCTTACGGTTATTCGTGATTCATATCTTACTGCTGTATTGCATTTAGATTCATAGAAGCCAATGGGAAAATATCCAAATATCAGAAAACCAAAAATCTGGAATATACACGAAGCACACATTTACACAATTAAGCAAATATCTTTACACAAATACATTGGCGCATGGATCACAGAAAATAATGATCAATCAATCTTCTTTATCAATCAGAGGTTAGTCCAATCTCTGATATTTCTCTCAGCCAAGATTTCTTCTTTCGTCTTATTAGTAGAGTAGAGGAAAGTATTTTCTTCCCTCTACCCTTTCTTGCATGATGACATGCAGAAGAGAGAATTTATCTTTTCGAAGTATGTGGCCCAGATACGATGTTTTTCTTATTTTAATTGTGTTCATAAGTTTTCTTCCATGTCCAACTCGTCTTCGTTTGAGACTTTTGCAGTTCAAGGAATTTTTAGAATACGCCTATATATAGCCACATTTCAAACACCTCTAATTCTTTTACGGATTGGGCATTCAAAGTCCAAGCTTCTAACCCATTTAGCAGTTATGACTATCCATAACATTCGACGAACCCTATATTTTTGCCATGATTGCGGTATCGTCTGCAAATCTTATGTTATTAATGATGCTCATTTAATCCTTACACCTTCAGTTCTTTCCCATAGTGCATCTTGAAATATTAGATGGGAGTACACATTAAATAATTGTGACAAGAGCACACATTCCTGTCTGACTCCTCTTTGAATTTCTACTTGGTTGGTCTAACTATCTTGCACACTTAGGACCGCTGTCTGATTGATAAATTTTTGATTAAATTAATATGTGTATGTGTTTCAATGCATGTACGAGTTTACTATGTTGAACTCTGACAAACGCTTTTTGAAAATCTGTATAACATATGAATACGTTTTTATTATATTCCCTGCATTTTTGAAATAGTACCGTTTTTGCACACAATGCCTCTCTAAATCCAAACTGCGTGATGTCACATATCACACATATAATATATAATATTATATTATATACACACACATATATATATATATATATATATATATATATATACATATATATATATATATATATATATATATATATAATAATAATATACAATATATAATCTGACAATGTATCGATCAATACAAAAGATATAAGATGCCGCATTGAAATTGCATGGTTAACTTATCTGGGTAAAAATGCTTCAATGTTATATTTTCTCTACCTCTTTGTATCGGGTTGAGGCCTGGTTGCTGAAAAAATCCAGCATTAAAAACCAGGAAGTATTTGAAATGTAATGTTGCTGGAACAGCTGGAAGACAAATCCAAGTTTTAAATTCCATAAAAATCAGTAAGTTGGAGTACTAGGGACACATCGTGAGGTGTGAAAAATACGAACTATTAAGGAATATAATGCAGGGCAAAACCAAAGGCAGAAGAAGCGTAGGGACGAGTAATACCTGTAGCTATGCAATCTCCGTGAATAGTTTGTATGCAGTTCAATTAAACTCTTCTGGCTCGTAATTTTATCAACTCGACGGTAAAAATTCAATATCTTTTTATCCAAGTGTCATATCGACAAAAATTAGTTGCATTTTAAAGGTAAAGAGTGAAGTTTTCGTATGTTTTTTTTACGAATTCTCGTGAGAATAATAGAATTTATTACTTATATTAACCAGTGGCAGTAAAATTTCGATTTTTAGAGATTAGTCTTTAAATCGCAAGTCGAAAAAAATGTCTCCAATAAGACATTTTTATGCAGTATATAGCAGAAGCTTGTCTCTTTTGAAAAACATACTCGTGTAATTGAAAAAAAAGTTTTAAACGTTTTAGATAGTTTGTTAGGTTAAAGTTTAAATTTAGCGTTTTTAAGCATAATATGTCAAATGCCTTACATTTGTTGTCAAAACTCAAAACTAAACTTTCATGCTATAGCTTTTGAAGGCTAGGCCCTACTCATCAAAACTTCATAGTGACCAGTCAATGAAAGAGATAGATTGTATTGATCTCATGAGAATCATAAAAAATGGAAAAATCGAGTCACGTTTATTTATTTAACACCTTTATAAAATCTGAGGCAAAATGAGTTTATTTGAGGCAAAATACAAAAAATGCATATGAAAGCTGAACTTCTTGTCTTTAAAATGCATGTTGATTTTTGTCCATAGGACACTTGAATCAAAAGATATCGAATTTTTACCGTCGAGTTCATACAAATTTTATTGAACATTGATTTCACGCGCCTAACTGACATTCAAAAAATTATCTTAGCTACATTTTTTATTTAAAATATTTTTTTTTTTCTACGACGTACAACTTCTTGGTAAATCGATTTTTTTGCGTTTTTACCGTTGAGAGGTGTTTCAGGGGGATACCCGGGGTTAAAAGTGGTAAAATTTTTTGCGTATTTTTTGAGGTCTCAAAATTAATATTCTCAGCAAAATTTAGCTTGTTCGTATGATTTTTACAGGTTCAGCATCCAGTAAAGTAGAACTTTTAGTATTATTGAACAGCTTCAGCAAAACTTACTGTTACTACAAAAGGTTTAATGTCTTCCCTTGATAAAAGGAGCCTAGGGACAAATAAGTTCAAATAGTTCATGGAAGACGTACAATAAAGCGAATTCGCTTTAGAATCGCAGGTGTCCAACGGACGTTTTCGAGAGCAAAGATAAAAGAGAAGAAAGAAACAAGAGTGGTCGATCAAGATTTAGACTGGAAATAAGAGGACTTTAGAAGTTGGAAACCGATATAAAATAATAATTTAATACCATATATATAAAATGTACAAAAAATATAAAGCAAAACAACTTATTTAGATTAAAAATATATTGAAGGAAGGCTATTTAAATTATTTCATATATTTTCCTGAATAATGGGTCACCCTATATAGGTCCACACTTATTTTTAAATCGCAGCATCTTCAAAAAATTGCAATAATCCAAATACCACCACGGATCATCTACCTATAAGAGTGAAAGTCCAGTTGGCCGTTATATGGTGTTTGCCGCCGTCGACGGTGGAGTGCCGGAGTCTCGTGCACCCACCCGGATCATTGACCCCGGACCAGAGAACTCAAATATCACCTGTTAGTCCGGTTATTTGTTATTTTTAAACTATTTTTTTCTATTTTCCAGTGCTTGAGATTCAGGGTATTTGTTATTGGTTGCTTACCGGAATACCGGGCGTTCACCTCTTGCTCGGTATGTTTGGGATGACTTGTTTTTATTTTGAACTAATGGCCAGGGATCCTCGTGGATTCATTTCACCACGTGCAGATCGAAACTTGGACTTATACTAAATAATAAAGTTTAATACTTAAATTCAACTCAAAAACAGGCTCACCTAGAGAAACTAGGGAAGAAACATGTTGAAAGCAACAAAAATACAGTAAACTTAAATGATTTCTAGCTGTATAAGTATACAATAAAAAAAGATAAACACTGCAACGAAATTTAATACTATTGTTTTATATAGTAAAGGAAGAGGTAAATAACAAGGCTTATTAAAAGAAATCCACATAGCATAAACAAAACTAAAAACGAGACGAATTACTGGATCAGGTAGTATTTCCGCTGGACTGATTAAGAATGGACCACCCATTCCGGATAAAGTAATAAAAACCATTTGAGAGGTGAATAAATAAAATTAGATGCTCCTAAAACAGAAAGTAGGATGCCAACCAATCTGTAAACCATACCTGTTTCTGACTATTTGTTTAGTTATATTAACCAAATAGTCAGAAATAAGTATTAACGGTTACCTTCCATAGATATACCTATTTTGTTTTTTGTTTTCCTGTTTGCGAGACATGCCATTATATTTTACCTTTATTATTTACTCGCATTAACTTTTTCTATTTGTTTTAAACGTTTTAACGTTTTTCATTCCTTTCCTCCAAGGCAAGAAGCAAAACGGAGCAGAGGACGCCCACCAACTAGATGGACTGATGACCTGAAACGTGTTAGCAATAACTGGATGCAAGCCGCACAAGAGAGAGACATATGAAAAGAGCTCAGGGAGACCTATGTCCAGCAGTGGACGCATAAAGGTTGATGATGATGATGATTCCTTTCCTCAGGTAGCTGTAGCTTCTCCCGTGGTTATCATAAGTTATTGCTCTGGAAACCGTCAGGATTTTCTAACTCTATAGCCAAATACAGTCCATCTAATTTACTTACCGTTGCACGTCATTATCATTGACAGAGATCGAAGTTGACATAGTTGCCAAAGTATAAAAAAATCCTGAATCTATTTTAAACCAAATAGGTCACATAATTATGGCAAAATAGCTACCATCTCTTTACAATGACTATTTAAATTCTTACGTGACATTTATGAAATAAAATACACTAATTTTGTTCTAAAAAGAACAGATTTTAATAAATAGGTAAAAATATAAAACAAGAGGTATTCACTTTAAAATTCAAAATAATAGAGTACTAAAGTGTCAAATAAGTGTTACCAATATATGCCAAAATATCACCTTCGTTCGATTACAGTTACGGTGTGTTCCGAACAAATGTTCTTCATAAAAACGCTTTATAATGCATTTATACAAATTAAATGAAACATATTATTGTGTATTTCTTTAAGTTAACATTAATAGAAATCTTTAAATATTATTTCTGCGCGTATATAATAAAATATGTCTAGTGGCTGTAATGCCAGTGTACTCAGCAAAGTGATTTTAAAAAAGAACACACCTACCGCCTAAATATTTCGTGTTGATATCATGTGACCTCACGGGCTATGATGCGGATGACGTGCAACGGTAAGTAAATTAGATGAAGTATAGTCAGAAATACGTGTTTACGGTTATCTTCCATCGATATATTACATTTTATTGTCAACACAACTTTGCAATCTTTTGTTCATAGATAACACCGATCTCCTTATGTTATATTCAACAAACTCCTTCTATGCGTGCTCAATTGCTTTACTAGTTTAATTCCATTTCGTGGCCTAAGGTTTCTTTCATTTAATTTTTTTGTCAACTCTGTTCACACGTTTTCAATGGAACTGAGGTCTGGACTCCGGGAAGGTCACGGAGAACCTTAATATGAGTTTCTTCCAATCATTCATGAACAATTCTACTCTTATGCACCGGGCAATTGTCATGTTGGAAGATCAAGTTATAATTGAAGAATCTCTGAATCACTGATAGCAACATTATATTTTCAAGAATATGTTTTTAATGTAATCCTGGTAATTTTGCTTTTATATTAGAACAAACGCGTGGGCCTTTATCACTTATCTATACCCATACACTACCGAGAATCCTCCATTATTTCTTAAATTATCAGTATTGTTCATGAAACCTATGATTTTTTAGCCTATAACATCTTATTCGATAATTGAAATATGATTCAAACACTTTTTCATCGAAAAATGCAACGTTATACCAGAAGTTGTCTTCACGGTTTATAAATTCATTACACAATGCAACACGTCTCCTCTTGTGAACCTCAGTCAAAAACGTTTTCCTTCCAGCTACACAATTTAGCAATTCACTTGTTTTAATCCTCTTACGTGGAGTGCGATCTTTTGTCCTCTTGAACCACCCAACCGTGCTATAGAGTAAAAATGATCCCATCTTTTTCATATTCACATATGGTTCACGTTCAAATCTGGAAAAACTTGCCTTAGTGACCCATCTTCTTCTTCTTCTTCTTCACGTGCCATCTCCGCGACGGAGGTTGGCAATCATCATGGCTATTCTGATCTTAGATGCTGCTGCTCTGAATAGTTCAATAGATGTGCATCCGTACCATTCCCTCAAGTTACGCAACCATGAGATTCTTCTTCTTCCTACACTTCTCTTGCCCTGGATTTTCCCTTGTATAATCAATTGAAGTAGGTTGTATCTCTCATTACGCATAACATGCCCCAGGTATTGCAGCTTTCGTGTCTTGATGGTTTCCAATACTTCCATTCTTTTGTTGATTCTTCTCATGACTTCGTTGTTTGATACATGCTCGGTCCATGATATCTTCAGGATTCTTCTATACACCCACATTTCAAATGCTTCCAACTTTTTAGCAGTCGACGCGTTAAGTGTCCATGCTTCTATCCCATAAAGCAGAGTCGAGAATATATAGCACCTTGCCAGCCTAACTCTCAAGTCCAATTTTAGTTCTCTTGCACAAAGTACCTTTCTCATTTTATTGAAGTTTGTACGTGCTTTCTCTATTCGAACATTGATTTCTTTGGAGTAATCGTTTGTGTGATTAATTATTGTGCCAAGATAGTGGTAGTTTTCAACTTGTTCTAAAGCACTACCGTTAATTGTCAGGCTTTCACCATTATTTTGGGTTTTTGATATTCTCATAAATTTGGTTTTCTTGGTGTTTATTGATAATCCATATTTCTCTCCATACTCAACTATCTTGTTCATTAGCTTTTGGAGGTCTCGGAGGTTATCTGTTATTATGATAGTATCGTCCGCATATCCAATGTTGTTAATTGGTGTTCCATTGACCTTGATTCCTGCTGTTTCTCCCTCAAGAGCTCTTTTTATAATTTCTTCAGAGTATGCATTGAATAGTAGTGGTGACAATACACACCCCTGTCGCACTCCTCTTTTAACTTCGAACTCTTCTGATGTGTGTTCATTAATGCGTACGTGTGCCTGCTGTTTATAATATAGATTTGTTATAATTCGAAGGTCATTGTGTTGTATTTGTTTTGCTTTGAGGATGTCCATTAGCTCTTTGTGGCGGACTTTGTCGAAAGCTTTGTTGTAGTCTATGAAACAGACGTACATATCTTGGTTCACATCCAAGCATCTCTGGATTAGTACGTTGAATGCAAATAGAGCTTCACGGGTACCTACGCCATTACGGAATCCAAATTGAGTTTCTTCAATATCCATATCAAGTGTTTTGTAAATGCGTTTATGAATGATCTTTAAAAACAATTTAAGTGTGTGAGACATCAGGCTTATGGTACGGTGGTCAGTGCATTCTTTAGCATTTTTCTTTTTTGGGAGACAAATGAATGTTGAGGTCAACCATTCGTTGGGTATGTCACCCGATTGATAAATTTTATTAAAAAGGTTTAAGAGGACATCAATGTACTCATTTTCTATTATTTTAAGGATAAGGTGATTGATCTTCTTAGAGTTTGGCAATTGCTCTTGTTTTTTGAGCATTATTCAAATGTATTCTAGGCATTTTGGATGCGTTTAATAGCTTTTTATTTTATTTTTCAATACTCGCAAAATTTTTGACCATCACTGCGATTTTATAGTATTACGATGTAAAAATGAAGGTTTAAACTATTGAGTGACCACAGCTGTACGTTAGGGAAGTCTAAAGGTGACACCAGTTGATGACAAAATGAGAGAGCATAGGTTTTGATGGTTCGAGCATCACTTAATACGAAAAATTACTGATCTGCAATGAAGGTGATTACTCCAGACCGATTCACAGCAAAGACTTATTTTTTTTCTCAATTTAAGCAATTTTTTCTCAAAACTTATGTATACCCCTTACGATAAAATAATTCACTGTAAAATTCAACACAGAACAATGATGATAAAGAGTCATGAATCATAAATAAATGTCCTTAAAAAATAAAAGTGCATTAACAATGGTTGCACCACAGCGATTGTTACATCACAGAATATTTAAAGAATGCAATCAATGTAACATAAGAATCAAACATTTTAAAAATCGCAAGGCGTATCAGGAAAATACCAATGACGTTAGTTGCAAGTCTAACCAATTAATTTATATTGACCTTTTGATGGTAAAAATACTATCATAGTTTATGGCTGTGGCGTTATGTAATTATTAAACCGACTGGCTCTGCATTGATATCATTGCGAAATATTCGAAATTTGGGAATAACCGTATAATATTTTTTTAGGTTTATTAATGGTTAATTTGTTAATACTGTTTAAAATATTTTTTTGAATATTCTTATTAGTGATGGACCAGATAACAGGGAAATTCCAACGTGACATCGCTAGGTGAATATAATAAAATAAATTAAATCTCATAGAATAAACAGTTAAAAAATCTTTAAACAGGAGTGATTCAGACGAAATCGACAGCCTAACTGCGAAAACTATGGTAGTAATTCTGGTGTCCCTTTGAGAGTCTTTGAATGTCCCAATATTACCTATTTGGGCGCAAACGTTAACGATAACTGGGATATAAATAAAGAAATAAGAATACGCATTGAAAAAGCCAGAGCCGCCTTCTATAAATTAAAGAAACTTCTAATATTAATAGAGATATTACGTTAAACCTTAAAATCACATTAATACGCTGCTACATATTCTACACATTGCTGTATGGTAGGGAGAGCTGGGCCCTTACAGAGACATTAATGAAAAAATTGGAGGCCTTTGAGATGTGCATTTATCGACGAGTATTATTGAGGATAAGTTGGGTTGATCGAATAAGAAATGAAATAGTTTTACATCAAATGAAAAAGAGCACAGAAATAACCAAAACGATAAAAATTCAAAAGTTACAATATTTCGATCATGTAATGAGACTTCCAGAGAGGTATAACCTTCTACACCTCATAATACAAGGTAAGATCGCCGGAAGGAGAGAGGCCCAGGCTGAAGAAGAACATCCTGGCTCCGAAATCTCCGAGAATGATATCAAGAGACCACCGCTAATTTATTTAGAGCCGCCGTAAACAAAGTTATTATTGCCAATATGATCGCCAACGTTCGATAATCGGACAGGGTACTGAAAGATTTGAACTTAGAAGTGTGAAAATTAATTAGCCTCTTAAACAGATAGTAGTACTGTAGAAATAAATTAATTTTCCTAATTGACTTGGACAACGCATCGTATATATGAAAAAAAAAAACATTTTCCGTTTTTTCGATCTAACGTTTAAACAGCAAATATTCCGAAATAAAAATCTCCAATTAAATATCTCCAAATAAAAAAAACCAATTTTACGACCACTGCCGAATGAAACTGATCACAAAAAAATTTCAATGGCCTCGGTTGCTAGCTGAGATTTGGCAATGCAGATGCCGTACTTTTAAACGAAAAAAACGTATCAGCTGATTGCCAAATAAATGTGGCGTAAAAGAGGCAGCGGTACTTCAGATGTTATGTAGGTATGGCACAGGTCCGGGATTGAATAAAAGCACATTCGCGATGTTGTAAACAAAAATTTAATAAAGCACAGCATTTTATTTAATTATATTGTAATCTCATCACGATATTACCAAGAATCTGTACGCTGTAAAAAAAATGTTTCAAATAAAAAATTTAGCTGAGATGATTTTGAACAACGTTTATCACACTTTTTGTGTAGTCACCGTTCATCGTGCCAGTTACGTCCGCGAATTCAATTTTTTTTTAATTTTTATCAACTCGACTTTAAAAATCCAATATCTTTTGAACAGAGTGACCTATCGAGTAAAAGCAAAATGCGTTTTAAAGGTGAAGAGTGCAGCTTTCGTATGAAATGTTTGCGTTTTGACGAAAATTTAATCAGTTTCTATAAACCTGTTAAATAAATAAACGTTGCTCGATTGGGTTTTGGCAACAAATATGAAGCATGTGAAATATGCCTAAAACCTCTTAATCTAAACTTTCACATTACAAACGATCTCAAGTTACGGAAAATGGTTCTACAAAAACTGCAAAGGATGAAATTTGTAGCTGAAGTTTAGTTTCGAACAAGGTACTTGTGCAATCGAAAAGAAGCAGTTATAAACGTTTTATATTGTTTGTAATTTGAAAGTTTAAATTCATTAAAATGTCATTATTTCTATTTAGGTTATCTAAAGTGTGTATACTGTTTTGTTCTAATAGAATATTAAATTTATTTAAATGAATATCTCTTTGTTTAATATATGAATTTTCATATACTATATGTAAACTAAAAATAATTTGATCAAAATCAGAATTTGATATCATATCGAAAAGTAAATCTTCAATACTTACAATATCTTGTTCAACAAAAAATAAATTACATCTATGATATTGTAACCTTTCGCGGATCATGGACAAGCTGGCTCTATGTAGAATGTTGTTCAACCTTCTGCTTGAATATGCTGGACGTAACTTCAAGCCCTTTGGTATTAGGTTGTTGTCTCTACATCTTCGTAAAAATTTGATTGAATTTTGACAATGTGCCAGTTTCTTGTATAGAATTTCCAATCTCCGAAAATTTTGAATAACGCTGGGCCCATAACGGTTTCTTAATATTGTTCTGAAGCTATTTTCTTGTGGCATTTTAAATTAATTTATATTTAAATGGGAATAAGCCACAATTAAAGGTTAAAATACGTTTATTGACGTTTCAATTTCCACTTCGGAAATCGTTCTCAAAATACAAACATCACTAATGTTTGTATTTTGAGAACGATTTCCGAAGTGGAAATTGAAACGTCAATAAACGTATTTTAACCTTTAATTGTGGCTTATTCCCATTTAAATATAAATTAATTTAAATTCATTGTTTTTAGGTATATTTCAAAGCCTCAAATTTGTTGCCTAAACAAAATCGAAATTTCATGCTATTTATTTTGAAGAATAAGCTCTAAGAACGGAAATTCCATAGTGACCAATCAATGGAAGTTATGTAACACCTTTAATAAACTGACTCATTTGCAGCAAAATGCAAAAATTGCATATGAAAGTTGCGCTGTTCAACTTTAAAATGCATTTTAATATTAGTAAATAGGACACTTTGATCAAAAGATATCGAATTTTTATCGTCGAGTTGATAAACTTTTATATAAAAAATTGATTTTGCTCGCGCAAGTGACATTCGAAATCGCTGGTTGCTTTAAGCGTTGTTTATGAGAGGCCGATTCATTTTAAAGAAAAGGTGCTAATAAACATTTTTGTTCAAAATTATCTCAGCTACATTTTTTTTTAAAACATATTTTCTACAGCGTACAAATTCTTGATAAATAGATGTTTTCAGTTTTCTCCCCTGCAATGGGAGGGGATTTTAGGGGGAATCCCGGAGATAGAAATGGAAAACTTTCTTGTATCTTTTTGTGGTGACATTCTTAGCAAAATTCAACTTCTTCGCACGATTTTTAGAGATTCAATGGCATATTCGTGTCTGACGACTGGAGTAAGAGTGATCCCAATTAGTATTGTGGTGAAATTCTATAACTTTGTTTAAGTTTTACGTTTTGTTTCGTTTAATACATTTCTCTGTACGTAATTTTGATTGCCAATTTCAGATGTATTAGGTATCCTCTTTTCATTTATAACTAGCTGACCCGGCGTCTACGCACCGCCTTAAAATTCTTGAAATTATATAATGTATCATAGTTCAGTAAACTCCTCTTTAGAGTCAGTTAATTAATAGAAATCTCTAGGTAATCAAATGAATCCGGTCGAGGGGCAATAGCGACTTTACCATTTCCAAGATCTAACAGCTGCTTCTAAATTGCACATCTTGTTGCAAAAACACTTGCATGTTATTTGTCAATTGGAGCGTCTTTACATGCGCCACAAATTTGATGATGTTAGGCATGTATTTAGTTCGTCCGCAGCAGTTACTTGGGAAATAATTATTAGATCAGGAATAGTCTTAAAATAGAATCATGGCTTAACGAAAAATATTTTTGATTATCACGAATGTACATTCATCCCAAACGATTAATTTGCACACCTGTAAAATCTTCGCCATTATAATCTGGTCTTTCATTAATGTGTATGTTTAATGGTAATTTCAAGGAAAAATGTGCAATTGGTCCGCCTTCTAATAAAGTTATTATTAATTAGATATTTCAGACTAAGACAAAGCTAGGGCTAATGCGATCTAATCCTTGCAATAACAATAAAGTTTTTTCTGTGAATCCCAGAGCATCAAGGAAGTAAATTCTACCAGCTCGCATCGTATGCAATCCTTGTTGTTAATTAAATTGTAGAAAATTTGTACGAACTATTTCGACATATACTTTAATGTTGAACTGTTGTTCTCTTTGTAACGATGGTTCTCTTTCATAAATTCAGAAAGAAAATGAATAACATTTCCTTTTATTTTTTTCTTTGGCGCACAATAATGGTGCAACATAAATTTTTATTGAAAGATATATTAAGCTTAAACAACTGAATTAGCTTTCTGCGGGACAATTAATATTCGTCAAATTTAACATTTAATTTTATTATATTTTGTTTTATTCCATTATATTTTATGATATTCTATTTTATTCTCACGAGATCAATAAAATTTATAACTTACATTGAGCCGTAATTATGGAATGTTTATTGCTAGAGCCTAATCTTATGAAATTTCAATTTTGAGTTTTGGCAACGAATATGAGGCCTTTGAGATCTGCATAAAAAACATTTACATTACAAACAAACGAAAATGTTTAAAACTCCTTTTTGAAAACTCAAGTATATATAACATCGTAAACTAATTTTCGAAACCAAATTCAGAATTTCGCTTTAATCTGTGCCTTCGACGAATTGCAAGGCAAAACAGACCAAAAATTGCATTCCACATTCCATCCATTCCATCCATAATATCTCCTCAACTAAGCAAAATTCTTAGCGAATTTATAGTTTTAGCGAATTTATAATTTCAAGTATATATATATATATATATATATATATATATATATATATATATATATATATAGATATATATATATATATATATATATATATATATATATATATATATATATATATATATATATACAGGCTACTGGCCTTGTAGGCCCCTAGTTTCTAACAACTTGGTTATTTCCCTCCTCTTTTTTACGTTCCCTTGGTTTCTCTTTCCAATTTCTTACGCCTATTTTTGACAAGTCTTGCTTAACTGCTTCCAACAACTTCTTCTTTGGACGTCCTCTTCTTTTTTCCCCATTTTTCCCTCCTTCAGTATTGTTTTAACATTTCGATTCTCTGGCATTCGTATAATGTGACCAAGCCATCTAGCTCTTTGGGCTCGTATTTTTGCCGTAATTGCTGGTTTTCCATACATCCCCATTATTTATTTATTCTTTCGTCTTCTTCAAATATTCTCTGTGGTCTTTATTCCTCCGAAGATTTTTCTGAGCACCTTTCTTTCCCAGATATCTACTTTATTTTCTTCCTGCTGGTTCATAATCCACGTTTCACTGGTAAACATCACTGTGGGTCTGATTACTGTCTCGTAGACTCGCAGTTTAGCTGTCCTTGATACAGTTTTTGCTGTCAGTAATATATTTAGTGACCCTATCGCTCTGCTTCCCATTAATCTTTTGTCTATCTCTTTTTCATCTTTTCCCGTGTTCGTTATGGTTACTCCTTTGTATTTAAATTCTGACACTATTTCAAAACTATAGACAGTCTCTGCTCCTTTCATTTTGATATATTGTAACAAATATATTTTGCCTACCATAGGGTAAGATCATGGGGTTAGAAAATAGGGACAGAAACTATGGGGGCGAAGATAGGGCAAGCAAAACAATCGTTACTTATGTGAACGGCACTCAGGGGGTTGTTGGAGAGCTGGGGTCGTGGATAAGTGAATGACAAGGGTGTCGGGATTGGGGCAACTACAAAAATATGAAACCAAAGGTCATGAATCACTTGGGACAAACAAAACAAAAGGAAACAGGAAACACTTCTAGTAATTTATAAAGAGCGCCACTTCGAGGTGCCTAATTATAACCATTACAACAGCTAGCTGTAATTAGGGAAATAATTATCAAACTTAAAGAGACATATCTTTTTCAAATGGAAACCCAAAAAAAGGTTAGTTAAAAAAAAGAAACAAATGTTAAGAAACAAAATTTAACATTTTTTATGTCTTACCACAAACAGTTATCAAAAATACAAATGGCACAAAAAATAAACTATATCAATAGTTGCAAAATACAGAATAAAAAAACTTACATGTGTCCGTTTACAAACTCCAGGGGTCGGAGATACTACAAAAACTTACAAATGTTACCGCACAGAGATTAACCTTTTTTTAAACAAACAAAACAAATAAATATCGAAAAAAATAAAGTTAGCTGTCATATGTTAACATTAAACTTAAAAAAAAACAATTAAAATGACAGCTAAGTTAAACCATAAAATTTACAATTTATTAATTATTACAAATCCTTTTAAAAAAGGTAAAAGAAATAATAAGTTAGACTTACTCACAATCAATTTAATTTAACTAATCGGACGACCGGTTTCGCTTTCTATAATATGCAAAGCATCTTCAGGTCACGATACAAAGTTAAAATGCTGAAAATAATAATCCCATATTAGGGTGTTGTCTAATAAAGATAAAAAACATAGGTAGGTGATATAAATTATATAAATTACAGTAATTATGCCAATATTACATGTCTGTGGTTTTATAAATGAATAAAAAATAAAATGTTTAAGCAGACAAGGTAAGACCCACAAATTGGTAACATCGTCTATTAAACTGTAATGAATTAATAAATAAACCACTAAATAAACATTACTTACATGCCGGTACTCTATTAATTGATGGTTGAAAGAACATGGTTCAAACTATCTTGGATTGTTGATTGGAGAACTCAGGTCAACTATTGTAATTGTTTAACAGTAAACTGGGAAGTTCTTGAGGAGACAGATTTTATCCAATGAAGTAGAGATAGGTGGAATGTATTGTTTGTTTTATGAAAGTAATGTTCTATACCATTAATTTCTTTAAAGTTATTTAAGTTTATTCTGGAGATATATTTATGAAATGTGTGTTATTTATTGAGATTTTATGTTTTGTTTTGGAAGGTGACAGTTGTAAGACAATGAATAGGAATGGATGTACAGATTGTGTGGGTGTGCAATTGTATAATCTTGTAGTTATCAAAATTTCTTTGATAAAGTTGTTGCACTATATGGCAAATTATTGTAAAGTCCAAAGATTTTTATGTTAAAATTAAATTAAGACACTTTTACACACACAGAAACACACAGAAAACACTTTAAAAAACGGGGGACGAAACAAACATTTAATTTAAAAGGAGAGGATTTCCAAAAGAACTACATTTCTTACTAGGAGACAATGAGTTTTTTATGTGCTGTATATCAGATTTTAGAGGTAAACTTGACAAATGTAGGTTAAAGTGTGACAGTTCTTCTTCTATTTTAAATGCTGTAAGTTAAGTTATCCAGTTTATGAAACAAGCTGATATTAATAAAAATCTAAAATTTTTTAATTTTAGATATCAAAGTTATTTGATGTGTTAATAATGGCATACTTTAACAAACTTTAAATAATTGATTAAAGTTTGTTAAAGTATGCCAATATTAACACATCAAATAACTTTGATATCTAAAATTAAAAAATTTTAGATTTTTATTAATATCAGCTTGTTTCATAAACTGGATAACTTAACTTACAGCATTTAAAATAGAAGAAGAACTGTCACACTTTAACCTACATTTGTCAAGTTTACCTCTAAAATCTGATATACAGCACATAAAAAACTCATTGTCTCCTAGTAAGAAATGTAGTTCTTTTGGAAATCCTCTCCTTTTAAATTAAATGTTTGTTTCGTCCCCCGTTTTTTAAAGTGTTTTCTGTGTGTTTCTGTGTGTGTAAAAGTGTCTTAATTTAATTTTAACATAAAAATCTTTGGACTTTACAATAATTTGCCATATATTGCAACAACTTTATCAAAGAAATTTTGATAACTACAAGATTATACAATTGCACACCCACACAATCTGTACATCCATTCCTATTCATTGTCTTACAACTATCACCTTCCAAAACAAAACATAAAATCTCAATAAATAACACACATTTCATAAATATATCTCCAGAATAAACTTAAATAACTTTAAAGAAATTAATGGTATAGAACATTACTTTCATAAAACAAACAATACATTCCACCTATCTCTACTTCATTGGATAAAATCTGTCTCCTCAAGAACTTCCCAGTTTACTGTTAAACAATTACAATAGTTGACCTGAGTTCTCCAATCAACAATCCAAGATAGTTTGAACCATGTTCTTTCAACCATCAATTAATAGAGTACCGGCATGTAAGTAATGTTTATTTAGTGGTTTATTTATTAATTCATTACAGTTTAATAGACGATGTTACCAATTTGTGGGTCTTACCTTGTCTGCTTAAACATTTTATTTTTTATTCATTTATAAAACCACAGACATGTAATATTGGCATAATTACTGTAATTTATATAATTTATATCACCTACCTATGTTTTTTATCTTTATTAGACAACACCCTAATATGGGATTATTATTTTCAGCATTTTAACTTTGTATCGTGACCTGAAGATGCTTTGCATATTATAGAAAGCGAAACCGGTCGTCCGATTAGTTAAATTAAATTGATTGTGAGTAAGTCTAACTTATTATTTCTTTTACCTTTTGAAATGGACTCACACAAGCAACACATTCATGATTTAAATCCTTTTAAATTTTAATGAAAGCAATTATTACTTTTAGCAAAAAAAATGTCTGTTTAATTTGGAAAAAATTAATATATTGAATGTTACCTTATTTTCACTTATTTCACTAAAAAAAGAAACTTGCTACATCTCTGGGATTATAACTAACCGGACAAATTCTCCACAGGAACAAAGGAAACCATTTCCATACTTCAGGAACGACGATCCAAGACGTAAATGGGGTTGGATCAAGCAGGCAAACGACAACAAAGCTAGTGGGACATCCTATATACTCATTTTCCAAATTTCATCAGTTCCGGTGTACTGCACAAATCTTATGATGATTACTCATTACACACAAAGAAGTGGGTCTGGATTCAAAATCCGCCAAAAGTCCTTCTCGTTTGAAATCTCTTGCTTGACTCCTCGTTTGCCTTACATTTTACAAATTCAACCTCAATAATTTCCCTTCACGTCTCCAGCCAGTTTGTGGTCCATGAACCTAAACAAATAATCTACCCTTCTTGACCTCGTTCTTAGCAACGAACCGACAAAAAAACATTGAAATATTCCCAGCTTTATTACGTTTTAGAAAAATTGAATACCTGACTTGCAATATTATATTAGGGGACTCGAATGTAAACAAATCGTTTTCATCGACAAAAACAACTCAAATTCGTAGAAATAGCACGAATTATATTGATTATTTTAAACGTCATCTTTTCGCGTCTTCTTCAAATTTCTGGAAAACTTTTTCTAAATATTTTTTTATTCTCGCTAGTATCACCACATCATCCGCATACGCTATGCACTGTTCCCTGCTATTGAAAATAGTCCTGTTTGTGCTTATATTTGACCTTCTTACGAGTTGTTCTAATAATAGGTTAAATAAATTCGTTGATAGCGGATCCCCTTGTTTTAAACCTCTATTCACTATAAACTGTCTTGAAAAGCTTCCTTTCATTGTTACTCTATTCATCGTGTTGCTAAGCGTCATTCTCACTAGCCTTATAAGCTTTGCTGGGATTTCTAGTGTGCGTTCATAACGAGGCGCCGACCCTCGATCGGACCATAGGATGGTATTATATTATCATCGCCACGTAATAAATGCATGATTTTAAATATGAGCTTTCACTGTCAGTGCTATGCTCTAAGCGAGGATACCATGCCATGGTCTCCGTAATGAATGCACCCTATAATGTTCTCATGGCCTCATATAGCATCGTTCTATTTGGCATACCTAATCCTAAGTTTTGTTCGTAGCTATTATTTAAAACCTCCCTGGTATTTTCCAATCACTTTGTTATCATATTTTATTAATCTTATCCTAATAATTTTTCTCCAAATAAGAGCACTATTCCATTGTTTCGGCATTTCTTCCTTTTGCCAAATTATTAGTGTTAAGTGAAATATCCTTTCCTTCAATCTTTTGCCACTTTTCTTAAAAATCTCAGCTGGGATACCACTTTCTTCTGCACTTTTTTTATTTTTTAGGTTTCTTATTATTTCTTTGACTTCATTCAGAGTTGGTTCCTCGCACGTCCCTTCTTCATCTTCTTGCCAATTCTCATTTTCCTCAACTTTCTCTTGTTGGTCTGTATTTAATAGAACGAAATATTCCACCTATCTGTTTAATTTTTCTGTTGTTTCACCTAGAAGTAAGCCTTCTTTACTGTGGATTATTCTTTGTAGTTTCTTTGAATTTCTTAACTTCTTGCTAGAAATTCTTGACTTCTTTGTTTATGTAGGCTTCTTCTATGTTTTTCAATTGCTTTTCGAGCTATTCTCTTTTCTTTTTTCTGCAAATTCTTTTCACTTCCCTTCTTCTTGCTACATAGTTTTCGATCTCTTTGTAGTTTTGCCCTGTTTCTTCTTGTCAAATGATTCCTAGATTCTTCCTTTACACTTTTCAGCTGCTTCCGACATGGCTGTCTGTATGGTCTGCCATTCTTCATCTATATCCTATTTGACGGGATTGATGAAAGTCGTACAATAATCGTATTAATTCGTGAATGTTCTGTATTATTGCTTAGAATTAATTTTAAGTAGAAATGAATTTGAGTGTAAAGTAAAGAATTGAATTACTCATGATGATTGGGTATGGAGACAAATCGCGAACTCAGATGGAAGTGTGTAATTTGTTTAATGATAAATATCCAGAAAGACCCATAACGCAGTCAGCAGTAAGTAAGATTAAAAAGATATTTCGAGAAACTGGTACGGTTGAAAATGCTCGCAAATCAGGTCGTTCCTCTATAAATAATTATGATACAACCTAAGATGGTCTACTTGCTTTTGAAGAAGAGTCGCACGTAAGATTTAAGGTATATTTAAAAAAAGAGCCGATGACGCTATCACCTTAATTTGTATCACCTTGTATATTGAAATTTTATTGTAAAATGTAGAACATTAAACTTAAAATTTAGATTTTTTTAAAAAAGCTTTTCATTTAGGAAATATCGAATTTATTAAATACTTTACGGACACACTGTATAAACTGACTTCATTTGTGGCAAAATATAAAAATTGCATACGAAAGTTGCACTGTTCACCTTTAAAACCCATTTTAATTTTTGTCGATAACTCTGATATCAATTCGATATCAAAAGATATCGAATATATTACCGTTGAGTTGACAAATTTTATTTAAAAAATTTCGCGCGCGTAACTCACATTTAAAATCGTCGGTCGCCTTTTGTTTGAAATATTTTTTTCTACGGTATATAGATTCTTGGTAAATCCATGTTTTCCATTTTACCCGAGAAGGGGTGTTTTTAGGGGGAAGCCCGTTTTTCCATCGTTTTTGGGGTCCTTAAGATTCAGTTTGTTTGCCTCGTTTCAACAGATCAAATATCTAACGACTGGACTAAATTAGCCAAATATAAAGCAAGATACTTAAATATAGCAAAGCAGTTCATAATTTGAAAAGTGCATAAATTGGTAATGTTAGAATGTTCTTCTTCTTCTTAGCCTTCTGTCGTCCATGTTTGGACATAGGCCTCTCCCAACTCCTTCCATCGGTCTCTATTCTGAGCAACATATTTCCAATTTGTTCCGGCTATTCTTTTAATATCATCAACCCATCTCATCTGTGGTCTTCCTTTTGGTCGTTTACTTTCGTAAGGTCTCCAAATAGGTTAGAATGTTAGAACGTGACAAATACAAAAATGGTGTAAGTTTGGTGTAGTAAAATATTTTTTTTTAATCTCAGTTTTGACAATATCTGTTTATCTTTACTAATACTACAAAATTTGTTGACAACGTTGTCCGTTTTTAAGTCTAAAGTCACACTAACTCCTTTCTACAACAAACAAAATAGCACTTTTTGATAAACTTTCTATAAAGGACCATACAAAAACATTACATATGTTTAAACATTGTGGATGTGTATTGTTAAAACATAATTAGTAGTACCCTGTTTGCAGTTTCTTTTTATAAGTTGATTTATGAATGGATTAAGTATTACATTGCCTTATGGCATTTTTCCTCTATCTGTAATACATAGATAAATAAACAGTATCAGGATTAACAATCCATTAAAAGGCATTTTAATTACCGCTGTGATTAGACTCGTTTGCTTACTATTCTCGTTATAAAAAGAAAAGACGTAAAGGTAGAAAATCGTAATATACGACATTTGATCAATGAAAAAACAAGGAAATTACTGGCACGTGAAATCATTATCAGCTTCTGCATACCTAAACGTTGCCTTAAAACAAAACTTTGCAGCAAAGAGCCGGTTTTGAGCGATGACATGTGCACATACATGTATTCACCATCATCAGTCTTTTATTTACTATATAACGTAAACACGGTAACCCGGAATAAATCCGGTTCGGAGTACGTTCACGTACCACCTACCTCCACACTATACGGTAGAGATGGACTAAATCATTCCTTTTAATGACTCTAATTCTCTGAGTTACATCAACAAATGAATTACAATTAATTAAATCCGTCAAAATGTCCATTTCCGTAGTTCACTTTTTATTAAAGTTCCTTCTAACACTATCGAATTTAACAGGAATATTTCAGTAACTCAGTACACGTTGAAATAAAAAAGTTAGAGGTGGGCCGAAATGTTCGATTAACGATTCAATTCCTCGGCTGAATATAATAGTGTCGTATTGGTAAGGGTTCTAGTTCAACAGGGTATATACGGCAATGCAAGAGCTGATAAAGTTGTCAGAAGTAGATCAGCTAGAAGTGCAAAAAGTAGCATTCGCGATCGAACACAATACTGAATCCTAACACAACAATACTCTCACTGAAAATATATCCAATCAAGTAGATGTCAAAATATATATTACGCGAACATGCGCTAAATATTGCAGAAAACAAGCAGGAATCAGCTGACCCATAAAAGGACTCCTTACTAGACGTCCACCGTTCAAGGGACAGTTCCACACAATGGGCTGCTTCTTGAAGACTTGATCTCTATAGATCGTGGGCGATAAACTCTTTTTGGAGACAACCAAGTAACTCCAAAATCGTATGAAACTTATCTACTAGAGGTGTACAAGCTGGTGCATGGTTTCAGAATACTGAAATGATCATGAATGAAAGATATACACAAAGCCATTGGTTGCAGTAGGTACGACTGGTTTATAACAGAAAGCTTAAAAAAAAGACCAGCGATCAATAAACTCAAGCTCAACAAAGCCTCAGGTCCAGATGTGATTGGCAGAAATGCTTCTTCTTCTTCTTTAGATGCAAATCCACTAATGGATGTTAGCGATCACATTTTCCATTAATTCTCTATTTCTTGCAATATGTATCAGAGATTGTATGTCGTTAATCCCTGCCAGAAATGCTTAAGGCTACAAAAGTACAATGGCCCACTGACTGGACATCTACTATGGAGTAATTACTAATATAACCTCAAAAGTTAGACTTTGGAGTTTTTTTTTTTAATTTTATGGGTATATGTTAAACTACATATTTTTTATAGATAACAATGTGGCTTGTTTGATGTAATGCTGTTTGCCGAAATGTCTATATTGATACTTCGAAAGGTAAATGCTAAGCGAAATTACCGTAGAGCTCCTCCCGCGTCCAAAGGTCGTAGAAAACCATGCGAAGAAACTCCTGCTTCGCGACATGAATAACGTCACTGATTTGTTTACGAGAGCCGCTTTAGTTTATTTACAAACTGTTTGGACAAGCAAGAGGAGTGCATATTATAGTATTTATAGTTAAATAGTTGTCTATACTTTATACACTAGGCATATCTAAACAGCTGCAGCGAACTTAATAATGTCGCATTAACTGCTTTCTTTTCAGAGAGTTAAGACATGTTAAGATTTTCAAGTTTGAGTAACTTATTTGTCAAAGATTGAGCATTTAGTTGCAATATTTTTAAACAACTGTCGGGTGATGATAAAAGTAACGTTTCTCTTGGATTTAATTGACTAAAAAAGAGTTTCGTCTATCTTCTCTAGTTGACAGACCTCTATTGTGATACTCTCGATCTAAAAATCTTCTTCCCAACCTAAAGTTAAATCGTTCAATGCCAATTTTTTTCGGCCAAAAAGCAGGAATTCAAATTTCTTCCCTTAAGTCAGGTAGTACACCTATCATAAAACATTGATTATTCCTTCTTTTATAGTCAGCTGGTAACAATTTTATTTGTATATCCTCACAGTTTGTCTTAGTTATTATGAAACTTTTGATGTGGTCACAATTTTTTGTCTAGTTTTTCGGATATTCCATGGAAATTCTTATCACCAATTCCAGTTCCCATTATTTTCTTGCGTCTTTTTGTCATAATCTGAAATCCTTCATCTTTCGTTTTATTCTCTGAACTCCCCGTTGTAATATGATTAAGACTCATTTTTGTGCTTTCCTCATTCTCAACAGTTCAATTTGTAATGTAGTCACATGTTTGTTTGGTTTGAATTTCCATTAATTGTGCATTTAATTCGTTTGTAGTAATTTTTGAAATGCCCTGTATATTGGAATTTCTTTCAACATGTTTGGTGTTTTTATCATTAAAATTAAAATTTTGTATTAAGAATTCGTTAACTGGACACTGGCCGTCTTATCTTCATTACCTTGAGTTTTTATTAAACCCTCATTAACAGTTGTTTTTGTGAGATTCTGGTTCTGGTTATTTCTGATTTCAATAAATTTAATTTTTCTAGCAAATGTTCATTATACTTATCATCTTTTTCAGCTAACAGCCTTTTTAACCACTGATTTTCTATCGCTATGGCACTAAATGATTCGATGGGTTGTTCATCACTATTTTGGCAACAAATTACACTTGAATCCCCTATCTTGACGAATTCCACTTCGTTTTTCACAGCACAAGAGATGTAATAACTATTTCCACATACTATACAAACGAGTGCTTTATTAGGCTTAGTTTGACAACATTTAAATGTATTCTCTTCAAAATCTACATCTTTTACTCTTTTACAGAGAAAGGTGACGCCACATTATTACTTTTCGATGACTTATTTGTCTGCATTTAAAATACTACACCTCAAATTGTAATATTTTTATTATAAACAAAAATAGAACAAAAAATATCGAAATTTTATCCGGATCGACCTCCACTAAATCGGGATCAGGGTCAGGAACACCAGCCACTAACAACTCTTGATAAAATATCCAAAGCTCCATAAGATTTTCCTTCTTTTCTTTGGTTATTGAAACTGGACCATCATGCAGCTTTACCTGTTGAAGTTTAGCTGCTTGTTTTCTTCTTTTTTAATAGTTAACAGACTCAAATTTTTCGCCATTCTCAAGTGACGACTTAAAATAGAGCAGCAAAATTATGAAAATCAATGGATTCCATTTATTTTACTATAAAAGGATTCTTTTGTTTACAGCTTCTTATAAGTTGTATACAATCATACGGATGGGTAATTTTCGTCGTAGTTTTCTTCTTCTCCTTTTCAATAACAGAATAATCTGAATCACATTCCACAGGGTGCGACCACTTACAAGAAACTATTGATCAATACACTCTAGTGTACTTTTGTTTTGCAAAACGCTCAGAAGCATTGCTGAAACGTAACTGTTTTTATTCTGACCTTGGCATGTATCCGAATATAAACATTCTTTTTTACTGGTTGATGAAAGAACTATGAGATGTAGATACAAACATGAAGCAATTTGTAGCAGTAGCTAAATTGAGGAGGACAGTTAGATTGTAGATATAGAGTTACCGTTTGTAAAATGAAATTCATGTTTTCAAATAAGGAGTTGGCAAATATTGTTGCAACTCAAAAGCAAATACTGCTGTCAACGAATCTTGTATAGCTAAAGTTTTATCACCTGACTGTTATATGCTTCTTGGGCTGAAAGTTGATGGATTTTCTGTTTTTCTGCTCTAGGATTAAGTCTTCCTTTTTGGTTTCTGTTTATGAAATTTTAATTTTTAGGCTATAACATATAGGACACGAATCTTTTTGGGGCTTTTTAAATTTTAACCCTCGTTCATAAAATTTTGCAGAGTAAATTGTCATTGAAACACAATTGTTATTTCAATGTATTCTTTATAAAGGCCATACATTGTAGCAATGGTCAAATTTGATTTTAAGTATAGTTTAGATGTAGTTTATCTACCATAATGACTCTCATATGCAGGAAAGCTTTGGATGTTCACATTAAAAAGTGAACATCTTATGTCATCAGAAAACCTTATTTTACACTTACGGCTTAAAGGTTGTTTAATGGGTTCGTGGTTCTTGCTGTTATTATTTTTTACTCTTTTTTGTTACGTATCACTTTACTGTATTCCTTAATATTTTAGCTAGTTTTCTCTGTTTCCTGGATCGACTTGCTGCCTTTAGCTGAATTAGTATGAACGTCTTTGTTCTTTTCCCTTTGAACTGTTGTTTTGTTATATCGCTGTAGTTTGTTTATAACACAAATTGCTATTTTGTTTGATGATGATTCCTCAGGATTACGCGCCAAATAAATATAAACCTTTACACTTAGGTTGGTGGGTAAATGATGCGGGGAAGAGAATGATTTGGGTGATGAGAACACTCTCGGTGGATCCGCTGCCAAAAGCAGTTCGGTTTCATTGTTGCAGTCGTAAAGAATTTGGTAACATCGGGAATTCAGTAATGTAAAGTGAAGTGTAGTAGCAGTTAGAGGAGAAGCAGATTGACTTGGGAGCGGTAATGATCTTTCTCGGCATATAGTTTTCAAAACAAACCGGCAAATTTTTTTATTTAATTCCATAAGTTAAGAAATGAATTTAATCTCAAAATGCTATTTGGCAGTCTTTGTTTAGTGAGTTAGTTAATCACTATTTTGTTGGATGCTGTAGTCCATGCGAAGGATTTTGAAAAACAGCGTTTCCAAAGTTTTAAGAAATCCACATGGTTTTAAGCAAAAATTAAGTAGCCGAGTTTTAAAGAATACATTTTGTTATCATCAGGATAATCTGAATTGAAATTCAATGTTTAACCTCCCCAAAATGTGTCCATTTTGTGTTTCCATGGGTCAACCAGATCATTTGCAGTTAGTATGGGACTGTGTGTTTGATTTGTATCCAATTTCAGGGTGATAAACCTTCTTAATAACTTAAAAGGAAATAATCAGCCAGTGAAGCAAAATAGTTTTGTTAAATTTTTTTAAGTAAAATCTAAGATTTTCTTTTATGACAAATTAAAAAAATTATAAATACTTAATTATAAGTTTTATAGATCAGCTAATTGTTGTATTTTAATCTTCTTTTAAATAAAGTTAACTTTGATAATTAATTAATAAATCAGAAAAGTTTGATATTTCATTTCGACGTATGATAGTCAGTATTATCCTTTTCTGCCATTCGGTATATAACTAAAATTTTAAATTCTGTTTTGTTAAAAGGTTAAACTCAATGTAAGTAATGTTGATCAAAATTAGGATATTTTGATTTATAATAATTGTTTAAATTGCTAAAAATAGTGCCAATGTGAGGTTTTTTGATAAATTTGGATAATTTTATTTGTAATTGTTTATGTTTATATAAAATAAAAATAAATACGTAATGTTTCTCTTTAAACAAGAAGTTTTTTCTTTTTTCAAAAATATTTCTTTCAAAAGATTTTCACCCTTAAAAATTTTTTAGAAATGAAAAGCCTTTCTTTCTAACCAGCAAGAGGATTTTTTAAACAGCGTCCATTTTAATTATTTTAGGAATTTTCTTGTGTATTGTTGCCAAGGAAATCTCTGTCAGTATTTTTTTAAATTTTTGTTTGTAGTTAGTTTCTCTAGTTCCTCAAATAGAGAAACCTTTATCCACGACCCAGCTCTGCAACCAAAACACGAGTCGCCGTTCGCAAATGTTTTAATTTATTTGCTTACCCTATCTCCAGCTCAATAATTGTTCAGTTTCCAATAATAAATCAAAAGAGGTTAGTCTTTGTATGTGGGTATATTTTATTTTATAAAAACCCTTAAAAGGGCAACATTACAAGCACGAACGTTTTCGGAACAACTGTTCCATCATCAGGTTTAAAATGCCTAAAATAAGTATAAACCATTTAATTACAGCAAACGTGGTTTAAAATTTTGACTAAGGTTAAAAACAATAAAATGGTTATACTTACAGGTTAACATGCCTGAGCCACCAAAATATTTGGGTAAAAACCCTTTAAATTGAAAAATGTTACCAAAGATTGTACATGATGTTTATAATATTATGTGATGTTTAATATTTTAATTAGATTTTACTTCAGGTAACATACACCCATGCTTAAGTGAGTTCCAGTGTCCGGAGAGTAAACCTCTTCAAACGGACTACGGTTGGCAACTGATTGATGAAATACTCATGAGCGGTGTCAAAAACAAAATGTCAGTGAACCATGAAACAGTGTTAGTTAAACATTATATTACTACAGCCAAAAGATTAAAAAACTTTGATGATGTTAAAATGATAACAGTAATCCAGGTGTTGGGATTTAAAAATTTTTCTATAATTATTTAATTAATTTATTTTTTGATTTAATTTAATTTGATTTGATTTAATTATTGATTTAATTTAATATTGGATGTAAAAGATGTAAATTACTGGTGTTGTTGAAGGTCATGTTTAAGAGGATGACGTATGCATTAGGCAGCTTATGTTGCCTAATAATAAATCATCTTTCAGAATGTTAGGTGATTGGTATGAACTCTCATTATTTTCTACTTGTTCTGCAATAGAGTTAAGAGTAAAATTGGCATTATTCTCCACATCTGACCAATTTTTCATTACTCGGAATTGAGTGTTTTCTACTAAAATTTTTCTAGTTAATTCATACCGATTAAACTGGAAACTGGAAGCTGAAATTTAATTGTATATATATATATATATATATATATATATATATATATATATATATATATATATATATATATATGTATATATTTACAATTTTAGAGGGAAACCCTCAGGGAAATCGTAGATTACTCAACGGATTATAGTATCCGTCAGACTGAAATATTATGATGCGAGGACATTACAAGAAGAAAGAACAATGCATTTAAACTGATTAAGCAAAGAAGAACCCAAGAAAAAGAATAAAAATATAAAAATCTCAGAGGAGAAGAGAAGTACATCCATCGGAGAAAAAAGCGAACTTATGAAAATAGAATATTGGAAGAACTGGAGGCATTAAAAAAGGACAATCAAACAAGAAAATTCTGTAAAAATCTAAATAATGCAAGAAAAGAATTTAAACCAAGGATCGGACTAGGTAAGGACAAGGAGGGGAATATACTCAATACAAAACAAAAGTATTAAAAAGGTGGGTGAAACACTATAAAGAACTACTTACTATCGAAGTAGAAGATCCTAATTAACCACCCCCAGGAGGAAGCAGCAATACACCATTGGGGCCTCCATCAATTCAAGAAGTACGGGATGCAATAAAACACCTAAAAAATAATAAATCTCCAAGAAGTGATGGTATACCAGCGGAACTCATTAAATGTGGAGGTGCTACTCTGACTAATCATATATATATATATATATATATATATATATATATATATATATATATATATATATATATATATATAAAATCATACTGAGAGCCTGGAATGAGAAACAAATCCCGGAAGAGTGGTGTATTGGGATCGTTTGCCGCTACACAAAAAAGGTGATCAATTGGAATGTAGAAACTATATGGGAATAACCCTCCCTAATACAGCACACAAAATATTTTCGAGTATTTTCTATGGTCGCCTTAGTGCATATTCAGAGGAGCTTCTTGGCGAATATCAAAGTGGTTTTAGGCCTGGTCGATCAATAACAGACCAGATCTTTGTGCTAAGGCAAATACTGGAAAAAACCAATGAATTTAATATCGACACATACCATCTTTTCGTAGATTTTAAATCGGCCTATGATAGTGCCCTAAGAAATAAATTGTATGAAGCGATGGACGAATACCACATCCCCGAAAAACTGATAAGATTGGTTATGGCTACAATGCGTAAAGTTGTTTGAAAAGTCGAAATACAGGGCAAACAATCACCGGCATTTGAAACGCATGTTGGGCTGCGACAGGGAGATGCGCTGGCGTGTCTCCTTTTCAACGTTAATAAATATTGTTCATTTTTTCTTTATATTTTACTATTTCTATAAAGTCTTAATTGAACAAACGAATTTTATTAATTTTTTTTTATATAATTTTGTTCAAAACTGACTGTCTACTTTATTTCTTGTTCTTGCCATGGATATTTTCGGAAGGGGCAGATTTTAAATGGTTTAATGCCAACGTATGGTGTGTGAATCAGTGCATTTGTCGAACGACCCATCTCTACACCTCTACTGTATATACATATACACGTTCTCTAAATAGGTAGATGTACTTTCAGATAATTTTTTCGATGCCTTAATACACCCATACAACATCACGGTGATATCCATTCATCTACCTACCTGCACCTATAATTATATAGAAACTGTATGTACCCATATCATTTATATCAACATTACTCAGAGTCACTCGCCTGAGCCCAAGGAACTGAATAGACAAAGTATGTAAACGTTGGTCCACTAACCTACTGACAACAACAAATCGGATATTTTTAAGTTCCGCTGGATTTTTTGGACGAAGAGGTTCGTTCACCTCGCCAAACAGGCAGAGCAGGCTCTGGGGACATTTACATAATTTAAATCAAAGAAAATTATAATATTATCTAATAACCTTTGGTTTCTTTAAGTAATTCTAAAAATAAGCAAAACAAATAAAACTTATTACCGTGATTATTATAATTAAGAGCCCCCTATCATTAAATTTACAGAAAACAAAGTGGACGTGAGATCTCAAAGAAATTTTTTGCCTGGCCAATGTCGTTCTTAAAGAATTATGGACCGATGACGCTTCCAGCACAAAAGCAACACCGAACAGTGACATTTTCGGGATGCATTGGACACTCTTGGATCTCATATGTATGTCACCATGAGATGATTTTAAGTCCACTGCTGGACATAGCTTTCCCTGTTTGTATCCAGAGTGCACGGTTTTGTGCAGTATGGATCTAATTTTTCGTCACTTTTCGCATTATCTTACCATGTGTAGATGGCCTTCCTCTGTTTTATTTATCTGTTCTTGATCTCCACTCCGTTAACTTTCGTGTCCACCTTCCATCCTTCATCCCCGCCACGTGGGCAGCTCGTCTCCATTTCAATCTGCAAACTCTCTCCACAAAATCTGTAACTCTGTAACTCTGGTTCTGTTTCGTTGGTCTTCGTTGCCGATCTTTTACTGTTACTCCACTCATTGAACGCTCCATCTTTCTTTGTGTTATTCTTAGTTTTAAGGCATTGTTTTTTATTAGCGACAGTGTTTTCGTACCATACTTAATTACTGATAGAACACACTGATCGATGACTTTTCGCTATAGATGCGTCGTTCCAGGAATGCAACTCAGCAGTATTGGCAATATCATTTTAGAGGCATCTACTTTAAAATGTATCTATAATATATATATATATATATATATATATATATATATATATATATATATATCTGAATTGTCAATATGATTGAGTCAGATAAAATTAAATTATTAGAAGAATTTTTCACCAAGTAACCAAAACAAAATTTGTTTTAGTTGTGTTTGTATTTTGAGAAGTGGAGACTGAAACGTCAATAAACTTGTCTTTAAATACGTTTCTAAGATGCCACATGCTGCCCATGCATGTAATATTCTTTTTGGTACCTCATCCTGTACGCTATTTATTAAAGTACGTAGTACGTACCTAGTTGAGAAGTAAACTTAGAGCATTGATACACTGTATATGTAACGATAAACAGTTCACCATAGAGAAAGAGATAGAGATAAAGATAGGTGGTAATAAGAAAACCATACACAAAAACAATACGAAGGACTCGTTGCTTAGTATCAGCAGCGTCATTTGGGGTGGGTATGATTATAATAAAAAGATAACAGTTTGACCAAAAAGAAACCAAGGAATACTAAATACTACGAAACTGCAGAGATAAAATAGGGCGCCAATAAATCTTATCCAGAGATTTATAAAGGACTCATATTCGTTAAAAAATATATAAATCAATACTCAAATCAAACTATTAATATTAACGTGCTTACCTATATAAAGCAAAAAAATAGTCAATAAAATAAAATAATAAACAATAATAAACATAGCTTTAAAAACTGTATTTATTAATTATTGTTGAAAATGGGCATATATTGACAACAATTAATTTTTAAATCAATTAATTATTACTTAAAACTTCATAACTGATAAATAAGGGTTATGGACCACAATTTGTCAACAAAAAATACGTATCTTTCTAATAGTCGAAATTAATACAAATTTAGTCATAAAATGTCCATGTATACTTAACTTAAAATCAGCCTGTGGGTGAACTGAAGTCATTCAACCCTAGGGGCCACGTGTTCTGAAGCAAAAAGGTAAGTACGACTTCAACTTTTAAATGCAGCACGTGGTAAAACTCTAGAAAGATACGTTCTTTCTATATTTTATTATAAAATAAAAATGACAAAAATAAACCTAGAATATACGCAGATTATACATGTCCGGGAAACTTGCAAACACTAAAGCAGAGATGAGAAGAATGAAAATAGACATCTTGTTGATAAGTGAAGTAAGATGGACTGGTTCGGGAAAACAAAAAATGGATACATCTGTTATTCAGCAGGAACCGAGCCAAAACATCAATATGGAGCAACTATATTAGTATCGGACAAATTTGCGCAGTTAGTCATAGACTTCATCCCTCTAAATGTAGACTAGCTTCTTCTTCATCTTGCAGTACCGTCTCCTATCGGAGGTTGGCTACCATCACAGCAATCTTTACTTTGTTGGCGGCAGCTCTGAACAACTGTATTGAACTGCACCCATACCACTCCCTTAAATTTCGCAACCAGGAAATCCTCCTACGTCCCACATTTCTCTTTCCCGAGATTTTTGAAAAATCTATGAAACATACGTAGAGGTCTTGGTTTACATCCAAACATCTTTGCATTAACACACTCAGACCAAACAAAGCTTCCCGTGTTCCCAGTCCACCTCTGAATCCAAACTGTGTGGCGCTTATGTCCTCTTCTATTTTATTAAATATTCTTTTGTGAATTATTTTTAAAAATACTTTTAGTGTGTGGCTCATCAATGCTATAGTTCTGTGGTCTGAACACTCTCTGGCATTAGACTAGCAACGTTGAAATTAAGAACAACCCATAGAAACCTAAATGATATTCCTGAAACCTGACAAAAATAGGCGACATAACGATGATCAGGGATGACTTTAACGCCAAAATTGGTCGTGGTGCTAAAGAAGACAACATAGGAACATACAGTCTCGGTATCAGAAACAAAAGGGGAGACAGACTTTTACAATTCTGCGAAGAGAACAACTTGTTAGTAGCCAACACCCTCTTCAAACAACATCCTAGAAGGCTATACACTTGGAAATCACCTGCAGACAGAAAAGAAAAAATTGTTAGAAATCAAATTAATTTAATTTTGCTCGATAAGAACTTCAAGAACTAGGTACATAAAATCTACTAAAACATACCCTGGAGCTGATATTCATAGCCATAACAATCCAGTTATAATGGAGCTTAGACTAAAAAGGTTTCTTAAAGTTAAAAGGTAAAAGGTGTTAAGAAAAATGAACACCTCACGACTGAAGAACCCTGAAAAGAAAAATGAAATAAGTATCACGGTTCAGAAAGAAATAGAATCGCTAAAGAACTTGGTACAGACAGACGTTAAAGTAACATGGACTGCTCTAAAAACGAAAATAACAAAGATACAAGAAGACGAAATCGGGTTCATGAAAAACAACAGAAAACAAGAATCAAAAATATCTTTGTTTCGGTGCTCCATCTACTGTATAGTTCTTGATAGACATCTTCCACTGTTCTTAATAGTTCAGTTCTGTTAATTATTATTTGACCGTTTTTTTTTTTAATTTAAC
Source organism: Diabrotica undecimpunctata (assembly GCF_040954645.1). Lineage (NCBI taxonomy): Eukaryota > Metazoa > Arthropoda > Insecta > Coleoptera > Chrysomelidae > Diabrotica > Diabrotica undecimpunctata. Next base: position 92,941,457 of record NC_092807.1, on the reverse strand, counting down.
TCCGTCCAATTTTTATCTATTGAAAACGCAGTTAATGTGACCGTAGTAAAAAACAACCGAATGTAGGAATAGACAAAAAAATGGAAACATTTAAATGAAGAATAATGTAACATATATTTTGCTCAACAACTTTATTAGACTTTTTTAAATCAAGAAGTAAAAAATTCAATCTGTACACTCCATACAATTGACTACACCACTGTAATTAGGATGTAAAAAATATTTCCTCCGGGCATATATCGATAGTTGATTTATTTATGGCATATCTTTAGCTATGCATGCTTTTGAGGATCATTTTTTGTTATTATTGAGTAAGTTGACGTCAAAAAAAGTCCAAAACCAATTTCATCTGTTTGAATTTTGCAACAACTTTTATTTATAAGCCTGTCTAAGTACATTAAATTATTTCGGCGTCCTTAAGGCAGAACTTGTTTTTTATTTTGTGGGTCAATGAAGTCTTGTTTAACAATTTAATGTTTTGAAACCAGACTATTAACTAAAATATGCTTTAGTCCAGTAAAATGAGGAAATTTTAATCCGTGATGAATAGAAGTACGGGTATTTCAATAGTGACTTCCGACATCTGACAGTTGGAAGTGACCATATTGTTGAAGTGTTAAAGCTAAAGCTGTCAAATTGGTGTCATTTATTCAGTCTGTTTTTCCAAATTCCCATGGATTGATAAAGTGTAAAACACGAAAAGATGATAAAATTATTTTATTAAAATACTGTTCATTTTAGGGTTGCTATAATTGTTCTATCGAGAGGACTATTCGCAGTGTGATAGTATGTACACTATTAACCAACAGCCGTACGTCGACTAAACGCAAGAACTGCCGAAAACATCGCCGCTGTGCATAAGAGTATGCAGAAGAATCCGAGGTAGTCGATTTTATAGCAGCCGCTTACAAGAACTCATTCTTTCACATACCACAACCTGTCAAATTTGTGAACTGCGATTTGGTCCTGTTAGACTTGGACATTTCGGATGTATGAGAATGGACATTTCGGATGTATGCAAACGAATAAAAAATGACGAGGATTTCTAACACACACACTTCAGTTCCATTTCAATTTAAAAATAATTAAGAGCTTGTAGTAAACATGAAATGAAATCATACATTTCCATTATCCCGGGTCATAGGACACACAGTCACCTTCTCTGTCGCTCATACTAGTAATTCTTGTCTGCCCTATCCAAGTCGCGGCAAGGGGCTACACATCCCTTGCTTGAGTAGGTCGGAATTAGTACATGACTAAATTCAGATAAGGACCCAGTTCCGTGGGGTATAACACGCCCCCTTGCTCAGGGATATGGGTAAAGACCCCAACGATAATGAAGATGGAGAATAGGTATATTATTTGGTACATGAATTTAACGAAAGTGCCAACCCTGTTTCTAGGGATGGTATAGAAATAACCTGGTGAAGGACAGCAGTGATCACCAGTACCTACTAGGATTAGGCGCAAAGAATATGATCCTAAACCGCATTGTATTCCTTAGGGCATCCGTCCGTAGATTTTTTCTTGTCATGTTTCCTTTCTTCTTTTTCTTTCTCTTTATGAGCAATTCTGCTTGTTCCTAATATTCCCAATATAAACTAATAATAAACTGTAAAATGTGGTGCTTGCACCAAATGCTTAGAATATCATGGAAGGACTGAGTCAGAAATAAGGAAGTATTAAGAAGAGCGGGCTTCCAGGGTGGGAAACTTTTTGATTAGGTATGTAAAATCCCTGATAAATGGCTAGAATCAGAATTCATAGCGATACCTAAAATAGAGGGGGCTAAAAAGTGCGAAGAATATCGAACAATCAGCCTAATGAGCCACATGTTGAAACTATTTCTTAGAGTCATCCATGGAAGAATTTATAAGAAGTGCGAGGAACAAATATCGGACAGACAGTTCGGCTTCATTAACGCAGTGGGTACCAGAGAGGCACTTTTCGGAGTACAGGTACTGATTCAAAGATGCAGGGACGTTAACTGCGACGTATACGCGTGCTTGATCGACTATGAAAAGGCATTTGACAGAGTTCAACATCAAAAGATGATAAACATTTTAAAAAAAGCAGACCTGGATGACAAAGACCTCAGAATAATTTCAGAACTATACTGGAATCAGACCGCATACATGAAAATTAACGGAGAAGAAACAGATCACATAAAAATACTACGCGGAGTTAGACAGGGATGTATCCTATCGCCGTTGATATTTAATATGTACTCAGAGAAAATTTTTAACGAGGCTCTTTACGGAATAGACGAAGGCATCCTTCTAAATGGTGAAAGAGTAAACAATGTTAGATATGCCGACGACACCATGGTGATAGCAGATAGTTTAGAGGGACTTCAGAGGCTAATCGACAGAATAAACGAGTACAGTCAACAGTACGGACTAAACATTAATACCCACAAAACGAAACAAATGATTATCAGCAAGGAGAATATAAATGGGGCTCATCTTTACATTAATGGGACGTAGATAGAGCGAGTAAAACAGTATTGCTACCTGGGAACTATTATAACGAACAGTGGAGCAATGTACAGGAAATAAAGTGCCGCATAGGAAAGGCAAGAACGGTCTTTAACAAAATGAGCGCCATCTTCAAAAGTCACAACATATCCCTAGATACAAAAATGAGACATTTGAGATGCTATGTTTTCTCTGTGTTGTTGTACGGGGCGGAGGCATGGACGCTTACAGACACCACTATTAAAAAACTTGAAGCATTTGAGATGTGGCTTTATAGAAGAATGCTGAGAATATCATGGACAGCAAGGATCACGAACAAGGAAGTTCTAGAAAAAATGAAAAGAAGGAACCAGAGATTGTGTTTACGATCAAACGCATAAAATTGCAATATCTGGGACACGTTATGAGAAATCAGCACCGTTACTCCCTGCTGCAGTTTATATTGCAAGGTAAAGTCAAAGGTAAGCGTGGACCCGGTAGAAGGAGAATATCATGGCTGCGGAATTTAAGAACATGGTTTAAGAAAGACAGATACAAGATATTGAAGAACAAAGCGGCTTTCGTACCGGGAGATCCTGCCTTGATAATATATTTATCCTACGACAAATAATTGAAAAGCGTGTCGAAAGAAGTAGAGAGACCCATTTGGTATTTATAGACCTTGAGAAAGCATATGATAGTGTCCCGTTAAAGAAAATGTTTGAGGTCCTCAAAAGGTCCGGATTGGATTCGACGTATATCCGAGCGATATATAAATTGTACGAAAATGCAGTTAGTTGTGTAAAAATTGGAACCAGAACCTCAAATGAATTTAAAGTCACTAAAGGCCTAAAGCAAGGATGCTGTTTGTCACCGACACTCTTTAAAATATACGTCCAAGAAGCATTGAGGAATTGGAGAAATAAATGTAAATTTATGGGCATCGAAGTGGGACAATAAACTCTGTATACATTGTTGTTTGCAGATGATCAGGTGGTGGTTGCAACCGATGAGGAAGATATAAATTATATGAATCGAAAATTATTTGAGGAATATGCCAAATGGGGGCTTACTGTAAACATAAGCAAAACAGAATATTTAAAAATTGGAGGAAATACCACAGATCTGAGGCTTGAAAACGCAGTCATAAAAGGCTGCAACCAGTATAAATATCTAGGAAGCATCATATCAGCAGATGGCAGAGTTAAGATAGATGTACAAAACCGAATAACCCAAGGGAAAAAATGCATCCGAATACTGAATTCATTACTGTGGTCTAATAAAATAAAGATGCATACCAAACTTCGCGTATACAGAGCAATTGTAGAACCAATTACCACATATGGTGCCGAATGTTGGACGATGACAAAGAATGAACGAGATAAAGTAGACGTTGTGGAAATGGATTATCTTAGAAGGTCATGTCGAGTATCGAGAATGGAAAGAATCAGGAATGAGGAAATACGAAACCGTACAGGAATTAGAGATACTCTTTCAGATAGAATACAAGGAAGGCAATTACAATGGTATGGTCACGTGATGAGAATGGAGGAGGAGCGGTGGCCAAAGAAAGCCTTAATGTATGTTCCGCCAGAAAGAAGGAAAAGGGAAAGACCACCAAATTCCTGGAGAAGAGAAATTACAAAAACAATGCAATCTAGAGGCTTAGAAGAGGGAGATTGGAGACATAGGAAAAGATGGAGGCTGAAATGTGGGAAGCGGCAATCGCCGTAGGACCCCCGTTATATGATGATGATGGTTTAAGAAAACCTCAACGGAGCTGTTTCGAGCCGCAGCGAGCAAGGTCATGATTGCCAATATGATTTCCAACATCCGAAACGGATAGGAACCAGAAGAAGAAGAATGTAAAAAGTAAGAAGACGGCATATTAAGGGTACATACTGGGAGAACGATAAAATTCAGCAGCTAGTACTAGGAAGAAAGATAGAGGATAATAGAGCCAGCTGTAAGGTAACGGGAAAAGTCTAGGACGCAGAAATGTAATGCCTGTATAATATTTGCCAATAAACAGGAATTCACAATAGGAAATGCTTTGCAATGCTGCTAGAAATAGAATAATTTAATCCTACTATCTAGCACCTCAGCTGACAAGCCAATGAATGGTGGACGCCTACGTAGACACCTTAAGAAGAATAGTAAAAATATTAAGCGAAATAAACCGATACGGTCTAAATTCTAATATACTGATTATCAAAGTCTTTCTAGTAAATCCACAAGTTATCGATGTTAAATCTTGTCAAATGCTCTCTCGGAGTATATACAGCACTTATTTCCATTTTTGTGCCTTATTAGAATTATACGATGCTAGTGATCATCATGGTTATATACACCCCGAAAGAAATATTTTCTTTAAGTTAATAACATTTAGAAACTTTATCTATCCTTTTTTAATCTTTTCAATACGTTAGCTATGTGTGCTGTCCAAGTAATTTTTAATATTGCCTATGTATCCAAATTTATTCCATTTAATTTCATTCCAAAGTTACCAAAGATCGCAACCATTCTTTGTCTTAGTGCTAAACATATGGTTATTACAAAGAAATGTTTGTATTCTTTAAAAAGTGTTTTTAGCCATTGTAATTTGTATATGTATGAGAGTTCCCAAATATGTGATTTTTGTTAAGCCTTTGTATTGGGACTCCATTTATTTCGCGTTAAACATTTAGGTGTAAATTACAGCTGCAGAGTAAAAATTTGGTTTTGTTTTCATTTATTTTGATCCATATTTCAGCCCCTACTTCGTGGATACGATTCAGCAGAATCTGAAGGTCTTCAATACTGTCTGAACTAATGATGTCTAATTAGATTAAGCAATGCCCTAGTTATTTTATAAACATATAGTTACATTAAATAGACTATAAAGTGAATAAAACTGGGGATCAAATACAACCCTGTCTAACTCTTCATTGTATAGATTTTTCGTTAGTTATACTATTAATATCTCTAGACATGGGACCCTACCAAATGCTTTTTCGAAAAAACAACAAAGCTTGTTAATTGATGTCCTGAGCATTTTCTTGTTCTCTGTTTTTTAGGGATTGTTGTTCAATGTTTTCCATTTTGAACCTGCCACAAGAGGTTGATAAGCTGATCCAATATTAGGTCCCGCAAATCTGGTGATTCTTCTGACAGGATTACCGACACATTTGGATTGGTTTTATAATAAAATAACAATATTCTGTTTTGTTGTTGCCTTGTTTACCTCATAACAATTATGTAGTAGATAATAAGTACTAGAAAAATCCAAATCATTTCAATAAACCAAAAAGTTTTGGCTAATCAGCTGATTATTTCTATGTCCAGTATTTACTAATGGATGCTGTCATGTTTCTTATTGGTTTAATTTTAATGCTGAATATGCCAAACTTCCAAGACTTCATTTGTACCTTTTGTCATTTTAATGGTATGGTCTGTAAGTTGACTCTGAAGACAAGGTTGAAACAAGAAATCACATAACACTGTATCAATATCTGCCATTTGATTTAGATTATCAGAAAGATCCAATGTTAAATTCTTCTCATAAATTTATTAGACTTAATCTTAGTCAGAAAAAAGGATAAAACTTAACATGGGATTACTTGGAAAAGTAAATTGCTTGTATTACATCCTAAATTATCTATATTTCCATAGAAATTTTGTTCTTAAAATATATTTACATCAATATGAATTATTACTTTCATAATAAACATAACATAAGTACAAAAATATTTCATTTTCAACTTTAACCAATATTTAAAATGCTTTTTTCTTACTACTAATTCTCTTAACAGGTTTCTCTATTGGAGGTCCGTCCATAAGCTTTTCCCTCACAGCCCACCTTAAATCCAAGTGGTTGTCTTCTCCTGGAAATTTGATATTTTTCCATTCTTCTTGATACTGGTGATAGAGAGCTACTGGGTCTGACTTTCGTAGGGGTTTTATATTGGATTTATTTTTAAGAACTGCAAAATATATACAAAAAAATGTTAGTGCTAATATTATAACTTTTTTTGCAGCATACATAGAACTACAAATAAGGACATATAACTCTTAAAACAAAAGATTCTCCAATATGTGGTGCTACTACTATACAAATTAAATAAAAAAAATGTGCCTTATCAATAAAACAATAAACCACATATATGAAGTTGCTACAATTAGCAACAACTTGTTATAAAAAGAACCTCACCAAAGCACTGAACGAATTTGTATACTGGGAGTGCTCCTTAATACTGAATATTAATACTACCACAGAATTTGAACAGCAGATGCGATTTTGGGCTCGAATCTCCTCCTTAAATCCACAATTATATCGAGAAATACAAAAATTAGACTCTACAAAACAATAATATTCCCAGTTCTAATATATGGGTCAGAGACCTAGATTGTAAGAAAAAGTAATTAAAACATGTTAACCTATTTTGCAAGAAAACTACTAGAGCGAATATATGGATCAGTAAATGACCATGCAGTGTCGAGAAGATGATACAACTTCAAACTTTATAGAATATACCAGGAACCAGATATCATAAAATATATTAAGATAGAAACACTTCTTGATAGACCCATTGGTCAGAGAAGAAGATCCAGAACAAGGTTCCCTGATAATATTGATGATTAAAACTTATGAATGTGTGGAACCTTTTGAATGGAAAACAAGAAATGAGAAAGGCAATTATTACAACATGGTTCAAACTCCCAAAGCCAAAATTATACACTTGGAAAACACCAACACATACAAATGTCTTATATGCAATCAAATAGATTATACTAATAAAAATCCACACAGGACTGTGATAGGATTAGTAACAATATATTAACATTCATTAAAATAGGACAGCTGCGTTAAAATAGGACATGTAGAAAGAATGGAAGAAGGCGAAATATCAAACAAAATATTTAAACAAATACCAGTAGGAAAACGAACAAGAGGAAGACCGAAGCTGAGATAATTAGAACAAATAGAAAATGATATAACAACCTTAAAAATAAAAAACTGGAGAAAAAAAGCATGAAACAGATCAGAATGGAGAAGAATTCTGGAACATGCCAAGACCCAAAAAGGGTTATCGAGTCAGTGATGATGATGATATGCAGGATCAGACCACAACCTATTGGGTGTACTTTTAAAATTAACATTTAAAAAATAACCAGAAAATACATTCACAATATTATAAGGCTGCCAAACATATATTTTAACTACCAGACAAAATTAAACAAGGGAGAAAATACATAAGAGTTATTTAAAGATAAGCGGACACTTCATAAGCTGGAACAAAATAACCATCAAAGACCAAATATCACAATAGAAGACATCAACTATGCTATTAAAAATTCAAAAGATTGAAAAGCAGTAGGACTTGAAATTCCCACTGAAATATTAAAGACTGTGCTAAACAATATATTGGCAAGATATAAGAATTTAAAAAAAAAACCCTAAAATCGACTACAAATTTTAATGACCTACAACATTTTACTTCACAATGCATTATTTGATTTACTGTTAGTGGTTATGGCATCTCACTTTACAACAAATAGCATAAGCATCTTCTACAAATTTTAATGACTGCCAAAATCTCCCTTTACAATGTATTGTTTGAGACCTAACATGTACTAACTAACTAACTAAACTAATATGGACTCAAAAGCATTGTAAAGTGAGATGTCCTCACCATCATCATAATTCTGGTTTTACAACCCTGCGTGGATGCTAGCCTCCACAAGAATTTCTCTCTAGTTGTCCCTCTCCATCGCCTTTCTCCACCAAGAACATATTCCCACATGCCAAGCATGTGAGATGTCGTCAGTCATTAAAATTTGTAGTAGATTACAAGGTTGCCTTAAATTTTTATATCTTGATTAGAAAGAAAAACAAAGATTAGAGCACCTTTAGATATAGTATACAAAATTAATCAATTGTAAAAATTTTGGTTTTTATTTAAAACAAGCAGTAAGTATGGTATATGGGCTAAATTCTAAAGCCAATAATATCAAGACCACATGCCACACACAACTACTGTTAAAAACACACCAGTGCCTTCTGGTATTGCAAAACTTTATCTGCACTAATGGTAAAGAAACAATTCTTCTCAAAAGTATATTTAAAATATATATAAAGATGCATTATATATCAAATTAAACATCATCACTATCAAACAAATACTTTATTAAAATCGAATCTTGTTCAGTACCTGCCGTTTTACTTTTTTTTAATTTAGAACTTGGAACTGAGGAACTATTAACACTTTGCTTGGACATTGGCCTTAACTGTTTAGTTGTAGATGGTTCACTACTATTAGGTTGAGTCTGTATATTTTCCTTTGAATGTTTTTCAGTACTCTCAACAATTTTATTAAAACCTACACTCAATGCATCACTGCTTGGTGAATTATCTTCTATGTGAACACAATGTTCATGATCCACATTTTTATTTTTAGCATGTGTGATGTGAACTTCGATTTGATGTGCCCGCTTATTCACCATTTTTGCTTTTGATGCTTCTGTAGGAAGATTGTGCAGTGTTTCAAAAATGTCATTGCTTTGTGTTTTCCTTGGTTTTTGTTTTATATCTGGGTAAACTGGGTAAATAGGAGTACTATGACTGTAGCTTTCTATCGGATCAAAATGTGCTTCCACTTTCCGTTTCCTACGGTCGTATTTCATTATTTTCTTTAGATCTAAAAGCAGTTAGAATGTAGATATGTAATTATTTTACAAAAATATTTAACTCACCCATAATAAATTCCTTTAATTGTTGGGCACTTAAATTTGTATATCCTAATTCGTTAAGATACATTAGGACTTCTTTAGGATCAATTGAGTTGGGCATTTTTATATATAATAATAATTTTTTTTAATTTCTAGTTAATTTTAAATATTTTAGTGTCTGTCTTCTGTTTTATAAATTCATAAATCGCAATTCTGTCATTTGTCATTAAGTATTCTTCTTGTTTATATAAATCATATTCCAAGTTCACATCTTTCTTCACATTTTGTTCAAATATGAAGAAAATACATGTTAATCGCCGTTAAAACTGTGTGATATATATATATTTTTTTTGTACTAATTTTGAAACCATCATATTATCAAATAATAGATTCTTATTCTGGTATTTTATGTATTACTACACCGAGCTGTGTAGCCACGATAACTTGAACCGATTTATGACATTAATATTTTACTTTAGTGTCATTTAGAGAATAACAAAGAGAATCAAAATAAACAAAAACTTTTTGATCCAGTTGCAATGTGATTTGTATTGCATTATATTTGCTAATCCTTTAAATTACGGTAATTAAGGAAAGTTACTGTTTGAATTCGAGGATAAAAATGGACAAGTACGAAGTTATTGGAACACTTGGGGAAGGCTCCTTTGGTAGAGTTTATAAAGCAAAAGAATTGTCTTCTGGATCTTTTGTTGCTTTAAAAGTAATAAGTAAAGTAAGTATTGTACCATTCTATACATTTGTATGCATTGGAATATGAAGGTAATCATCAACATTTTCCTTTTAGGGATTTCCTTATATTGTATTTATATTTGAAATATTTGTTTCTAAAGTCTTGTTTGTATTGGTAACATATTTCTCTACTTTTAGCGAGGAAGATCTGCTAGAGAATTAAAGGGCTTCAGAAGAGAATGTGAGATCCAAAGGGATTTGCACCATCCTAATATTATTCAAATGCTAGACTCCTTTGAAACAGAAAATGAGGTATTTGATATCCAGTTTTAAAAAAAAAACTATATATATGCTTTTTTTAGATTGTAGTCATTACAGAGTTTGCTCATAAAGAACTCACAGCCATCTTAGGAAAAGTGGGTTACCTACCTGAAGATAAGGTGCAGAAAATTGTATGGGATTTGGTTTCTGCTTTGTACTATCTTCATTCTAATAGAGTTCTTCATAGGTAGGTAAATAGCGTTATGTTTTTGTTAACAAAAGGCAAAAGTATAAGGTTATATAAATTATATAAAATGAAAGATTACTACATATATTGTGAAAAGAAAAAAGTAGAGATACATATTTAAAACACACTAATTTTCTGTATTGCTCCAATATTTTTTATTTTTTAGGGATCTAAAACCTCAAAACATTCTTCTTGATATGAACAACACTGCTAAATTATGTGATTTTGGATTTGCAAGAAATATGAGCACTGGTACACATGTATTGACATCTATTAAAGGTAATTCAGGAATTTGTTTATAAATAATCTGCTTTGGATATAGTTTTCAAAAATAAGTACAAATTTTATTCATTTTGAACAGGCCACAAAATATACCTACTATTATATAAGTATTGTTATGGTAAACAAAAATAGGAATTTTAAATTATAATATTTTAAATCAATGATCTTACCTATTCGATTTGTCTCAGGCTGTACTTTTGTGGCTCAGTATCTTTATTTTTGTATTTGAAAATATAAGGACCAAAAGAAATAATGAAAACACAAAAATATCAAATGTAAAATCCATCAATATTATGTATCAACATAAGAATAACATAACTGTTATATAAAAACAAAATAAAATTTTTCAACAAAAAAAAAATATACCATAAATTTTCAACCTCTACAACACACAGATCAGATGTTACTATGATGATCTCCAGTTCTAGGAATGAATGAGATACTTAACTGTTTCTATTCAATCATCTATAAAATCTTTTTAATCTACTGTAATCTACTGTAACTCCCTGTGAATGTCTTGTGAACATTAAAAAAAATTAAATTTATAATTTCGTTGGTTTACTGCCAAAACCAGATAAGTAAAATTTTGTTATTTTTGTGAAAATCAAGTTTAAAAGTTTAAGCCTACAGTAAAACAAATACATGAAAGGAAACATTTAATAACCGATAAAATAACATAGATTGTGGTGCTGCGAAGATAATTAACTCCAAAAATCAGAAAAAAAAACAGGAAATTTTAAAAAATTTAAAAAAATGCAAAAAAATCTGTACTTAACCTATTTTGCCTGAACTGATTGGCGTAATTTGAAACTTATCTTAAAGTATCTTTAACTTAAATGTCAACTTCAGGATGTTTAATTGCTGGTTCAGGAATATTGTCTTGAACATCGTCGGAGGATGGTAAATTATAATAATATGAGTGAAATTCATCTGGAATCACACCCGATTTGCACAACTTCGATAAATCTTGTTTTTTTTTGGAACTTCATAACTTCGCATCTTCATATATGCATCTTTAGCATTATTTCTTTCAAATTAGGTATTTTTCGACTTCTCCCAAAAACTTTTAATCTCTTTGTATTCTGAGGTATGATCATACCTATACCCAAGGATTTCTGGGTTAGCTTTTTGGTATCGATAACATTTAACTTTTAACCACTTTACCTTTTCGTTTTTCATGTCTCTCGTTTTATTTTTAATAAGCTTGGAAATGCCTTCTAAGTCAAGAAAATCTTTATACATGGATACTGAATCAGTTAGAGTATTTTTAATATTTTAACATGAAATATTAAACTGGATATATGGTATTCTTATACCATAGGATAAAAGTTCATTTTCCACCACAAATGAAAAACAATTTGTATTTCTTTATTTTGAACTAACAAATTCTTTAATTTTTTAATTTTATGTGATACAGATATTGCAATATCATGGTTTTATTTTTATTCTTTTTATTTTGCCTTTGTGCTATACATTACAAAATATTTTTTAGGTACACCGTTATATATGGCCCCCGAACTGATAGATGAACAACCATATGATTATACAGCAGATCTGTGGTCATTGGGATGCATTATTTATGAACTTCTGATGGGCTCTCCACCATTTTGCACCCCATCAATTCTACACCTGATAAGGCTTATTAGGCATGAACAAATTCAATGGCCAACATTTTTGTCAGACAGCTGTATCTCTTTCCTAAAAGTAAAAATATTTCCGTTACTAAATTTTTTATTTTTATACTATTTCTTATATTAATTTAAATGTACTTATATTTCACATAGGGATTGCTGCAAAAAAATCCTTCAAAAAGACTGAAGTGGGACGAAATTTTGGATCATCCTTTTGTAAAGAATCACATTAACATCACTGAAAATACATCACCTGAATCTCTAACAGTGCCTCTTTCTCCAAGTGTTTTGCATGCCAAAGAACAGCAACGCAGGGAAAGTATGAAAAATAAAGCAACCAGGTATGTTCTTATAATTATCAAATAATTCTCCAAGTTCTACTTTGCTATATAACTCAAGTTTCTATAAAAAGTGTTCACTGGTATTAACTTGTTTCTTTTTATATAACGCATTGTTTTTTATAGAATTCCATCAAAAACTTACGAACAAACTTCAGCTAGTAAACCAGTTACATCAAAAACCAGCAAAAATTCTCAAGAGAGTTCAGCAGACGCTTTAAAAAAGTCTTCGAACCAGGACTCACAGAACAATAACGTATTAGAAGACTCAACTAAAAGTCGCACAACAAGTAATGTTAATGCGAAAGGAAGTTCATTGGAAAACAGTTTTCAAAATATAAATCTAAATACCAGCAAGTCGAAAAATGCTGATGGAGAAAGCCAGAAAAGTCAAGAGAAAAGTAAGTTTATATGTTTTTACACTAATAATCCACTTTTTTACCATAGCAAATGTGTGGGCAGTTTATATTATATACTCTTCCACTCTGGTAGTGTGAGAGATAGTGGGGTTGTATGTCTGGTTGTATGTCTGGGACTAGTATCCATATAATTCTTTTTTATTGTTAGATATCTTTCTTCAATTCATTTATAGGTACTGTTGTTAATGTTCTTTATTAACTTGTACCTAATATGTATCTTCTATTGCTAATTTATAATCCAAAAATATTTCTAGCAATATTAGTAGATTCATTACTTCATTGTAGCAGTTTAGACAAAAACATAACTATGATTATTTCATCCCTCTTCTCTCTACACTATAAAATATTATGACTTAAAAACAATCATTCTGATTATATTTCACCATTCATTCAATTGCATTAGTCAGCCTTAATTTTCTCTTTGTACTCCAACTATGGTATTTTTTATGGTTTGCCATATATTTTCTATTTCTTTGTGTTCTATTTCGATTGTTTTTTCCAGGTCTTCATTAAGTTTAGTTGCTAGTTTCTCTTAATTAGCTTCATTTCGAAGTATATCAATATGTATTGCACTTCTTTGGTTTGTTTCGGCGTATTGTTTTTCATTTTTGTTTGAGATCGATAACAACCACTAACGACTGATTTAAATCTATGATTATTCAAAGCAAAATCAATTTTATTCTTTACAATATCTTGATTATTGTCCTGAGGTGATTTCCATGTATATATTCACCTGGGAGGTAGTTTAAATAATGTCTTTGCGTGTATCTAATTCGTTTCCTCCAGTGAAATCAGCTACTTTTTCTTTGCCGATTTTTGCATTAAAGTCGCCTAGTATCATGTTGATGTGGTGTTTGTTGAGGCTTTGTGTGATGTCCGGTATTCCTGTATAAAATTCTTCTACCTCATTCTCACTTTTGTCTTCTTTGAGTGCATGTACTTGTATTAGATTGAGTATAGTGTTTTTACATTTAAGTTGTAGCAGCTCTATTCTTTCTGAGTAAGAGGTAAAGTTTTCTAAACTTATACAGAAGTAAAAAACTTCACAATTTGTATCTTGGTATAAAAACATTTAATCCAAAACTTGTTAAAAGTGTCGTCCAAAATTCATAGATGCAGATGCACAACGTTTTCGATCTAACTCAGATCATTCTCAGTGCCTTCTTTTGGTACTTGAAGCTAACACTAAAATTGCAGCGGAGACATCAATATATGGTTTTACATATTTAAATTTAAATTATAATGCGACCCCAAGTAGATGACAATGGTTGAAGATTTTAATTTTTAATGTTAAAGTGTAACATGTTTCTTTGCTCGACTTGAACACGTGGTTCTTGTCAGTTAAAACGACACAGACCAACTCTAAAGTACAACAATTAAAGTTTTCTAGGTTTATTAATGTTTTTGTGTATGATAAATGTGACACCTTATTGCTGTCTTCCAGTACCGGACCATCTTACTTCGCTTAATCTTAATATTTCATTAGTATTCCTGCTCATTTTTTGAATTATATGATTGACCTTTCCTGCTCTTGGTAGGCTTTAAATAGTCCATGTTCCAATTTTTACCGGTTTTTTATTAGAGCAAGTTCGGAGATCCTTCGCACCACCGCTTTATTTAAGAATCGCCGGTACGTAGGGTCATTGTTGATTTTATTTGCCATGATGAGTGATTTTCTTAAGATATCCATAAAGGATCTTTAATACAGTAGTTTTTTCTTGCATTCTGCATACTGATGCCGTTGACCTTATTGATTCTTCCACCTTTAGAGTTAATTTCTCTATGTACTAAAGGCAGCATAGTGCCCCTACTTTAGACCACTCTTGTATCTATTCAAGGAAGCTGTTGGTAGATGTAAAGGGGACCGTTTATACTGATGGACTATAACTGGCTACCCTCACTTAGTTTAGTCTGCAGACCAATGCAGTTATCCGGGGTGTGACACGTGTAGCCATAAGTGAGAGTTGGGCGTCTTAAGAGAATCAGTTATCAAAAACCATGTCCCGTCTATGATGTGGCGATGTGGCAGTTCTCATAAAAGGTACTTACTACCCCTATAACACAACCCTACTTCCCTGAATTATTTTAATATGTTTAAAATATAAATAATAAAATCACTATTCAATATTCTCTAATTTTAAAAATACAGAAAATATAGTATGAAGCTTCGCGCTGGTCTACTGTATCGTCTACTGTACTGGCTACTGTACCATCTTTTTTATTTTTTATAAATCAACATTATTTCAAAACATCTTTAAAATAAAAATATTTGGCATTAAAAAAAGTCAGTATTTTTTTTGCTTTAGATAATTCGGTTATTCTCTCTTTGAAAATTCCATAAAGTATTCAATGCTGTTCTTGCCGATTTGACGGAATCTCATGGAGCACATGTAAAATTATTCAAGTCTTCTATGTCATCTAAATCAATATTATCGGATTTTTGAGCTACCAAATAGACAATTTCGTTACCAGATAAAGTCCCAGCAGTTATAACTCCATCATCGTACATAACAAATGCTAACAAACAAGTCCTCAAAAAATATTACTGATTCAGATTCCACTGTATTTCATTCTGCAGGAGGGGAAATAGAAATATCTTCGGTTTCAACTTCTTCTGTTGACGGCGATAGAAAACACAGTGTACCTACTTAACATTTTTTTTTATCGCCATTCTCATGGCTTGAAATACATATAGAGTAGAATTCTTTTTTCTTCCATATTATCCAACATGTTTCTGACAACTTTCAATCTTTGACAACTTCTGTTATTCAACAGTTTTACAACATTATGTTTCTGAAAACTTCTTCGCGATATAATGACTTGAAGTTTGTAATGATAGCTTGATCCATAGGCTGTAATTTTAATGTGGTATTGGCGGGCAAATATTGGATTTTAACTGCTTTTATGTGTGCAGTATCATTATGGGCTGTACATCAAGGAATAACAAGATTTTTCTTCTTGCAATTCTTTTTTCCGTTTGTCACAGGTTTCAATTTTGAGACTTACACTTTTTATACAAGCTTTTTAAAAGTAATTTAAGTTTAATAAAGTTTTCTTTTGGACTTTTCTAGTCATCGATTACTGGCTCTGAAATTATCCACTCGAATGATTTAGAGTATATTTCGGCTTTTTCTTGTAACGATGTTTTACTAACACTGATATTTCGGCTCCGAAATTACCTAAACCATTTAAGTAAGCAGTCCTCCAAGCCCGTAAAATTCTTCAATTTATTGTCTTTTGCAGGACAAATCTTACCGTTTTGAATTTTTTTCATAATGTCTGATTTATTATTTATTGTTGTCAGAGTACCCATGGGTAGACTAAATTGGTCAGCATCATCTTTCTTCTTTTGACAGCTCTTCACAGTTTCGAGGTAAGCTGTTGTACAAATTGATGTGTATTGCGCTAGAACCAAACTACTTCTGACAATTTTTCAATCGACAACAAATGACTTGCTTTGCTAAAGTTCAAATGAAATCAAAAATAATAAAATTAAACTGCTGCTTGATATCAAGCAAGCGCGTAAGCACCTGTTAACGTAGGTAATAAATTCTTAAGTGGTAATCCTATTTATTGTATACAACTACATTGTTTTCTAAGAAACAATGGTGTACTTACATTATCGATCAATTATCAAAGTTGGTAACTTGTTTTTCTTCGAACTATAGAGCAATAACTTTCAAATAATCGATTGTAAAGGTTGTAAAATTTTAAGTGTCTGAAGGGCTTATCAATGGGGCCTGCGCCATAACCAGACCAATAAGGTTGTAAAATAAAACATTGCTGTATTCGAGATGCAGAGGCCCAATTAAATTTTTCGAGTAATGGAGGAAAAATATGTACCACAATGGCTTGGCAGGACTCACTGATTATTTTGACTAATAGATGGTTGAAATTTCTAGTCATGGAGGCTTTGGGGCTTGAAGGGAAGGGGACAAAACGTGTATTAGAGGTTAATACACTAATACCTTTTAAGTCTCGAAGACAACGTTGCTCAGTCTTTGTAGATAATGGGCGAGATCGTTTAGGGAGGTAGAGAACACGCGAAATATAAAAAGTACTAAAAAGATACCCAAAAATACTAAAATAGAAAAGAGACTAAAAAATTGGTCGTCACTGTTTTTAAATATTTGAATAAAAAAAAAACAATTGGGATGCTCATAATAGGTACATAAAGAAATACTAAATGGAAGGACCTATATAAATGTCAAAAAAGTTAGCACCTTTGTGTCATTTTAGGTCCATTGAAAACATTCAATTTCATTGAAGACAACCAACCGATAGAAACCGAAGAATGGATAGTTTTTTTAACGCGAGCGATACAGGAAGTGATGAACGGTGAAATGATATCGCTGACCCAGTCTACGCAGACTAACGTTCTAGTGTCGCCATTACGAAATCCGAATGCCAGTCCAAAAGTGTTGAGCTTCGTGGCGAGACTGTTGTCTATACCTTTCGTTGTAAAGGGAGTTTCTACAGATTGTTTATTGCAGATTAGAAAGGTAAGATTGAAATTTTATTTTTTATGTATAAAAATTTACCATATACATATAATGGGAATTGATCAAAATTTCAGTTGGAAGTAAGTTTATATTGACGTTTCGATTTCCAGTTCAGAAATCGTTCTCCAAATTTTAATTAAATAAATTATTTCATTTTTTATTCGATAATCCAAAAAAAAATCTTCCAATGATTCACTCATCTTGATGATTGAGATATATATTATTCATTTTAAAGTAGATGACTTAAAAATGATATGAACATTTTTGAGGTGCTCATCAAATTATTAGAAGAATTTTTTTTTGTATTGTTACGTTTTTCTGTGGATTCAGGGATTAAGTGAAACACACTTGGTTTAAGGTTGATCTTCACCCACAATTAATTTGTTTCTGATCCTAGAGATGGCTCTACTGCTGCATGAGCTCTGGTAATTTTTTTAACTTAACTGTAGATTTCTACATGATGACTCTGTAATATTTTCAAACCCTAATATAAATTACAGTTTTCTATCATTATATCCACTGGCTGAGTTGCCAAGTTGTGTAGACAGTAATTTTATCAAATACCTAGTAGACTAAGTAAGCAAATATATCTTTAACAACATCTTTATGTATAATATTTTACTGCTCCGCTGTGTCAATCGGAATATATTAAAGTTACGCATTTGCAAGAATATAAAGTTTCATTCACACATATCATTGAAAAATGATACATATTTATTATCTAAACATTTTTATCGACAAAGAGGTACTTAGCGCCATTTATTATCTAAAGATTTTTATCGACAAAGAGGTACTTAGCGGCGCTATCTGTGAATATCGTATTACCATTAAATTTATACATGCAATCATATATTAGATTTTTGTTGATAGTTAACAATTAAATTATCTGGTAAACTTTATTAATATACTTTATTGTTAGTTCTTTGTTAAGTACTTGATATTTTTCCAGTTCCTCTCGCAATTTATTCAAATAGTTTAGTTGATATTTAGTTATGTCATCCTTCAAAATTGAACTCTAGAAAATTTGGTTCTTATTCACCTTATCTTATTGTGCAACATAAATAATGGACTATTATTATCTGCAAATTTAACCGTTAATGGCCTAGGCTTATTACTATTGTTAACCTGCTAATACGAAAAACGTGGAAACTGATAACGAATATTTGCTTCTTGTTACAATCCTCGAGTTACTCAATTGAATTACTTTGAGAAAGTTGTTCCAAGGCCTCGAGACAATCCTTAATCGATGCGAATCTATCTGATAACTTAGAAATTAAATCAGATAATTTATTGAACTGATCTTCGAATGTATAGCAACTATTACAGACGATTCTTAGTGACTTCGATTTTGTCCTAGTTATTCTTATAACTTCTTCTTGTGCAATATTTAGACATTGAATATGAATACGAATATGAACAAGTTCGTTTGAAATACCTTCTATAATTATTACACCAGCATCCAGTCAGTAGCGCACCTAGAATTTACCTATAGTTTACCTCTGGGGAGGGGTTTTGGTTGGTCACCAAATTTTTTTTTATGATGTTACCTCCATTTTGAGTCCTTAAAATGTGTAAGTAACAGTGTCGGAATAGGGTCCTGGGGGGGATGCACTGCATCCAGTTCAAATACTTCTAATATGGCACCCATTTTTGATGTTAATAAAGATTTTTCTATCTTACCAGAGTACGACGGCAATCCAAATGAATCACAATTTTATTGATGTTATTTCCATGCTTCTAAACAATTTTTAATAAAAATATTAAAAAAATATATAAAGAATAGTAGAAAAATGTAACTTGTCTTTCACACACCATACAAAAAATCCAACAACGCTAATTGAATAATTAAATTACCACGTTAAATATGCAGAACACAATAATTATTGTATAAATACACAATATGATATTAGATATACATATCTAATATTAGGCTTATAACAAAAGTAGACAGGTGGTAGACATTGTGGACTATCACGGGTTGTATTCCTCTGCATGTGCTAGCAGTAGAAAAGAGACATCTCTATGAGAGAAGAGAGCATTTGACAACAGCTATAAAAAAAAGAAGAAAGGAAAAGATCAATGGAAAGATAGCAAGAAGAGGAGAACAACAAGGAAGATGTTGCCCAGCGCACCAAGGTTCAGAAAGACAGATATAGATAAATGCCTATACTGCGAATATTCCGACATTGTTACTCACACAATGCTGGAGTGTAATGGATGTACAGTAGAGAGAAACAGAGAAAGAAATAGGTATGAACCCTGTGACTGTAAGAGAGATGCTCGTGAAGATGACTGGAAGTACGGAGGAATGGAATAGTGTTCACTATTACATCCGAGCAGTCATTAAAAAAAAAAGAAGAAGAGAAACACCAACCGGGCCAACGACCCGGTTGGTGTTCATTGTCATATGAAATTAGTCTTATCGGCAAGCGAGTGTGTATTTGAAATTTTACGGGAACGTTGTATCGATTTAATAACAGCGGACGATAGGTACAAAGAAAGGAAAGGAACTCAACACGTCCCTTAAGTGATTCGGGTTAATAGGACACTCCTCGACAGTCTCAACACGACTGCTTCAGAGTACGGGTAGTGAAGAGCTCAACACGCTCTTCGGGTAACGGCGGTATGGGACGGAACAACTTGTGAACTCAACACGTCCACAAGCCGGGGTAGGGAAGAAGAGAACCTTCAGTCAACACCTGTCGATTCTCTCTCTATGAGGAAATGTTGCGGTTTATATAGCGGAGCTTGGTAATTAGTTTTGCCCTTTCTACTGTCGATACATTTCTACTTCATGGGTTGGTTCGCGCGCACGCTGGTTTAACGGTGATGGCTTGGACTCATCGTTACACCCCCTCTTCCTGGAAAAAAAAATTTTGGAACAAAAATTTTTTTATTTTTATTCCTTGCCAGGTACTTGGTTACCCTAAAAAAAATTTACAATACATCGAAATAAAAAATGTCCGCCCTAAAAAAAAAAAATAAATATCGTCTTCTTAAAAAAAAAATCGTCTTCCTCTCTCTTAAAAAAAAACGTCTTCCTTCGTGGGGCTTCAATTATTGG
The DNA here is from genome assembly GCF_040954645.1 of Diabrotica undecimpunctata. Lineage (NCBI taxonomy): Eukaryota > Metazoa > Arthropoda > Insecta > Coleoptera > Chrysomelidae > Diabrotica > Diabrotica undecimpunctata. Next base: position 92,920,859 of record NC_092807.1, on the reverse strand, counting down.
TTTTTATCCTCAGCACCCGGTTCGGGAGTCTCAGTCTGTATTTTTTTCCTTTATGCTGCGGCGGAATTAGTGAGAGCAGCGGGATTGACACTGGAATTGACTGGACTTTCTGAATTTTTGTGATGCCCATGGTTGGTTCATCGAAAAGGTTTTTAAATTTGGAAATAGCCTTTATCAGGGGCTCGCAGCCTTTGCCCGGGGTGTTAGGTTTTGGTGTGTTCCCCAATGGTGATATTAATTCTGGAACGGTGTATGGTGGCGGCGTAACTGTGCCGTCCATTTCTATGTCACTGTAATATATTTCTAACGTGTCATCACATTATATTTGAAGGTTACTGGTAAACTGTATTAAAATATACTGTCACTACTTGGTGTTGACTGTAAGTGCTTGGACTGATTAAGGAGTAGGGAAATCGGTAAATGCGGGTTTTAGGTCTTTGATATGAGCTGTTATTGTACGGTTTTTATCGTCGTGTTTTAATTTGAATATTACATTAGAACACACTTTTGTTATAGTATATGGGCCTGAAAATTTCGGTGCTAATTTGGCGTTAAAATTTTTGGCGGCATTTGAGAGTTGGTATTCCCTTTTCATGACTTTGTCGTTTATTGTGGGTTTCCACTCTCTTCGTCGTAAGGTGTAGTAATGGCTTTGAGTTGTAAAAGCTTTTGCCAGGTTTGTACGTACTAGTTCGAATGTTTCTCGTAGTTTATGCCATTTTATGTTTTGATCGGTATGTTGTGTGTCGTTTGGGGTTTTTACGACTTTACTTGGAATTTCTAGTTCGTGTCCAAAGTTCAGGAAGGCTGGGGAGAAACCCGTTGAATCGTGTTTAGCTGTATTATATGCGAATAGTAGTTCTGGAAGGCTCGTGTCCCATTTCTTATGGTTATTATCGCAGAACTGAGCTATCATTGTTTTGATTACTCTGTTTGTTCTTTCTACTGGATTATTCTGGGGTGAATATGGCGGAATGTTTCTTTCAGAAATCTGGAATTCGTCTAGCAACTTTCGTACTTCCCTGTTATCGTATGTTCTTGCGTTGTCTGATATTAGCTCTTTGGGTGATCCGAATCTCATAATGATTTTATCTTTTAAGTTCTGACAGACTGCTTTTGCCGTTGCTGTTCTGATCGGTATGGCTTCGACCCATTTTGAAAAGGTGTCCTGGAATGTCATTATATATTTGTTTCCTTTGCTGGATGTTGGAAGGGGTCCTATGATGTCGGTTGAAACGGTGTGCCATGGATGTGGCGGAATTTGTGTAGATTGCATGCGGCCTGGGGTTAAGCTTTGTTGCGGCTTAAATTGCTGACAGTTCTTGCAGTTCCTGACGAACTTTGCGGCGTCTTTAAACATCCCTGGCCAGTAGTATTTTCTAGCTAGGCGGGTTATTGTTTTGGCTATTCCTAGATGTCCTGCGGTCGGTTGCTCGTGGTTTTCTGCCAGGAGTTGTTGTCTCTTGTGGTTTGGGATGCATAGTTTCCAGGGGTTGGATACCTCTGTCTCTTTTAAATCGTATTTGTCCCAGAAGTGTTGATAGAGAAGTCCATCTTTGATAGAGTAGTCTGGAAATAGTTGCGGATTTGTCTGGATTTTATTTAAAGCTTTATTGTACCATTCGTCGGGTTCTACATCTTCTACGTTTATTATGCAAACCAGATCTACTGGTTCTCTAGAGAGCGCGTCGGCCAGGACGTTCTGGGAGCCCTTTCTGTAAATGACATCGAAGTCAAATTGTTGCAGCAGCATTGCCCATCTAGCTATTCTACCTGTAGGGTTATCCATTGTTTGTAAGTATGATAAGACTTTGATGATCTGTGATAATTGAAAATGGGTATCCTTCGATGTAGGGTTTCATCTTTTCTACACCGAAGATGATCGCTAGTAGTTCTTTTTCTGTCACGCTGTAATTTTTTTCGGCATTTGTTAGGGTTCGACTTGCGTAAGCGATGACTTGTTCCTGTCCTTCGTCGTTTGTTTGTACTAAAGCTACTCCTAAACCGTGGTTCGAAGCGTCCGATTGTAAAAAAAATCTTTTCTGGAAGTCCGGGCAGATCAGTATTGGAGCTTGTGTCAGTAGTAATTTTATTTTGTTAAATGCTTCCTCTTGGTCTCTGTCCCAAGTCCAATGTTGTTTTTTCTTTAGTAGCTTTGTTAAAGGGGCTGTAGTTCGTGAAAAATCTTTTATAAATCTCCTATACCATGAGATGATGCCCAAAATGCGGCGTAGTTGTTTAACGGTTTTTGGCGCGGGATATTAGACTATAGCTTTTGTCTTGTTGTCGTCCACTTTTATTCCCGTTTTGTTTACTACATGGCCTAAATAATTTATCTCTTCTTTGCAGAATTTACATTTGTCTATATTAATTCGTAGTTTGGCCTGCTGTAGTCTGTGAAGTACTTCTTTTAAGTTTTCCATATGTTCCTTGAACGTTTTCCCCAGTACTATTATGTCGTCTAAATAGGCGAATGCATGTGGTTCCATTTCTGGGCCGATTATTGTATCTAGTAATCGTTGAAAAGTAGCGGAGGCGGCGTGTAATTCGAATGGAAGTAGTTTGAACTGGAATAGTCCTTTTCCTGGTGATATGAAAGCGGTCAAGGGTTTACTTGCTTCGGAAAGTGGTACTTGCCAATATCCATTTTTTAGATCTAACGTGGTAAAATATTTTGCAGATTTTAACTTTTCTAGGATATGATTGATGTACGGTAATGGGTAGGCATCTTTTTCTGAGATGTCGTTGATTTTCCTAAAATCGATGCAAAATCTGTATCCGTTGTTATCCTTCTTTTTTACTAGGACGATGGGGGAACTGTACGGGCTATTAGATTTTTCTATCACGTTCTCTTCTAGCATCTTATCTATCTCATCGTTTATGATCTTCTGCATTGCCGGGTTTCGGGGCCTGTATCTTTGTTTGATCGGTGTATTATGTTTGAGTTTTATTGTATGTTCGGTTAGATGTGTTGTTCCTTTAATTTGTTTAAATTTCTCCAATTCTGTTAGTAACAATTCCTGTAATTGTTTTTTTTCGGTATTGTTTAATGTAGTACTGATGTCGAGCTGCTCTCGTTTCGGACTGTTCGTGAATTCCGGTATGTATGACGGAATATCTTCGGTCTGGTCGTCGGCCGCGGTATCGGTCGGTAGTTCGGTATATCTTCGGTCTGGTTGTCGACCGCGGTATCGGTCGGTAGTCGGTATATTTTCGGTCTGGTCTTCGACCGCGGTATCGGTCGGTAGTCGGTAGGTCGTTTTGTTATATATTTTGCTTCTCTGTTGGAGCGGATATCTTGCGGTTGGTGTTTCGTTGACCCTGGAATTGGTCGGTATTCGGTTATTGTCTGCATTGTACGATCTGGATCCATGTTCTGTCCTGGTTGGGTATTGTTCTCTCCTTCTTACGCGATTTCTATTTAAGATGTTTGATAAATCAAGGCCCCATCTTGTTATTTCATGCATTCCCAGTACTACTTCTGAAGCTAGGTTTGGTAAAAAATGTAGCTTGGCTTTTCTCCAAACGTTGTCCTTGGAACATTTTGCTGTAAAACAGATTTCTATGTTGCTGGTTTTTCCATCTGCCAGCGTGATCTTTAAAGCTTTTCTGTCGCTTTTTGTTCCACATTGTTCCAATATTTTTTTACCTTTTTGTCCTATAAACGAATTTTTGGCTCCTGTGTCTATTAGTGCTCTTAACTTTTTACCGTTGCTGAACGTTATCGTTGTGTGGGGTCGTTGATCTGTATAGTGTGCGTAGCTGGAGGTTGTTAGGGAGGACTCTAAATGCTGACTGGGTTGCCTCCTTCTTGTCCAGTCCTGTTGGAGTTTTCCGGTCGGCTTCTACATTGGCAGTTATTGGAAGTTCTTCCTCGGGTTCCGCAATGGCTGCAGAAGAGTACAGCGATAGCTCTGCAGTTTCTTCTATTGTGGCTTCTGTGGCCGCATCTCCAACAACAAGTCTGTCTGTCGAAATTCTGTATTTTGTTATTACGACTATTTGCCTGTGTCCAGTCACACCTTGTATTGTTTCTGTTATATATTTCTTTTTGGACCATATCATATTCTTCCGCTAGTCTGATGATGTCCTGTGTTGACGATACGTCTTGCCTCTTTATATACAACTTGTATTTCGGGTTCATATTGGTGTATATCCTGTTTAGTTCTTCTTGGTGATTGAATTCACCATGTCTTCTGATCATTGTTTGTATATCAATGATGTAGTCTTTTACACCTTCGTTGTTTCGTTGGAGTCGGTTCCGGATTTGAGCTTCCAGAGATTGCGTGAGAACGGAGGAAACGAAGAAATTGCGGAAATCTTGTTCGAAGTCTTTTAATTCGTTCCAATATTTATTATTGTTTCTGTACCATAGTAATGCTTTCCCGTTTAATGTTTCTGGTAGAGCTTGTAAAACGTGGGTGTCTTGTAGGCCGTAAGCTGTCTGGAGTTCTTTCAACCGTTCTATGAATTCTATTGGGTCTCTTGAACCGTCAAAGTGTAACCCCCATTTACGTACTATTTCCATCTTTCTTTGTCTGTCTTCCATCTGGTTTTCTTCTATTTCCTCTGGGTTTTGGCCTTTTTGAGTTGGTGCCTTGATGATCGCAACTAATCTCGCTCTTAGCTCGCTGAAATTCCCTTCCGTCGGCTGTTCTCTGTTTGTTAATTCGGCTATAAGTTCGTCTTTCTTTAATAGGTACGCCCAACTAACCTTCGACGTTTCCGGAGCGTCTGTCATTTTTGAACTGTAAATCACCCTGTATTTGATTAAAATTTGAAATGTAGTACTGTCTCATGAAAATAAAATTCGGAATTCGGTCGGTATTATTGTTTAAAACGTATTTTTCTGCTCGGGCGCCATTTGTGATGTCCTCTCGTGGGAGTCACTATCCGGGTAGCTTTTAGACAGTCAGAGACAGAGTTCAAAATAAAAATAAAACTTTATTGTCTTCCTTAAATTAAATTGACAAAAATCTTATGTACATATTTACAATTTGGTTTAGTCTTCTCAGTACCTGGCCTATTTATTCAAATTAAGTTTGACCTTGTCATATGAAATTAGTCTTATCGGCAAGCGAGTGTGTATTTGAAATTTTACGGGAACGTTGTATCGATTTAATAACAGCAGACGATAGGTACAAAGAAAGGAAAGGAACTCAACACGTCCCTTAAGTGATTCGGGTTAATAGGACACTCCTCGACAGTCTCAACACGACTGCTTCAGAGTACGGGTAGTGAAGAGCTCAACACGCTCTTCGGGTAACGGCGGTATGGGACGGAACAACTTGTGAACTCAACACGTCCACAAGCCGGGGTAGGGAAGAAGAGAACCTTCAGTCAACACCTGTCGATTCTCTCTCTATGAGCAAATGTTGCGGTTTATATAGCGGAGCTTGATAATTAGTTTTGCCCTTTCTACTGTCGATACATTCCTACTTCATGGGTTGGTTCGCGCGCACGCTGGTTTAACGGTGATGGCTTGGACTCATCGTTACACCCCCTCTTCCTGGAAAAAAAAATTTTGGAACAAAAATTTTTTTATTTTTATTCCTTGCCAGGTACTTGGTTACCCTAAAAAAAAATTACAATACATCGAAATAAAAAATGTCCGCCCTAAAAAAAAATAAATATCGTCTTCTTAAAAAAATCGTCTTCCTCTCTCTTAAAAAAAAACGTCTTCCTTCGTGGGGCTTCAATTATTGGTTTTTATCCTCAGCACCCGGTTCGGGTGCTGAGGATATATAGAGGTATAAAAATTTACCATATACATATAATGGGAATTGATCAAAATTTCAGTTGGAAGTAAGTTTATATTGACGTTTCGATTTCCAGTTCAGAAATCGTTCTCCAAATTTTAATTAAATAAATTATTTCATTTTTTATTCGATAATCCAAAAAAAATCTTCCAATGATTCACTCATCTTGATGATTGAGATATATATTATTCATTTTAAAGTATATGACTTAAAAATGATATGAACATTTTTGAGGTGCTTATCAAATTATTAGAAGAATTTTTTTTTGTATTGTTACGTTTTTCTGTGGATTCAGGGATTAAGTGAAACACACTTGGTTTAAGGTTGATCTTCACCCACAATTAATTTGTTTCTGATGCTAGAGATGGCTCTACTGCTGCATGAGCTCTGGTAATTTTTTTAACTTAATTGTAGATTTCTACATGATGACTCTGTAATATTTTCAAACCCTAATATAAATTACAGTTTTCTATCATTATATCCACTGGCTGAGTTGCCAAGTTGTGTAGACAGTAATTTTATCAAATACCTAGTAGACTAAGTAAGCAAATATATCTTTAACAACATCTTTATGTATAATATTTTACTGCTCCGCTGTGTCAATCGGAATATATTAAAGTTACGCATTTGCAAGAATATAAAGTTTCATTCACACATATTATTGAAAAATGATACATATTTATTATCTAAACATTTTTATCGACAAAGAGGTACTTAGCGCCATTTATTATCTAAAGATTTTTATCGACAAAGAGGTACTTAGCGGCGCTATCTGTGAATATCGTATTACCATTAAATTTATACATGCAATCATATATTAGATTTTTGTTGATAGTTAACAATTAAATTATCTGGTAAACTTTATTAATATACTTTATTGTTAGTTCTTTGTTAAGTACTTTATATTTTTCCAGTTCCTCTCGCAATTTATTCAAATAGTTTAGTTGATATTTAGTTATGTCATCCTTCAAAATTGAACTCTAGAAAATTTGGTTCTTATTCACCTTATCTTATTGTGCAACATAAATAATGGACTATTATTATCTGCAAATTTAACCGTTAATGGCCTAGGCTTATTACTATTGTTAACCTGCTAATACGAAAAACGTGGAAACTGATAACGAATATTTGCTTCTTGTTACAATCCTCGAGTTACTCAATTGAATTACTTTGAGAAAGTTGTTCCAAGGCCTCGAGACAATCCTTAATCGATGCGAATCTATCTGATAACTTAGAAATTAAATCAGATAATTTATTGAACTGATCTTCGAATGTATAGCAACTATTACAGACGATTCTTAGTGACTTCGATTTTGTCCTAGTTATTCTTATAACTTCTTCTTGTGCAATATTTAGACATTGAATATGAATACGAATATGAACAAGTTCGTTTGAAATACCTTCTATAATTATTACACCAGCATCCAGTCAGTAGCGCACCTAGAATTTACCTATAGTTTACCTCTGGGGAGGGGTTTTGGTTGGTCACCAAATTTTTTTTTATGATGTTACCTCCATTTTGAGTCCTTAAAATGTGTAAGTAACAGTGTCGGAATAGGGTCCTGGGGGGGGTTTAACCCCCAAAACCTCCCCCTCGGTGCGCCACTGCATCCAGTTCAAATACTTCTAATATGGCACCCATTTTTGATGTTAATAAAGATTTTTCTATCTTACCAGAGTACGACGGCAATCCAAATGAATCACAATTTTATTGATGTTATTTCCATGCTTCTAAACCATTTTTAATAAAAATATTAAAAAAATATATAAAGAATAGTAGAAAAATGTAACTTGTCTTTCACACACCATACAAAAAATCCAACAACGCTAATTGAATAATTAAATTACCACGTTAAATATGCAGAACACAATAATTATTGTATAAATACACAATATGATATTAGATATACATATCTAATATTAGGCTTATAACAAAAGTAGACAGGTGGTAGACATTGTGGACTATCACGGGTTGTATTCCTCTGCATGTGCTAGCAGTAGAAAAGAGACATCTCTATGAGAGAAGAGAGCATTTGACAACAGCTATAAAAAAAGAAGAAAGGAAAAGATCAATGGAAAGATAGCAAGAAGAGGAGAACAACAAGGAAGATGTTGCCCAGCGCACCAAGGTTCAGAAAGACAGATATAGATAAATGCCTATACTGCGAATATTCCGACATTGTTACTCACACAATGCTGAAGTGTAATGGATGTACAGTAGAGAGAAACAGAGAAAGAAATAGGTATGAACCCTGTGACTGTAAGAGAGATGCTCGTGAAGATGACTGGAAGTACGGAGGAATGGAATAGTGTTCACTATTACATCCGAGCAGTCATTAAAAAAAAAAGAAGAAGTGAAACACCAACCGAGCCAACGACAGAGATAAAATCTAATTATTATTTTAATGGAAATAAGCCACAATTGAAGGTTAAAATAAGTTTATTGACGTTTGAATCTTTGATCTTTGATCTTGCACTAATAACTTGTTTATACTCCAACAATTAATAGAAAAAAGAATAGTAGTTGGTACCAAAGTACATCTAGCCTTCATCGACCTAGAAAAGGCGTATGATACAGTTCCAAGACTTAAATTGTGGCAACAACTCGACATTAGTCCATACCTTTTAGGAATAATTACAGAAGTATACAGGGAGAACACTACTTACCTAAAAATCGGAAATAGACTATCAGAGCCAATAAAAGTAACTAAAGGACTAAAACAAGGATGCAGAATGTCACACTCACTGTTTAATTTATATATTGAGGCAGCCCTCCATAATTGGAAAAACCACTGCCAGGGAATGGAAATCCCCATAGGAAATGACGTACTGTTCTCCCTGAACTTTGCGGATGACCAACTCGTCCTAACTCAAGATTTTTATGATCTAAAATTTATGATAAAGCGTCTATACAGAGAATATGTAAAATGTAGTCAGCATGAAGAAAACAGAATATTTAGTTATCAATTCAGATGCGAGGTTTGAAGTGTTGATCGACGAGGACGTGGAAATCAAACAAGTGGAAAAATTTAAATATTTAATTGCACTCATTGCTAAGAACGGCTTGGGACAAACCGAAATTAAACACCGAATTACTCAGAGACGTAAAATTGTAGGATGTCTGAACTCCTTATGGTGGGATCACAACATTTCCAAAAGGAACAAAAAAAGAATAGAGCAAACCATGGTTGAATCAGTTCTTTGTTATGGCTCTGAAGTAAGGACAATTGTCAATGCAGACCTGAAGAGAAGATTGTTAGCAGTTGAAATGGATTATTTGAGAAGAAGTGCTAGAACATCAAGGCAGGAAAGGAAGACCAACGCTACAGAAGCGGTCATTGACAGAATAGAAAAAAAGAGGTTCTAAATGGTTTGGACACCTATTGAGAATGCCTGACGAACGTTGGCCCTAAAAACTTCACAAATGGAAGCCCCCTGGAAGAAGAAAAAGAGGTAAAACTTGACGCTGATGGAATGAAGGAATTAGAAGAGAGATGGAATCAAAAGGTTTGGAGGAGGAGCATGCATTAAACCGGCAGGATTGGCGGAGAAGAACGGGAATACGGCGATAGCCGTCTCCAAAATGTATTGTATTTACAAATTGGCTTATTCCCATGTGATGTCCTCTCGTGGGAGTCACTATCCGGGTAGCTTTTAGACAGTCAGAGACAGAGTTCAAAATAAAAATAAAACTTTATTGTCTTCCTTAAATTAAATTGACAAAAATCTTATGTACATATTTACAATTTGGTTTAGTCTTCTCAGTACCTGGCCTATTTATTCAAATTAAGTTTGACCTTGTCATATGAAATTAGTCTTATCGGCAAGCGAGTGTGTATTTGAAATTTTACGGGAACGTTGTATCGATTTAATAACAGCGGACGATAGGTACAAAGAAAGGAAAGGAACTCAACACGTCCCTTAAGTGATTCGGGTTAATAGGACACTCCTCGACAGTCTCAACACGACCGCTTCAGAGTACGGGTAGTGAAGAGCTCAACACGCTCTTCGGGTAACGGCGGTATGGGACGGAACAACTTGTGAACTCAACACGTCCACAAGCCGGGGTAGGGAAGAAGAGAACCTTCAGTCAACACCTGTCGATTCTCTCTCTATGAGGAAATGTTGCGGTTTATATAGCGGAGCTTGGTAATTAGTTTTGCCCTTTCTACTGTCGATACATTCCTACTTCATGGGTTGGTTCGCGCGCACGCTGGTTTAACGGTGATGGCTTGGACTCATCGTTACACCCCCTCTTCCTGGAAAAAAAATTTTGGAACAAAAATTTTTTTATTTTTATTCCTTGCCAGGTACTTGGTTACCCTAAAAAAAATTTACAATACATCGAAATAAAAAATGTCCGCCCTAAAAAAAAATAAATATCGTCTTCTTAAAAAAAATCGTCTTCCTCTCTCTTAAAAAAAAACGTCTTCCTTCGTGGGGCTTCAATTATTGGTTTTTATCCTCAGCACCCGGTTCGGGAGTCTCAGTCTGTATTTTTTTCCTTTATGCTGCGGCGGAATTAGTGAGAGCAGCGGGATTGACACTGGAATTGACTGGACTTTCTGAATTTTTGTGATGCCCATGGTTGGTTCATCGAAAAGGTTTTTAAATTTGGAAATAGCCTTTATCAGGGGCTCGCAGCCTTTGCCCGGGGTGTTAGGTTTTGGTGTGTTCCCCAATGGTGATATTAATTCTGGAACGGTGTATGGTGGCGGCGTAACTGTGCCGTCCATTTCTATGTCACTGTAATATATTTCTAACGTGTCATCACATTATATTTGAAGGTTACTGGTAAACTGTATTAAAATATACTGTCACTACTTGGTGTTGACTGTAAGTGCTTGGACTGATTAAGGAGTAGGGAAATCAGTAAATGCGGGTTTTAGGTCTTTGATATGAGCTGTTATTGTACGGTTTTTTCGTCGTGTTTTAATTTGAATATTACATTAGAACACACTTTTGTTATAGTATATGGGCCTGAAAATTTCGGTGCTAATTTGGCGTTAAAATTTTTGGCGGCATTTGAGAGTTGGTATTCCCTTTTCATGACTTTGTCGTTTATTGTGGGTTTCCACTCTCTTCGTCGTAAGTTGTAGTAATGGCTTTGAGTTGTAAAAGCTTTTGCCAGGTTTGTACGTACTAGTTCGAATGTTTCTCGTAGTTTCTCGGTTTATATAGCGGAGCTTGGTAATTAGTTTTGCCCTTTCTACTGTCGATACATTCCTACTTCATGGGTTGGTTCGCGCGCACGCTGGTTTAACGGTGATGGCTTGGACTCATCGTTACACCCATTAAAATAGTAATTACTTTAAAAGCCACAAGAAAATAGTTTCAGAACAATAGATAAGATTTAGATAAGAGAAGGGAGTGTTCCAAAAAGTCTTCACCCCACTTTTGGAATACGGTACGTGCGACAGTCAAATGCACACAAGTAAGGGAGGGTGGTTTTGGTTGGTAGACAGGATAATAGATACCTGAATCTTTGGCACTGATATCTTTAGTACTTTAAATTAAACTATAACCCAAATTTTAGGGACTCAAAATGGAGGTAGCATAAAAAAATAAAAAAAATTCAAACCCCCCCCCCTCAGACAAATTCTGTGTACGCCACTGGTTATGCAAGAAACAATATTTTTATAAATACTAAAATAATTAACTAAAAACGCCTAAATAGGTTTTTAAAACTAAGTAGGTTTTTTATAGATATATTACTTATAGAGTGTAAATTTTATGATATCCTACTTTCAAAATAAAAGTTGCAGTATCTACTATTCTGTAACTCTGTAAGTTTCAGCATGACCGGTTCAAAGTTCAAACCGATAACATTCCTATTAAATTTTGTTGTTATCTGCCAAAGTGTTGTACAAAGTAATTGATATGGCAACCCTGTTAGTGTGACGTTTCGCTTAAAGCGTTTCGAAGCCGAACGTAATGCTATCTATCGATGATAAATACTACCATTGCTTCAGATGGAGCCATCTCCCTACATTACAATTTGAAGGCGGCAGTTCAAGACATAATTCTTGTTTAACGAGATTTTTCATATGTTTAGGAAAAAATATTTAACTTTTTGTTGCAAATATTTTCCACTTTTACAGTTTTATATATGTTGCTATTAAAAAATTTTTCGGTTTCTTACCGATAACTTTATTATAAGCAGAAACATATTATTTTTTCCTATTGGAACAAAACTGTAAATTCAAAAATTTTCAAAAAATTCATAAGTATTTCTTATAATCATATCTTGATGCTGTAAAAAAATTTACAAAATCCTATGTTTGGTTTTCCCGCTTTATACTTGGAAAAAAGTAGTTTTTTTTAGTTTTTTCAAAAATCAAAAAATGAAGTTTGTTTAAAATACTTCTAGTCATCACATATACCTTCTCAAATTTTTTAAAATTTTTTGAATTTGGGGTTTGTCTTTTGGGGGGTGCAGATCAACCTTAACAAACTTCATTTCAACTCCAAAACATTCACTAAATTGCAAATATCATAAATTCTAATTACATTAATAATGATCGCCTACAATTCGCACTGATATCGCTTACAAAACAATTATCTGATACTAGCAATAAAAGTTCGCCTAAGTGGGCTTATATAAGGATAACGAGACGTTCTGGAAGCTTACCATGACTGGGACATAGACGTTTCGATAGCAACGGATCGTGGAATATTTTTGACGGTGAAAAGGTCATCTAAAACAGATGGCTGCAGTAAAGGGTATGTAACAGTATTATTAACTAACAAAATTTAATGTAATTTGTATTTTGGGAACGATTTATGAAATAAAAATTGAAATGTCAAAATTTTCAATTAAAATTATGCAAAATTTTAATTAAACTGTTTTTTTACTATTCTCAAAACATTTTTAACTAGAGGTAGTTATGGGTTTAAGAAGCACACGGTTTATTAAACGTTACAATGGTTTGTAAATGCATAATTTTTATTTGTTAGGTTTACCTGGAAGTAAAACTTGTTCCAAACTTGGTATACGCCACTAAGCTCCTTTTACGTGAATGCCGAACCGATTCATCCTCGGATACCGCGTCTCCCATAAATTCTCCTTTGCCATTATCAGCTGAACTATACAAGAGATGTGCAGATTTGACAGAAGAAGATTTTCAAACGCTGGAGTACATATTTATACTTGTCGACCATCTCATTCATCTCGACGACGATTTTTTGATACAATTCTGTGATGCAGTTGTTGTTTTGTCGATTTACTTGTTGATGAAGCTCTTTATTTCGTTTACATGTAAGTGTTAATCAATTTTTTAATAAAAGAATATAAATTTGGCCAAGTTGTACATATATAGAAATGCTAAATCAATTTTTTTTTTCAGATAAAACAAAAATCCGTATCGTAACAGATATCCTCGCCATTTTAACTCGTTTGATGAGTAGACTACCTGAAAATAGTGATGTCATAGAAAGAACGTTGTTGGCCCAATCTGAAAATCAAGACGTCAATCGGATCAAATTTATAGACTTACTGCGACATTCAGATGCTCTCGTTAGAGAAAGAACCTGTTACTTTTTGTTGTGGTTTGGCAAGACACAGCATATCAAGACTATTAAGATGTTCTGGAATTTTGAGGTTAAGGACACTCTGGAAGCTTTGATGTACGACTCTATGGAAGCGGTTAGAAATGTAAGTTCTCAGAGGTATCAAAGGTAGTTTTTTTGCAACCCAGAAGTATAATTTTCTGGGCTTTGTGTATATATCGCTACGTAAATAGATCTTAAGACACTGGCGAATTTCGACCTTTTACCTCACGCCCACTACACTTCATTGTACAGAGCATTTCCAATACTTTTTCGATGGTTTTCACTTTTTTCTCGTCGTTTTTTCAATTTTTGGTTGGTTTCCCAACGCTTTTTAATTCTTTTAACGCTTTCGACGTTTTTTAAATTGATTTAGTATTTTAGACAGTTTTGATGGGTTCCCGGTATTTTCTCATTAGTTTTAGATGCTGTTTCTTCACATTTAGAATGTTTTTCTGGCTGTTTAAACGCTCTTGTCTCTTTTTCAACGCTTTTAATTTCTGTTTAAGAACTTTTGTCGCTTGTTTTACGATATTTTATGCTTTTTCGATAATTCACGCTTTTCCGATCTTTTTCCAAAGTTGTTTTCACTTTTGATACTTAAGGCTTTTTCGACTCTTCCTCAAACGCTTTTTTCAACTCACTTTTTTGTTTTTACACTCTTGTAAAAGGTTACAATGTACCGAAGAGGTTTACTATCTACCTACTATTAACTTAAGACCAAATTCTTGAGTTACGTTTTTCCATAATTTCTGTATTTTCTATTTATTAGTTTCCCAAAGCTCTTAATTTTTTTTAACGCTTTTGACGGTTTTTGAATTTATTTATGCCTCTTCGAAACCTTTGACGCTTCTTCGATGTTGTCTTGTTTTTTTCCAAGACTGTAGGGACAAATCAAGGGATACATTTCCCGGTAAGTCTATCTAAGGATGTGACAGTTTTCCAGGCGGAAATAACTGCAATCCATCACTGCGTGGAAGAAATCGAAAGGTAGGAAAGAACGTTCTGTTCAGTTACCATCTTCACAGATAGTCAGGCAGCGCTTAAGGCACTCAATTCTGTAGAGGTCAATTCTAAGCTAGTATGGGATTCCCTTTTTCCCCCTTAATAAACTAGGAGACTGTAGCAAGGTTACGGTAGCCTCGATATCGGGACACGAGGGTCATAAGGGCAATGAAAAAGCAGATGAAATGGCCAAACAAGGCTCATCAATGCCATTCATTGGACCGGAACGCTTCTGCGGCGTTGCAAAGTCAGTACCAAGAACAGCTACAAGGAAGTGGGTAGCTCACAAATCACAAAGCTCACTAGGACCTAGTAGGTCTTCTAACAGGGCAGTGTAAGCTGAATAGTCACTTGAAGCTGATGGGATTATCCGATGATGACCTGTGCAGATTCTGTCACCTCGAATAAGAAACAGCAGAGCACATTTTATGTCAGTGTGACAGTCTGGCAAATGTGCGGTTCTTTGCATTAGGAGACGAAAATCCACCGGCAAATAGATACATGTAAGGTACAGTCTCGAAGCTACTAGACTTTATAAAAAGGGTCAGGCTAGAGAATGTTATCTAGGACTAGAGGACCGCAATAGATCTGAAAAGTTGCAGTGGAATAGGCCGAAAGGCCACCTCTCTTAATCTAATCTAATCTAATCCTCATCCGATGCATTTTTATTCTCATTTCTTTTAATAATTCGAATATTAGGTCCATATGTTCATCTTTACTTTTTTTTGTTGATGCTATTGTTACACATTTTCTTAGAACACTTGGGGTTACTTCGCCATTGTCATTACTTCTTTTACTCCCGTGATTTCCATCCATTTTGATTGAAATGATTTCTTCAAATTAATATTTATGTCGCTCAAAACATTATTCGTTTCAACCCTGATTTGTTTCTAACTCATATATTAAATAAATCATCGATTTTAATTAATTATCTAATTTATGAATTTTATTAGTTTCAATTTATGAAATAATTTATTGAACACTTATAACCGCATACCACAGGAAATATTTACGATACTTAAATTCCATTAATTGCTGATACTTTCATCGTCGAAACTACTGCATGAAAGCCATACTACTTGTATTTTTTACATCACCATCACATGTTGCATTTCTGTAGTACCACGATTTCTATGGTATCAAGATTTCCGAGTTTATATTAAGATATATTATAACGAGTAATCCCAAATTGAATTAATTGAATTTATGTTTTTGATTTAAGGCCGCCGATTATGCTGTATCCGAGCTCAAAAGTAAGGACTTCTATAAGGATGTCAAGTGAATCAAAATTCAACGAGACGAGTTGTACAAATAATTTTACACGTTGTGATGTGTAAAAAGGCTGTTAAGGTCCAGATCAACAGTGATATGTACAAATTATGCCGATTAAAAAGAGAGGACTGCTTTCAAGTTCTTTGATGAAATTATTTTAGCGAAGAGAAATGTTGGTGTTAAAGAACAGTATATTAATAAATGATAATCTAGTATTTTGTCTTTGATTTACCTTACGATCATAGTAACTAGAATAGTAGAAGAGCAATATATGTCTTCGTACATAATTAATCATTTTCTCATGTAAATCTCCATAAAAAAAACTAAGGTCCAAAATATCAAGGTGTCAAGGAGTTAACGAATCGAACGGAACGATACAGTACAATTAAACATAACTTCGTGTCAGATAATTTTTGAACTCAATTGAAGATAATTTAAATTTGCGCCCAACTTTACACTTGATGACTCTGAACTTACTGAACCTGTTCTGTCATCATATTTGTACTTAAGTTTAAAGTATCTTGCACTGTATTGGCTCCAGGCCTCGGAAAAGCGATAAAAAATGTCGAGAAAACGTTTGAATTTTTAAGAGTGTGTCGAATGCATTAGAGAAGCGGCAAAAGTGTTAAAAGACAGAAGTGTGAAAAGCTTCATAAATAAACGAAAAGCACTAAAAAATGTTAAAAGATAAAAGAATGTCAACAAACAAAAAACAACAAATACCTAAAGTTTACGAATTAGTGTCAAAAGCGCTACAAAAGCGACACTTCTAAAATGCACCAAAAGCATTGGAAAACTGCAAAAAGCCTCGAATATGTATCAAAAGCATTGGAATAACGAAGAGAAAATTGGAAAAAATGACAAGTATTTAAAATTGACAAACTAATGTCAAAATCGGTATAAAACGACAAAGAGTTTAGAAATTCGACAAACGCTTTGGAGAAACGATGAAAAAAATATTGAGAAAGCGTACGAATTGTTGAAATTTTCGCTGGATGCATAAATTTATGCTTAGTTAGAAAACAGATGTCATCGCGAAATCCAAGTCCTCTAACTGATTATGTAGGTTCCACATAATATTTTTGAACAAATCTTTTTAAAAAAATTTTTAGTTATGTGTTATTCTGTTGATCTATTTAGATTAGCAGGTTTAAAATATGAATTATCGAAATACTTAGAGATACAATATTTTTGAAGATTATATATTATGAATACAAATAAGTTCACAAGAAGGTGTATCTATCTTCACATACACATATTTTGTAGCAATACTATTTATTAAATAATTATAGATGATAACGATCAGATATTTGGAAGACATTTGTAATAAAATTAAACAGAAGTATTGATTAGATTTATCTTAAGTGGTAGTATGTGCACCTGCACTTGATAAATATATAACACAAACACAAACACTATGTTCAAAGTAAACCAGTGCTTACACAATGAAACTTTTGAAATTCTCTGCTGTGGTGGCTTTCGTCGTCTTTGTGAAGGGTAAGAATAATTTACATAGTGTTTTACGACCTTTTGAATGTATTTGTTTATTACTTTATATAAAACTCAAGTATAAATTAACGTGTCAAAATAATATGAAGGTCAAATTTGAGTTATACCCTTCTGGTTTAGGTTTTTAGTGTTAACGACCACGTACGTTCGAAGAACATTCCGGGTGCTCAGCTTGCTACACCAGTACAATTTTTTATCACTTGGTGGGAAATCTGAAGACGCCGGAGGTAAACATTTCTGGTAGTGCTGGGTTCCTAAACTAAAAGAAAATCCTTTCAGAGTCACGTCGATCAACTTGGCATTAGGTCGGACCTTCCTGAGCTCCGTAACTCTGATGTAGCCGCTATTAGCTAAACCCCACACCTTTCTATCTTTATTTTGCTCGATTTTCAGTCGCTCATCATCACACATCAGCTCCTGTTTCTAGCACCCCTGCGACCACCATGTTCGCCTCTGCCTAATTATGTTTTGTTGTTTGCTCTCTTTTCTAGGCATACATACGTGTAGTCTTTGTCGTCGTCTGTCTGCATCTCATTCCACTTGACCTGTCTCCCTCTCTCTCTCATGTCTCTCGCCGTTTCTGCCTCTCCCTCTAGCGTTTGTATTATCAACCACTTCATCTTCCAGTAATCTCATACCTAGAGACTGTTTTTGATGTTACTTCTTGTTCTGTCCGACTTCCTGTTCCATATTATTGATATTCTTCTTAGGATTCTTAGCCGGGTGTCTTTAAGACATGTACTTGCTTTTGCCATTTGTTCCCTAACTTCTTCCCGTATATTGTTTTCACTTGATCTTGATTTTTTCGAGGAACCTTATCATATGCTTTCTCACGATCAATGAATACCATGTGAGCATTTGATTCTTTATTCCTTTATTTTACCAGGTATTCATTTATTAATTACTCTCCCCCATATTTTCGTGAAGTGACTAAGGAATTTTACGGCTAGTTTGTGTATTGTTGTATCTTCTTCTTCTTCAAGTGCCCTGTCCGTTGCGAACGTTGGCTATTAACATGGCAATTCTGATCTTGTTTGCGGCGCTTCTGAATAGTTCGACCGATGTGAGCCCGAATCACTTCCTCAGATTTTGGAGCCACGAGTGTCTTCTCCTGCCTGGCCCTCGCTTACTGTCTTTTTTCCCTGGACAATCAATTGCAGTAGATGGTACTTATCGTGTCTCAATATGTGGCCTAGATATTCAAGCTTTCTTTGTTTAATTGTATTCACGATTTCTTTCTCCTTTCCGATTCTTTGGATTACCTCTATGTTGGTGACATGTTCGGTCCAGGATATACGAAGACTGCGTCGGTACACCCACATTTCGAATGCTTTTAGTTTTCTCGTGAGCGTCTCCGTCAGCGTCCAGGCCTCCATACCATACAGTAAGATCGGAAAAATGTAGCATTTAACTAGACGTAGTTTTAGGGGAAGAGACAAATCCCTGCTTATGAGGAGCTTTTTCATATTGCTAAATACTGCTCTAGCTCGTTCTATTCTCGCCTTAATTTCTGTGGCCTGTTCCCATTTTGCATTTACGTTGGTGCCAAGGTACATATAAGATTATTGCTGTATATCTCACTTATTTTTGTAAACAGCTACTAATATACTGCTTCTTATTTCGTCTGGCACTTCTATAATTATATTAAACCTTTTAACCATCTTGGTTAAGTCTCTTCTAAATCTGTTGACATTTCCCCAAAGATATCTGATCCAAATCCTTTTTTTTTTTGAAGTTCCTAAACAACTTCCTCGTTTGTTATTTTGACCGTTGTTGTTACTGTTTCTGTTAATTCAAATAATTTTTTGTACAATTATTCATTTAATTAACTGTCAAAGTACTCTTTTGCATCTATTTTTGACATCCTTTTCGTAAATTAGTATTTTATTATTTTCATCTTGGATACATCTAATCTGATTAAAATCTTTTGCCTTCTTTGCACTATATTTACATAACTTTGTTAAATCCTTTCTATTAAGCTAATCAAATAAAAGTTATATCAAATATTGCTTAGCTCTAACATCCCCCAAAAATATATCCGACTAGTAAAAGCAACAATTGATTCATCAGCAGTAACTATCAGAATGAAAAATGAGTTCACTGAGAACTTTTCAATAGTCAAACGATTAAAACAAGGACACGGGTTGACAACCTGTCCCCCGAATATGTGATAAGACGGTTGAATATAAGAAGAGCTAATCTAACAAATAAATTAATACAGATTGAAGCCTATTTCGATGACATCAGCATTATATCTCGTAGAGCGATAAAGGTGGGAGACATATATTTCCAATTAAAACAGGGCAGAAGAGACCGGACTAGAAATAACTATCCAAAAATCAAAAAAGCTAACACAGGCAAAAGCTAGGGAAAACAGACGCACAGCTGAATTAGAGACGATATTGAAACTTATAGAAGATCGGCGCGGGACCGGCAAGGTTGGAGGCACAGTTTGGAGAAGACCAAGGCTTTTTTCTGGCTGTAGTGTCATTGGAGAAAGAGAGGGAGAGAGAGAGAGAGAGAGAGAGAGAGAGAGAGAAATGCAGTTTATTACTTCTAAAAAGCAGAATGTATTAGAAAAAGATTATATGTATAAACAAAAATAAAATGAAATAAAAAAAAATAGTTTCGTTACTTCCAAATCATTTTGTTATATTTTGAAAAGCTGGAAAAAACCGTAAACACAATGCAAGCCATCAGCATGTTTAGGATTTTTTGTGTGGGTGCCCAGGCTGTAAGTGAGCACCTCCGCCAGTTTATTCATTGCCTTTTTTGTTAATTATGATAATTCTTTTTTTATTTTCATAAAAATAATTAACGTTGTCATTTATAATTTTCTATGTTAATTTTCTTTTTACTAATATAAAATTTTACTGTAGGCAATATGCTAAAGAGTATGAGTAACAATTATTAAAAATCCGTGTAGGTAAAATGAATTCATAAAAATTCACTTTTAGTTTATTTATAAGTATTATAAGTACCTTGAAACATGAAAATAAAACTATGATGAGATTCTTCTGTTGAAAAGCACTAATTTCTTGAATTCCTCTAAAACCAAATCGGTTTTGTTTCTTTGTCGATCAAAATTCTTTTGTTTTACGTTTTACCTCTTCCATCGTAGGGGTTCTATATTTGCGGCGTCTCACTAAATATGCGGCATGTCCATTTATTCTTCATTTTATTGCGTCCCTAAAAGAGTTGGTTTGGAAATCAGTCTGGAAATAGTTTTTCAGAATGATTTTATTTCACTTATATCGCTGATTATCTGCTTTCTTGATTTTTGTACATATTTACTCAGGGTTTTTTCATTCTCTTAAATTACGTAGGTATTTCTTTGTATTACCATTTTTATATTTTCATTTCTCTGTTGGGCATATTTTATTGGCCATCTGGCTTGCATCTTCATAGATGGGTCTTCTTTCTCTGATTCTTCTTTGCATATATTTCTTGTGTATTTGCTTTTTTTTCTGTATGGCCTTTACACTTAATATTGAACCTTTTTTTTCTGTTTTTTTTTTCATTTTTGTGATCATGATCTTCTTCCCAATATTCTGTGGTTTCTAGACTGCCTGTATTTGTCATTGGTTTGTGTTATTTCTCTTGATTATTTAAATCAAATGCGATCATTCCTCTACTAGAACATAGTGTACAGCGCAACAAAACTATGATTTTAGTGAAATATATTAAAAATAATGTCTAAAATACCAATACAGGGTTACCTCGACATACGAGTGTAATTCATTCCGTAATCTTGCTCGTATGTCAAATTGCTCGTATATCAAAGCAATTTTCCCCATTGAAATTAACTGCAATGTCATTAATCCGTTCCAGTCCCCAAAAAAACACGTTAGTTGTTTTTGTTAAGTGTTTTTAAGAAAAATGTATCTAAAAGAAGAAACATTTATTTATAAGTAACAAAAATACATACACATTTTCTGTAAAAACATAAGAAAAAGTGAAGTGCTTATGGAAGCGCTTAATTTTTGTAAGTTGTCTTCGCTTTTTTTGTCACACTTTGCTTATTTTCATCTACAGATCGTTTAAAAAATTTGTCCAAGGAGGCTTTTTTCTTCCTCTCTTTCAGAATATTGCGGAAATGTGTTAGGCAAATTTCGTTGAACAACACCGATGCACCACCAGTTGTAACTTTTTCGTGGTGATTTTTATCCACGAACTCTGCAACTTTCTCTCACATTGCTAGAATCTCCTTTATATCTCTTGTAAAGATAACGTCTTCCAATTCTGGCTCCTCTTCAAAAATAATTTTTCGTTAAACCACCGTATGCTGCTGTGAATGTAGTTCGTCTAACTTTTTGGTTGTCAGCTGTTGAGATTGTTTCTTGACAAGTTCGTTCACATCTCTTTCATCCATCTCCAGACCCATGAATTTTCCAAGAGAAACAATCTCATCTACCACTGGCACTTTGGGTTTCACTCCTTCGCAGGCCCTTTCATCTACAGCCACAGCTTCTTCCACACAGAGCTTATGGTCCTTATTGTAACACTATGTGCTTGGTATACAACTTTAACTTCTTAAAATTAGAAATCACTTGCTGATTCATGGGCTGCAATATAGGGGTGGTGTTGACTGGTAGGTAGAGAATCTTTATAAACTTAAACTCTTGGAGTAAATCATCTTCGAGATTTGGTGGGTGAGAAGAGGCGTTATCGAGGACAAGAAGGATTTGCATGAGTAGGTTGTTTTGCTGTAGATATTTTTTAACAGAAGGGGCAAACACCAGGTTTATCCACTGCACAAAGAATTTCCTGGTGACCCAAGTCTTTGGATTTGCCCTCCACATAACTGGCAGTTTTTCTTTTAAAATCTTATCTGACTTAAAGGCTCTGGAATTTTCTGAATAGTACACTAGAAGAGGTTTGATTTTACAGTCGCCACTCGCATTGGAGCAAAGTAGTAGAGTTAATCTATTTTTCATAGGTTTGTGACCTGGCATTGTCTTCTCCTCTGCCGTTATGTAAGTCTTATTCGGCATCTTTTTCCAGAAAAACTCTGTCACGTCATAGTTGAAGACTTGCTGAAGGATGTATCCTTTGGCTTCTATCAGTTCGGAAAATGTTTTGATGTAAACCTCAGCTGCTTTCACATCCGAACTTGCTGCCTCACCATGCCTGACGACGGAGTGAGAGCCGGTCCTTTTTCTGAAGTTGTCAAACCAGCCCCGTTAAACGAGTCTTCCGATTCATCATTTGTGGAAGTGTGTGGGATCTGCTTCAGAAAATCTTCGTAAATCGCTCGTGCCTTCTCACATATGATGCTTTGTGTTAAGGTTCCTCCTTAAAGCTGATTCTCTGTCAAACACACCATTAGTAGTTTCTTCATCTTTTCATGAAGAGAAGTCCGGAGCTTAGAAATTATTGTAACGCCCTTAGCTGGCATTATATCATTTATCACCTCCTTTCGTTTAAGTACAGTACATATCATTGATGTGGTACGCCCGTACATCCTCGCCAAGTTAGTTACTCTTACATCTTGCTCATGTTTTTCAATGATTTCACGTTTTAGTTCAATAGACATTATCTTCTTCGAACTCATGGTTGTAAAAATAAATGTAGTATTGTAATGTACAAAAAGCACAAAACGCAAACCCCATTTATCAACAACACTTCGAAAATGAGGGAAACAAGCAAAGCAGACAGACTGAGGTCTATAGTAAAAATTTACACAGTCTAAATTACACCGACATCGAGACTGAAATATGGTTAGTATTAGAATCCGAATTTTTGTCGGATTTAACTTCCATTGACCATTTAATTTGTCGGTCCAAGTAATAGTCACGTACAGACCCGTAAAATGATCTTTACGGCTTCGCCTATTTCCAGTAAAAATACCTTTTATTTACAAAGCAAATTAAAAGTAGTCAAATAATAGGTATGAATTTGAATAAAAACCGATTCCTCGTATCTAAAATATTGCTTTCAAAATATCGCTCGCTTCGCGGCTCGTATCTCAAAACACTCGTATATTAGGACGCTCGTATATCGAGGTACCACTGTATTTTTGTATTATATCTATTGACTAAAATCATTATAATTTTACCATACGTTGTTTAAATTTTGAAGGTCACCAGTTAACGGTGCTACACAATGCGTTAAAAACTCAACAATGTATTTATCTACTTTTGCGCAAAATATATTTTGAAATCAACGTCATGTTTAATGTTTTTGTTTATTTTTAGCAAGCGACTTGGACGATGCTCGTAAAATCCTGGATTGTGCTCAAAAGGCTCTGACGATTGGAGTCCCTGAATTGGATTTACCAAGTTACAATCCCCTACATTACGATAAAGATATACGATATTTTAATGATCTGACAAACGAGTAATTATCTTTATATAATAACATATTAATACTAGAATTAAAAGGATTACTACTTATATGTTAAAAGTAACCTTTTTTTAAATTTCATTTAATACTAGCCGACATGGCGAACTTACCGCCGTAGAATTAAATACTGTATCAAAGTTCAATAACTAAAAGCTTCCTTTCTTTATAAATGTAAATCCCAGTAATCCTAGTAGTAATACAGTACTAATAAAAACATCTGATTTGTGTTGTTTTCTCCTACAAAATAATAATTTGTTTATTTTTAGACTTTCCTTTTTATACCACAATACCACAATTTATGGAATTCCAGATTGGCAAGTAAAAGAAGTTAAGCAGATAAGTCAAGATAGTGATGCATTTGCCGTGTTTAATTTTAGTTTAACCTTTCCACAGTTTAATGCGACTAGTGACTTTGAACTTAATTCAACAGTTTTCTTTTTCCAAACAGAGTTTACTGGAACACAGACGTAAGTTTCACTTTTAGATTAACTATACTATGTAACAGAAGATGAGGGAAAAATTCATTTGTAGGAGTAAGCCAGCATTCATGTATTCATATCATCATTGGTGCTAAGGCCTCGCGTTGACCTCGAGTTTCCTAAGCTGATTTCGCCGGTCCTATTTTGTGTAGCTCGATGCTAGTTGACAACACCAATCTTTCTTGCAACCTCATCTACACCATCCCTCTATCTTAATCTTGTACTACCTTATCACTGGTTGCCCTAGGATATGGGCTTTGACAATAAAGACTCGTCGTGCAGGATAGCGTCCATTTTCTCTAGCTAGATCACTTGCCCATCGCAGTCGTCTAATTTTTATTGCAGTGACTACATCTCTGGCTTTGGCTAATTCTTTACACTTATTGTATAGTTCAGTGGGCCTAAACTCTTTTGTAGTAGGCAAATATCTACTAGTACTAATTTGTAGTCGGTTTCTTTTTTATGGCTAGACTGTATATCCAATAACTAAGTCTATATACAATACAAAAAATATTCCCAAAGAATCGTTGAAGTCGAATTTTATTACATTGCTTAAAAAACCAAATGCAAGAGAATGCTCCGAGGCGTGAACTTTTGACGTGTTACGTGTTCTTTTTGTATGCAGTGAAGGCATGGATGCTAAAGCAACAGATCTCTGATAGATTGGAGGCTTTCGAAATGTGGGCTTACAGAAGAATGATTTAATAAACTGAGTGGACAGAGTTACAAATAACGTAGTATTGGAAAGAATGACAAAACAAAAACAAGTCCTAAATACTAATAAAATTTGAAAGTTGCAGTATTTGGGCCATATTGTGAGAGTTAAACATGTTATGAGTATGGTTTTACAAGGATAGGTCGATGGAGTAATGGTGGCTGGTAGAAAACTCTCTAATTTAAGATTTGCTGGTGCCATTTCACTTATAGCAGCAAATAAACAAGAAATTCTAGATTTCTTGCGAAGAGTTGAGTTAAAAGCATTAAACTTGGTCTTAAAATTAATAAAAATAAGACGAAAATGATGGTAATGGGCAGATTTAACACTATTAAGCTGAGTAACCACTTGCAGAAACAGTTAACTAGTAGAAAGATACAACTATATCGGATCTAGTATAGTTAACGATGGCAATTGTAAAGCAGAAGTTCAAAGACGCATTAATATGGCAAAAAATGCGATGAGTCGCCCAACTGAAGTTTGGAAAGACAGATCTATCTCTCAAAAAATCAAAATGAGACTGATGGCTGCACTTGTATTCTCAATATTTCTATATAGAGCAGAAACTTGGACTCTTCGCGCACTAGAACGCTAAAAATTGATGCTTTTCAAATCATAGCTCATCAGACAAATGTTTCCATTCTTAAACAACTTGACATTAAATAAAGGTTGTCAATTACATAGCTTCAGTAAATTCTACAGTTTTGGGTGGTTAACAGGGAAGACGATAATTTAGAGAGATTAATTGTTTCTAGAAATGTTTCGGGTAGGATACCAAGAAGACGGCTTCCAACCAGATGGTCCAACCAAATTCAGAATTCAGAGGTCCACTCATTCCGCGAAACTCTCTTTTTAGACCAGCTGAAGATAGAGACCAATGGAGAAAATGTGCTAGGAGTATTGGAGGGAATCACGATCACGAATAATAAGTAATAAGGAAACGACGAAAGAGAGAGAGAGAGAAAGAGAGAGAGAAAGATACAGAGTAAGAGATGAGCGCTACGAAATGCTGAAGGTGATCATGCGGGGGAATATACAAGGAAGAAGAAGCAAAGGTAGAAGATGAGTTTACTGGCTAAATAATCTAAGAAGGTGGTTCAACTGTATTTCCAGAGAACTGTTTAGAGCAGATGGTTACCAAACTTCTGAGAGGAGACGTCACGTGATGAAAAGAAAAGAAGGAACAATGACTTTCTAAGTTTGAACAGATTATGAAGCGCTACGCAAAATTACATATTTCGCTTTCACCACACTTTCATCGTTCAAGACATAGCAAAATGTTCACTTTTTAAAATCATCACAATCTACAAATAATGATGACGATTATCTTACCGACTCTTCTCTGATCTCCCAGTGTTTTAATTTTTAAAAATATTTTACTTTAACGTTAGTATAGTGGAACTGCGATGGATTTTACCCTTGCTTAGAATGCTTACAGTAATTAATTAACAATATCATCTGTCTTCAAGAAACCAATTTTAAGGAAACACATAGACATGAACTTATAAATTTTGAAGGTTACCATTTTCTTCGGGCAATGTTTACAAGAGCAAGCGAAAGAACATCTATCTATATCTGTGCCGAAATCTGTGCATAACACTTCCATTCTTCTTTGCTTCTTCTTCTTTAAGTTTCATCTTCTATCGAAAGTTGGAAATCATCATGGCTATGCGGACCCTGTTCACTGCCGGTCTAAATAGATATTCTACCGTTTGGCGTCTTTGCTTGGGCGCTTTAAAATCTAGTCCCATAGACAGCCTTTACTGCGAGGCTAATGAAGCACCTCTTTGGATTCGACGATAGTATGTTATACAATCTTACTTTGATTCCGTATCCGCTAATCCATCCAATTCAGTCTATCGTTTAACTACCTCAACTTCGCCTCCGGAGGCCCCGCATAGGATCCAATCAATAATTAACACCCAGAAATGAACTCTACGAAAAACCATCGACCTTACTAAAACATATCCTTTTTGAATCCCGAATACTCCCCATTGGAATAGAACAATCCCACAGTCACTCACTTTTTCCTTAGCAAACACGAGACTCTAAGCCTTCTCATAAGGCAACGCTTCGAAGAAATCATAAACAGGAACCAATTCCAAAAAAATATATACAGATGCATCCAAAAGCGAAGTAGGTGTTTGATGTGCCGTTACCACATGTCACGAAATAAAAGAACCATCTTTATTACCGAATTTATGCAATGTATAGACTGGAGAACTCTATGGGATACTAGAAGTTTTTAAAAACCTAAAAGCAGACGATAAGAATAAAGCAATGTGCATAGATTTTCGCTCGTTACTACACTCGATAAAAAGTCTATATGCTCGGCATCCCTTAGTTCAAGAAATCCATAGGACTTACGGTATACTCGCTTCTCAAGGTGTAAAAGTCACTATCATCTGACTATTATCGCATATCGACATCCCCGCTAATGAAAAAGCAGACCAAGTTGCCAAATAAGTTTCTTGCATAGACAGTCAATACTCAAAGGCCCAAAATATTGAAATCCGTAGTGATCTAAAGCAAAGGTTCAAGTAAAAGCAGTATCATACCTGGCAAACCCACTGGAACACAAGCAAGAATACATTACATGAGATTCGGCAGACTGTTGAAAAATTTGAACTTTCAACAATCTCTGAAAAGAAAAAGCTGTCATCCGAAAATTAAGAATCGGATATATACTCGGTTCGCTATTCCCAGTCCTAACTGTCTAGTGAATTTAGTAATTATTTTTTTGCGAAGTTAGTTACTTTTTGACAGACTAAAAGTGGCTGGAAATTACTATACAACCAAGCACACGTACTCATTGCCAATATTAATAGTAAATAAACTAAATAGTAAATAAAATAGAACTTTGCGAATTACCGACAATCAATATTTATTTATCTGCACCATATAATAAATAGTTATGTTAAATTATAACAACTAAAATATATTTTTCAAATATATACTACCCAAAATTTGATGGGTTTAGTATACACTTCCACTATTTAGAATAATTCTTCTTTTTTTAAAGAAAGAAGTCTGCAATAGTAGGATACTTGAGCTATTAATACTGAGAGGTTTTTTTTTTTTTTTTTTTATTAACATTTAAGATTTTTACAATCTGTTATACAGTGAAAACAATAAGTAAAATTTTTTGTCTTTACATGACAGAGAGATGTAAGGTCCAGTGACCAAATCATCACGACACAAATTGGCTTTTTACCGGTAGGATGCGCACATACACTGATACGCGAGCACTAAAAGCGGCACTGATCACAATGGCTGGGTGCTGTTGAAGGCGTAACTCCCACTGCTGTAGGCTCTGTCAGGATAGGTGAGGTAGGTTCAAGGGTTCATGTCGCTTCAATCTCTTCGCTTGTTGGTTGTTGAGAAGATTGTGTGCCAGGGTATTAGGATGCACCCGCAACCTGTTTTGATATTGTTCAGAAGTTTTTTTGCACTCTTCAGAGACTGTTAGTACCTGAAGATCTCTATGTATTGCATCATTCTGGATATACCAACGTGCATTAGCGATTGTTCTCAGAGTTTTGGATTGGAATCTTTGTATTATCATAATATTAGATTTGCTAGCTGAACCCCAGAGCTGTGAGCCATATGTCCAAATGGGTTTTATTATTGTATTGTATATCAGCAGCTTGTTGTCAATCGATAGGTGAGAGTTTTTTCCCAACATCCAGTAAAGTTTTCTGTATAAAATTCCCAATTGAAGCCTTTTCGTCCATATATGTTTGGTCCAAGTTAGACGTTTGTCAAGGTGAATACCTAAGTATTTTACGTCATGCTTTTGGGGCAAAGGATGTCCATTGAGGTTAACTTGTGGACATGTACCTCTTCTTAGAATGAATGTAATTTGTGTAGATTTTGAGGGGTTTACTCTAATTCTCCAGAGTTTAAGCCATTCATTTGTTTTGTTCAGATGTAGTTGCAGTCTCTCTGATGCTATTATTGGGTTGCTATGTGAGGCCAAGAAAGCAGTATCATCTGCGAATGTTGCAAGTGTTAGGTTATTGCTTATTGGCAAGTCAGCCGTATATATCAGGTACAGAATCGGTCCGAGCACACTACCCTGAGGTACACCAGATAGGATGGGGTAGAGTTTTGTATAGGCTTCACTATATTTTACCAGATATCTCCTTTCTGTAAGGTATGATTGAAGCAGTTTAAAGTAAGGTTAAGGTAAATTTTTCTTTAATTTGTACAGAAGTCCTGTGTGCCACACCTTGTCAAAAGCTTGAGAGGCGTCTAAAAAGGCTGCAGTACAATATTGCTTGTTCTCGAGACTACTTCTTATTGTTGTGTATAGTCTGTGAACTTGTTCTATTGTACCATGTTGGTTACGAAAACCGAATTGATGGTCAGGTATGAGACACTTTTCGTCCAATATTGGTTTGATTTTTCGTAGTAGAAGTTTTTCGAAGACCTTAGAGATGACTGGGAGTAGACTAACCGGTCGGTATGAGTTGACATCTTTTGGATCTTTACCAGGTTTTTGAATGAGTATAATCTGTGCCACTTTCCATTGCAGAGGGAAGTAATGCAGACTAAGCATAGCATTGAAGATCATAGTGATTATTCTGTAACAGTCATTGGTTAGTTCCTGGAGGATCTTACCCGTTATGAGGTCGAATCCCGGAGCCTTATTGGGTTGTATCTCATTCTTTATTATCTGTTTTACTTCTTTAATATTAAACTTGGTGATTGGTAGATCCATTTGATATGGAGCCTCAAGAAAAGAATTAAATGGTTCTTCTTGTTCTAATGGCACTACTGTTAAATGGACTAAATACTGTAGAAAGATGTTCAGCGAATGTCTCAGATTTTTCTGTGTCTGTTCTTGCCCATTTACCTTTGACATTTTTTAGAGGAGGTATGGCGTCTTGTGGACCTTTTACCTTTCTCGTCGCCTTCCATAGAGAATAATTGGTGTCTTTGGACGGAGTCAAATTTTCTAAGTAAGTTTGGATCCCTCTGTTTTTCTCTTCTTTTAATAGATTTTTAAGTCTTCTGGTAATTCTGTTTAAATTTTGTTTGTCAATAGGAGCGTGTGTGTTTTGCCACTTTTTTCTAAGTTTTCTTTTCTCATCGATCAGGTTTTTTGCACTTTGCGAACAGTTTATGCTTTCCTTCCATGTTGTTTGTTCGGGAGTAGAAATCCAACCTGCCTTTTGTATGGAGGTAGTAAGTTGTTGTACCGCATTTTCAATTTGTAATTCTGTTTTAAGTGGCAAGTTCCTTGGTATTTGTTCTGCTAGTGCGCTTCGGAATATTTTCCAATTTGTTTGATTATTGGTTAGGACTGGAGGCTTATTTCTGAGTATGATTTTGGAGTCTAGGTCAATTAGAATGGGAGAATGATCTGAAGAGAGGTCCCAGCATGATTCTATTGCTAAATAGTTAAGAGAGATACCTTTAATCACACAGAAGTCTAAGAGATCTGGTGTTTTATTTGGATCTGTAGGCCAATAAGTTGGTTCTCCTGTAGATATGTGTTGTAGGTTGTGTCCTGTTATTGACTTCAGCAGTTGTCTACCCCTTGTTGTAATTACCCTAGAGCCCCAGTGATGATGTTTACAGTTAAAGTCCCCTCCTGCTATGAATTTATGTCCAAGAGAACTGAAATAGGTGCTAAAGTTGTTTTCGTTGATTGGTTGACCAGGAGGACAGTAGACCGCAGATAAGGTAAGGTTGCCTAGCCAGTCTTCGATGACAATGCTAGTTGATTGCAGGTACTTTTCACTGAGCTTATTTAACTCATTGTGTTTTATATTAGATTTGATAATAATAGCTGTGCCACCGTGTGCCTTGTCATTTGGATGTTTTGTGTAGTGGACAATGTATTTTGGAATTTTGATATAGTTTTTGTCTGTTAGATGAGCTTCTGATACAAGCATAACATCAATTTTCTTCTCGTCGAGGAAAATTTTTATTTCTTGGATGTTCGTTAGGCCATTTGAGTTCCAGACGGCTATTTTAAGTCTGTGTTGCATTAGTGCATTTTGGAAATCATAGTCATAAGAAGATTAAGCATAGTGTCCATTCTCTCTACTAGTTTTGTCATCAGGTTTTCAAGGTTGGCAATTTTCGTTGAATGGTTTGAGCCGACATTAGTTTGTTGATTTGTGATTTCATCCGCTTGACTATTTCCTGAAGTTTTTTGAGCGTAAGAAACACCAGGGGTTACTCTTTGGCTATTGGTTTCATGGGTGTCTGTTCTGTGGGTCTCTTGATTCTTTCTGAGTTGGGGGAATTTTTCTTTTTGTATTTGTTTGTATACGCTGCAGCCCTTATAGTTGGCCGGATGGTTTCCCATACAAAGTACACATTTTACGTTATTGCTGCGTTCTTTTCGTGGACAGTGTAAAGTAAGATGATTACTTGCACACTTTACGCATCTTGGAGGCATATGGCAGAGTTTTTGTGTGTGACCGTAGCGTTGACATTTGGTACATTGGGGAACCTGACGTTTGGGATATGGTGGTTCGAAGGACACAATCATGTTCTGGAGTGCTCTCACATCATATATGTCTTTATTATTTGGCTTAGTTTTTAATTCTATATAAAAGAGCGGAAGCGCTATTTTGGATCCATTCTTATATATATTAGCTATGTTGGTTACTTCGTGTCCCATTGATCCTAGCTCATGTACTAAAGCGTCTTTATCTGCTGTCTGATGCATATTACGAAGCACAACTCGGAATGTTCTTTCTTCCTTTGTTTGGTAGGTGTAATAATGTGTATTTTTCTCATTGAGTGCTTTGGTTATGTTTCGCTAATATTCAGAAGTTGAGGGCTGGATCTTTACTTGGTTGTTATAGAGACATTTGATGGAATATCCCAGAGGGGATATTGTTTCTAACAATTGTCGAAGAGGTTGTATATCACCTACATCTGAAACAAATATGGGTGGGGGTTGAATACTTTCTTTAATTGCATCAGTTCTGGTTTGGTTGGTCTCATCAGGTACTTCATCTAAGCTAGCAAATCTATTAGACGTTGGTGTGGGTGCTTTGAGCCAGTAATCGCTCATTATTGTTTGTTTTAGTTGTTTATCACCTCCAGGGCTGTCATTTCTTGCTCGTTTGTGGGCTTGAACAGTTTTCCATTCTTGATCTTGGATTTCTTGGCTATCTTGTGGATTAGCGATGTATATTTGTGACGGTAGATAAGAAGAAGAAGAAGCATGATTAGAAAGAAAAGAGTTACCTGGTTGTTCATGTTGATTCTCAGTTGACTCTGTCTCTTGGAGTACTATATTGGTTGAGCAATTTTCATTCCTTTGTTGTTCGCTAGACAAGGTTCTGTTGCTCGATGGTTGTTGCATGGTAGTTATTTGCAGATTAGCAATGTGTTTTTCTGAAGTTGAACTTCTCGGCGGAGATCTGCTCACTTTGTTTGAATTTAAGAACGGATTGTCTATGTCCATCCTGTATCACGATTAAATATTTTATACATCACGAACAATTATTTATGATACGCCTATGACTTTTATTTGCCGGTATTTGGCGTTTGGAAATAGCACTTGTTTTATTTTGTTTGCGTTTTTAGAACACTGATAATTAATATTAGTAATTAACGATATAGTTTCCAATAAGAACTGGTTACTATAATAATAGATATTTTTGTACTAGAAAAACAAATTTATGCGATCGTCTCCAGCAAAGGTTGGAACGAGAATAATATAATACTGAGAGGTAGGAATTGTTGTGTTGTAGGTTTCCGACAATGAATCTGTCAAAATATGCCCGAGCTAAGCGAATGGAGTTTACCCGATTCACACATGACTACTTACTCAAGTCCCAGCTGAAGCCCAATTGCCAAATTTGCTCAAGTGTATTAACTACGAAACACATCCTTCTCGAGTGTCCCCGGTACGCGAAACACACAGTGCAACATAAACTTAAGTCAAATATTAAAGAGGTTTTAAAATTATCCGATGAAGTCTTTAACCTAATTGGTTTCTTAAAAGACATTTAGTTGTTTAACATTATATGACCCTTTATTGTCCATTTACTTTACCTTTAATTTATAGCCTAGTGATAAAACTTGTATTTAGTCATAGGTTCTTATTTAAAGCTCATAGATTAACTGTAGCAATTAGTAATATGTTCCAATTATAATTATTATACACAATACTTAGTGTTTGTGTCAGTGGCCATTGCAGCCAAAACACTAATTTAAATAAAAAAGATCTACCATTACTTCAACACCGAATTGTACCTTGCTTTGACGATGATTAATTAATCTGAGTTTTTCAAAATTAACCACTTTGAAGAAGTTTGTTTTTCGTCCTATGTTGAGGACAAAGTTTATCAACATCAACACAAAGATTGTTAGATGGTTAGAAGTCTGTAAGGACTACAAATGGTCTTTTGTGTACCACATTTGGCAATAGGATCCAAAAAATTTAAAAACAGCATGACAGCATGATTAAAAAAGTAGAAAATGATTATCGTATGATGAAAATATAACAAAAACTTAAATTTTCTAGGATATCTTTTTATATCAGTTTTCCCTATTTATTGATGAAACAAATCTCAAAAACATTTATAACTATGCTTTATTTCGTCGACTGTCTAAATTTAGCAGTTGTTATCTCATGTATAACTTACTTGTAGGCTTAAACTATTTACGAATGAATGGACTGGTTCTATTAATGTCACCAAACCGAACCAAGACACTGCTGAACAAATAAATGATCTTCAAATCAGTTGGCACGCACAACGTCTCTTGGTAAGTAATCTTAGTTTTTTGAGTAAGCTTCTTAATAAAACTTTAGTTTTCTCAGTCATTTTGATATTTTCAAATATTCACTTCAAAAAATGTTTTTATTATATCTCTTTATTTTAAAATAGTTGATATCGTTGACCAGATCCTTTTACCAAATCTCTGCTTGGAGCTTAGATCTCTTGTTGCTATATTTTTCGTTGAACTAATCGCGAACATACATTTTTTTATCGATACCTAGTACACGTACTAGGGCATCCATAGAATATGGGACACCCATAAAATATGGGGCACCGAAAGAAAGTAGTAAGCAGATCTACATCAACAAATTACTATAAGAGCTGCGTTTTTATTTTGCAAATGTAACAAAATCAGATAATATGCGTATTACATGAAAAAAATGATTGCATTCGAGGATTTGAAGAGAACATTCGATATAGTAGACCATTGGTCAGAAAAAAACAATTATAGATTTATATAGACCTAATATCTCATATGTACGAAAAAGCAACAATTAAATTAGAAAAAGTCAATAAAAATAAACCACGAAATCAGAAAAGAAGACACCATGTCATGAAAGCTGTTTAAACAAGCGTTCGAGAACATATTTAGACAAGTAGGCTAGGAAAACTGTAGGAGGTATTAAAAACGATTGAAGAGTTGATGAAATAGATAACGAATCAAGAAAAGTTAATAGAACAAACAAATTTAGAACTAGTAAATTATTTAAATGAAATGTATACTTGGGATATATCACACAACTGAACAACAAAGAGCACAAGGAGGATATTAAACGAAGATAACGATTGGTTTGGGCAGCATTTGGTAAATTCTCTAATATATTGAACAAAAACAAGGATTACGATCAGTGTATACTATCTGTTCTTACATATAACTGTCAAAATTTGACAGTTAAAATGACCTCACATTTGTTTGCATTTTTAAACTCAACGATTTATGATTTTTTTTTAATCTAATGATACTGTTTTAGCCTCTTATACACGCAAAACCAACAGGCTATGACGATCTCTTCGCATCTGTATTTAACTACACCATTATGACAGACCTTAGCAAACCGAATACATTTGTTGGTGATTTTCTTCAAGAAAAACTTAATACAGATTGGTGGCTCAACGGAAAAATATGGAAACTAGTACAATGGTGTCAAGATAACGAGTATATATAAATATCGATAGATTTTACTTATATTGATAATTTTTTTTGTGTACAATGTACAAATGATCGATGTAATATATAATGTGTGCATTCAATTAATTGTGTATCAATATTACCATTTTTGAAGCGAATCTTCTATATTGGCGTTGTACTACTTTTTCTTTAATTAGTACATAATTGTTATTTATTCTGTGACTTTAGCTTCTTTAAATAGCGGTCTTCACATTGATTCACTACTTTCTATATAATCATACACTAAATGTCATCCAATTAATAAAAATATTGAATCGTCTATTTAAAAACGTCTGATTTCATAATCAATTGAAAGTGAACATTAAATTTAAAGTCTCCTTTATGTATAAATTTCAGTTTCATAATATTACTTAACAACTTTAACTTAAGTGGTAGAAATCTGTCAATTAACTTGTAAAGTTCACTTTAACCTCAAAATTCTGACAATCGTTTTTGACTTGGATCAAGTTTGTTTAAAATGTTACTTTTTTCAAGTTTAAAATAATGCTGATTACTTCTTTAAGTTCGAATTTCTTAGAAAACGAATTTATATATGTACATCGCTTAAAAATTTACAGGAAAAGAATTAATTTATTAGACTAACACGGTGATTTATGTTCCTTTGAAAGCTTTCTTGTGAACAAAAAAAATATTCTTAGAGAAGCTGTTACATCAGTTTAACAGTTACTATTAACATTGATATTTTTTGCTTCTGGTAACATGTAAATATCAGTAGCTGACTATTTGGGTATTTCGAGGGCAACAGCTTCAAGTATTATCGAAAGAATTTTACAGCAGTTGTATCATTAAGCAGACAGTAAATTAAAATGTATTAAACAAATGATAAAAACAAACAATTAGACATATTGTTGCAAGATGGCTGAGTTCTGTACATGAACAAATAATATTTAACAATAGCGACATACAAAAATTTGAAGCTAGAGACTTTGTTAGTACTATTTTTTTATCGTTTTACGAGAGTGGTTACAGTTTGAAATCATATTTAGTGACATGGCTAGACAAGATGGTAGAACAGAAGCAGAGAATCTTATTCTATACAATACTAATTTAAACATTCAAGTTTACTTTTAATAATGAAAAGCGCTCTAGGTATTCTGAAACCGGATGTGACACTAAAGTGCACTTTACTCTAAAGTAAACATTAGTTAAGATTTATTTAGGTTATCATTATGAAATCGGGCATTAATTTTATTCTATATAATTCTCGTTTTAAAATAATTTGATATAAATATAATGTCCGATTTTTACAAAGTTTTTTAAAGATTTTACAAAGTACATATTAAGTTGAATTTTCATATTTATAATTTGAAAGAGATTTCTAGTTCATGAGTAGCTCAGAAGCCGCGTTCATGCCCAGAGCCGGTCCCAATCCCAGATAAAAGAGGAGGGTTGATGTGCCAGGTTGGCATCCTATACATTGTAAAAGAAAACAATGCTCAAAGAACCGATATAAAGCCTCGGAACCAGATGGAATCTAAGATAACGAACCACGCAAAGAAAAGGAAAACGAGAAGTAAAAATAAGCTCATAATCAGATAAGCAACATGGAACATTACTTCTTTTAACAAGGACCAAGAGATAATAAAAGAACAGATAAATAAAAACATAGATATTTGTGCAATCCAAGAAACCAAGAAGAAAGGTAAAGGCAAAAGAGACTATAACCAATATTTTCTAGCAGTGAAGTGAAGAAAGAAGAACGAGTACGAGCAGGTGTAGGTATACTTGTCCATAAAAAATTTAAAGACAACACAAATAACTGCCGTTATATCTTTGAAAGAATAATACATATGAACATCAAAATGGACTATCAAAAAATACATGTCATATCTATCTACAGCCCCGAGAACTGGGAACCTAAGGAGGAACGAGAGGCATTCTACGAACAATTGCAAAACATTCTGGATAAAATACCTCATGAAGAGCCCTTAATTCTTATGGGTGACTTTAATGCACGAAATGAAATAATTCCAGGAGTAAAACAAAGATTTAATGAAAACCATGTCAACGCAAATGGAGAACTCATGGCTAATATCTGCTTTTAAAGAAATGAGAATCAATAATATATTTTCGACCATAAGCTCTAGTATAAATATACACTTGAAAACTCCAGGGGGCATAAAGCTATGATTAATTTTATAGTCACTAATAGAAAAATCCACCCAAAGCAAACTCTAGATATCCGAACTTTAAACTCAGTAGACGCAGGGAGTGAACACAAACTAGTACTAGCAAAAATTAGAATGAAAATAACACCAAAACATTTTCTACAAGAAAAATTCAATGTAAAATCATTGTGGAACGACTCTACAAGAGAAATGTACCAAAGGCGGCTAGCACAGAAGATACAGCTGAAACAAATAAACGAAATCGAAGATATAAACGCGAGCTGGGAGAAAATTAAAAACAACATTGAAGAAGCAGCAACAGAAGCTCTAGGAAAACGCAAAGTCATCTAAAACACGGAGGTGAAAGTGTAACCCTAGAGATAACAAAACTTATACAAAAACTAATATTGTACTGTCTACTGACTATAAATCTACTAACACCGCACTTAAGCTTACCACAATAGTCCTAACCAACAAAATCAATAAACTAATAACTTTATCAGATGATCAGGATTCAGATCCGGAAGATCCTGCGTAGACGCTGTATTTGTACTAAGACAAATCACATAAAGGCCATCGAGTACAATAAACCAGCATATCTATGTTTTATAGACCTGACAAAGGCTTTCGATAGCATCCAAGTCGAAGACGACCTACACCTACTGTATAAAAGATACATACCATCAATATTATACAAACCATCGAAAACATCTACTTCCATAATCAAATACAGGCAAAGATAAATGGAAAACTAACATAGTGTATACCAGTACAAAGCGGAGTCAGGCAGGGTGACTCGTTAAGCCCACTTCTCTTTAATATAGTAATGGACTAAATAATACAAGCAGTACGTAAAGGTCATGGGTACAGAATGGTGAACAAAAAAATCCAAATATTATGTTATGTAGACGACGCCGCATTAATAGCCGAGACAAAAGACGAGCTCCAAAGATTAAAACAAATCTTCAATACAACAGCCAAGAAATACAATATGATAATATCAGCAGAAAAAACCAAATGTATGACAATATATTAATACCCACTACGGCGTAAAATCGAAATTGATGGGAAAATTATTAAGCAGGAAGCAAGGTTTAGATATCTGGGAATAGATATAACTAGTTACGGAGATGTTGAAGAAGAAGTACGACAACAAAGCTTAACAGCAAGTAAAGCGGCGGGATCTCTTAATGACACAATCTGGAAGAACAAACACCTAAGACAAGACTCAAAAACAAGAACCTGTAAAGCAGCAAATAGACTTATATTAACATACACGGCGGAGACAAGAGACACATCTAAAACGAGATGACTACTAGAAACAATAGAGATGAAAATTCTCCGACGAATAACAGGGAAAAGTATGTTGGATAGGGAGAGAAGCGAAAATATAAGAAGAGCATGCAATAGCAATATAAGAAGAGCATGCAAGAAGACATAAATGGATGGGTGACAAAACGGAAACAGCAGTGGAACAGACACATCAGTATAATGGCGGAGGATAGGATAGTACGAGTAACACGAGATAAGTCACTAAATGGACGAAAAAGTATTGACAGACCAAGAGAAAGATAGTGCGACAATTTACACAATTAAGAAGGCTAATATTAAAGAAGAAACAGGCTTTAAAGTCTACATACAAGAAGGAAGAATAAGAAGAAGAAACAGATTTTTAAATCAGCAAATATTAAATATGGTTTTTTAAGAAAAAGTAGTCACAGTAAACAATGGAAAGAGTCCCTTTACGAGACGAGGGGTGTCCGTGATATAACATTTTTGTACAACTTTTTTAATTTCATTAAAATCTATAAAAAAATAATAAACGAATAATAAAATTACTTTATTTGAAGCTTCGTGCTAGTCTTCACTATCGCCTACTGTATCAGTTTTTTTACCTGAAAGCTCAACGCAAGTTTCTACAACCAAAACGAAAAATGTACAACTTTACAAAATTATTTATATATGGAAATAAACAGTGGCGGCTGGTGATAATTTTTTTAAGGATTGTGCCGAGTTGACAATACAAAAAAAAAATAAATAAGTACTTACCAAAAGTCTACTTTATGAAATGAAACTCAATACTTCGAGATCTTGATCTCCTCCAATACTCTCAACACATTTTCTCCAGTGGTCTCTACCTTTCACTACTCGAAGTGTTTCGCAGAATAACCATCTGGTTGGTGACCGTCTTCATGGTCTTCTCTCCGGAACGTTTTCAGAAACAATTAATCTCTCTAAATTATCGTCACCTTTGCAAACTCCGTGACTGTTGAAATTGCTGCTGACATGTAGTGGATAGCGTCTTTTGAATGTTAAGTTGGTTAAGGATAGACACGTTTGTGCGATGAGCTGTCCAAGTTATGTGCAGTATTATTTTCCAACATTACATCTCGAAGAACAATTACATTTTAATTTTTTTTTTAGTCAAGTGTTATTCCTTTCATTTATTTAAATTTGCAGCCTTAAGATACGAATTATCGGAATCCTTGGAGATAAAATATTTTTAAAGATTACATACGATAAATACAAATAAGTTTACAAGAAGTTCTATCCAACTTTACATACACATTTTGTTTAATAACACTTATAAAATAACAGCTAAAGATAATAGTGATCAGATTTTTGGAAGAGTTTTGTAATAAAATTAAACAGAATTATTGATTAGATTTATCTTAAGTGGTGGTACGTCCAGAACTTTTTAAGTATATAATACAAAGACAAACACTGTGTGCAAACGTAAATCAGTTCTTAAACAATGAAACTTTTGAAATTCTTTGCTATGGTGGCTTTCGTCGTCTTTGTGAAGGGTAAGAGTAATTTACATACTGTTTTATGATTTTTTTAATGTATTTGTTTATTATTTTATATAAAACCAAGTATAAATTAAAATGACAAAATAATAAAATATGAAGGTCGCATACTAGTTGTAATGTTCTGGCTTAGGTTTTTAGTAATAACGACAACTAACGTAGCCGGAGTGCTTAGTTTTCAGTTGAAAAATTGCTGGTGTCTGCCGGGATCGAACCCCGACCATCCGGCTTAGTAAATCAGTACTTGTTTTATTACTAGATGAGAAATATGCAAACAGACGTCGTAGGTAAACATTTCCGGCAGTACTGGATTACTAAACTAAAAGAAAATCCCTTCAGAGTCACGTCGACCACCTTGTCCCTGAGTCGGACCTTTCTGTCTAGTAGAACAAAATACGACGAAGATAGAAAATGGAGTACAGTATGGACTAGTTAAGAAAGAGAAGAGTAGAATCCAACGATCATATAAGCTGAATGACAACACATAGAATAGTAAAGACAGCAAGAAACGGTTTCCAATAGGAAGGCGATGAGTAGGATGACCACGAAAACGATGGAACGACAATTTACTGGAGGTACATTAAAGAACAGACTTTATGGACTATTGATTTATGGTCACAAAAGTAAATGGATCCACATCGTGCGCGTACATACGAAAGTGGTAAATAGTAAAGTCAAAATTATATTTTCGTTTGAAATTAGCTTATTTTATTGCCAAAAAACTGTATTCTGAATTTAGGCTAGTTAATTTTATTTAAAAGTTTTTACTCTTAGTAAAGTAGTTATTTGGGTTTTTTTATCTACAAGGTAAGTAATTTAGAATAATTATTATTATTAGCAGCTGTAAAAATTTCAAAAACCCTTTCCTTATTAGCACTATAATTAGTTTTAAGGAACAAAAATAATTTGGGAAATTGGTCACATTCAAAAATAAAAAATGTATTAAAAAAACCTTTGCGTTACAGTTCTTTTATCTGGAACAGAAAATTGAATAGAAAGATTTTTTTAATTACCCCAACAGAAGGTTCCATATACAGGAACTGCAACATAAAATTATACTTTTTAATGCATTTTTTATTTTTAAATGTAGCTTTAATTCCCCATGTTATTATTTTTCCATCAAAGTTGTAAGGCTTTTATATTGTTTCTAACAGTTATCAATCTGTTATTTATCTATTTATTCTATTTATCTAAATCTCCTTCTTTCATATTTTCTACGTCACTATCATCATTCAACTCATTAATAAATTTATTTCCACCATTCAAGTAGAAGTGACCAATCTTTTTACAGTATTCTACAATTTTGATCACTTTGCCGATTATTTTTTGACAGTCTTTTTTGGTAATATTAGATACTTCTTTTTTCATTACCTTTTAATCAAATTTACTAAATGTATTTGTAGGCCTCATACTTGATTTTAATTGTCCCCAAATTAACTCTAGAGAACTGAACTCACAAAAATCTTCGAAATACAAATCATTTTCCATTAGAAAACTTTGCATCCCATCTTTCTTTGAAGATGTATTTGGTATCTTTATCTTATAAAAGTATAAAAATGGTTATACTTACAGGTTACCATGCCTGAGCCACCTGTAAGTATAACTATTTTGCCTTTTTTAACCTTAGTCAAAATTTAAAACCACGTTTACTTTAATTAAATGGTCTATACTTATCTTAGGTATTTTAACCTGATGATGGAACTGTTGTTCCGAAAACGTTCGTATTTTTAATGTAGCCCTTTTAGGGTTTTTACAAAATATACCCATATACAAAGATTAACCTCTTTTTTGTGATACGTGGTATACAGCCAGCTGCAGGAATTATTTTCCTTGTGGATTTTTTTTTATCTTATAAAAGTTTTTCTGTCTTTTGCAACATGTAATAATTCGTCTACAGTCATGTTTGTCCAGTCTCGAATATTTCGCAGCCGTGACTTCCTATTTCTACCTATTCCCTTTTTGCTATCGACTCTACCCTGCATGCAGAAGCTGCAGAAGACTATATTTATCATTCCTCAGTATGTGTATGAGGTATGCAGTCTTGCGTACTTTTATTGTTCTCAACAATTTTTTGCCTTGACCCATCCTTCTCAGCACTTCCTCATTGGTTACCCTGGCAGTCCATGGAATTCTCAACATTCTCCAATATATCCAAAGTTCAAAGGCTTCAAACTTCTTAACTATTTGCGTTTTTAACGTGTCAAACACTCAAGGAGTGTTTGACAATAATTTGTTTATCTGCTTGTTACAGATACTAGTCTGCAAACATGAGCAGTTCTAGGAATGTAATTAACAGTCAAGGTCGAGAGATTATTTATATTGTTTATAAATTTATGCGAATCGAAAAAGAACTAAAAGACTTAACAATTCCTCTAAGTAATCTATAAGAGAGAGTAGCTAAAACTTGTAGAGTTGGTATCGGTATCACTATTGTAAAAAGCATAATTTCTGAAGCTAAGTTACCTGGTACTTATTTTAAGTCACCTAGAAAAACCATAAAAAAACCCTCAACTTCCAAGTAATCAGTTAGTAACTTTGTGGAAGAAATAATTTAAAAAATAATCTACTCTTATACAGCTATTCATAAAAGAAGACCTAGCATGCAAAGGATATTTTTAAAGCTGTTAAAAATGAAAAGAAAATAATAGACTTTTGGTAGATAGAAGACAATAGAAAAGTGTTGATTGGGAAATATGTCATTCAACCTTAACGCATTCAATATTTACGAACATTCAAAAAATATAAGAAGGAAGGACGAACCATAGTATATTGCGATGAAACCTACATCCACAGTTCTTATACGGTACCAAAGACGTGGGACGATGGCAAAAATAAATGTTTATAAATCTTCAGTGTCCTAGGAAAGACGTTTCATCATTATACATTCTAGAGGTACATTAATATTTGTATCTAATGCGTTAAATATGTTTACAAGGGGAAATAAATCAGGCGACTACCACGAAGAAATGAATTCAATAAATATATAGTCGCTAAAAGACAAATGTATCACTAATATTTTATATAAAATAAATGCTTTAAAAGTCGAGTTGTGTGCATTAATTAAAAAGTATAAACCATCTTATAAAAAAAATATTGTTGACACGCTTCTAGAGTAGCATGATATTTTTAACATTACCACTAAATCCCATTTATTGTTTATATAACAAAATTGATATAAATTATGTACAATATTACTGTAGATATTGCTTAACTGTCCACTGTCTGCCTTGTAAATTTACAAAAACAATTTTTTTTGTAACTATTTTCTTGCCTAAAAGATATAATAATACATGAACAATAGAATATAATTAAAAAGAAAATCAAAATAATATTTTCCTATACTGGGATTTAATTTCATTCGTTTTTACCAATGAACCTTAATGACATAAAGATTCATAAGAACTACTTGAATTTGTCAGCGCATGCGTTCTGGCTAAAACAGAACCTCACTTTTAAACTTTCTAACAATCAAAAATTTAGTTATTGTCGACAATTCAAAGAATTACCTCCTTTTAAATGTAGTTACATTGGGTTTTTCGATTAACCTTAGGTAAACCTTTGCGTTTTAAGTTCAATACATTTCATTTCAAACCTTGACTATTTAGAGTCTTTCTTGCAGATTTCCCCAATACTTAAGAGTTTACTATATATATATATATATATATATATATATATATATATATATATATATATATATAGTAAACTCTTAAATATTGATATTGGGGAAATCTGCAAGAAAGACTCTAATG
The DNA here is from genome assembly GCF_040954645.1 of Diabrotica undecimpunctata. Classification (NCBI taxonomy): domain Eukaryota; kingdom Metazoa; phylum Arthropoda; class Insecta; order Coleoptera; family Chrysomelidae; genus Diabrotica; species Diabrotica undecimpunctata. The sequence continues at coordinate 92,877,615 of NC_092807.1, read as the reverse complement.
TGTATCAATTGTTTCGCCGAACGTTTTCGCCAAAGAGAATTAATTTGGCTTCTTCAGGGCTGAAAGAGAATAAATTATAATTAGCTACCATATATTATCTATTAAAACATTATTGATCTTACCGTAACTTAGAATTGTAGAGTTAGAATATTAAAAAACTTAGCTAGTAACATAGTGGTGTTTTTTGTTACTATGTGCAAAAAAAGTTTTTTTTTATAAGGTTCGAAATGTATGGTAGCTTTGAACTTGACACGTAAAGGCTTACCCAAGGTTAATCGAAAAACCCAATGTAACTACATTTAAAAGGAGGTAATTCTTTGAATTGTCGGCAATAACTAAATTTTTGATTTTCAGACAGTTAAAAGTGAGGTTCTGTTTGAGCCAGAACGCAAGCGCTGACAACTTCATTATTAGTTCGTATGAATCTTTATGTCGTTAAGGTTCATTGGTAAGAAACGAATGAATTTAAATCCCAGTAAAGGGAAATATTATTTTGATTTTCTTTATTTAATTATATTATATTGTTTATGTACTATTAATTATATTATACAATATAATATAATTAAATAAAGAAAATCAAAATAATATTTCCCTTTACTGGGATTTAAATTCATTCGTTTCTTACCAATGAACCTTAATAACATAAAGATTCATACGAACTAATAATGAAGTTGTCAGCGCTTGCGTTCTGGCTCAAACAGAACCTCACTTTTAACTGTCTGAAAATCAAAAATTTAGTTATTGCCGACAATTCAAAGAATTACCTCCTTTTAAATGTAGTTACATTGGGTTTTTCGATTACCCTTGGGTAAGCCTTTACGTGTCAAGTTCAAAGCTACCATACATTTCGAACCTTATAAAAAAACTGTTTTTGCACATAGTAACAAAAAACACCACTATATTACTAGCTAAGTTTTTTAATATTCTAATTCTACAATTCTAAGTTACGGTAAGATCAATAATGTTTTAATAGATAATATATGGTAGCTAATTATAATTTATTCTCTTTCAGCCCTGAAGAAGCCAAATTAATTCTCTTTGGCGAAAACGTTCGGCGAAACAATTGATACACATTAGAGTCTTTCTTGCAGATTTCCCCAATATTTAAGAGTTTACTATTTAACTAATCTGCAAAGATTAAATTTCTTTTCTATATATATATATATATATATATATATATATATATATATATATATATATATATATAGTTTCTACTAGAAAAATATTAAACCCTACTCAACACACACAACAGTGTGAACTTTAACTGGACTATTGCAGTTAATTAATAAAAGAAAGAAGAAGTTCAGGCAATGATTTAGTTTTTCATTTTAGTAATTTTCGACCAGCGGACTCGCAGATATTTTTAAGGTCATAGCCGTTTTGAAAATCCACAAGCTTCTAAGAGCCTCTTAAGTACCAATTTTTTTGGTATTACTTCTATTGATTAAAATCAGTTTAATTTTATTGTCTTATCTATTTGTTTATTTTCAGCGAGCGACTTGGATGATGCTCGTAAAATCCTGGATTGTGCTCAAAGGGCTCTGACGATTGGAGTTCCTGAATTGGATTTACCAAGTTTCAATCCTCTAAATTATGATAAAGATATACGATATTATAATGACATGGTGGAAGAGTAATTATATTTATATATAATTTTATAATACTATAGTTAAAATTTACTAGACATAGAAAGAGAGAGGACAGGTAATGTTCATTTAATAAACCTTCTAAAAGTGAAGTCAGTTTCGATGTGACCGCCATGTTTTGTGACTGTTCGTTGCCCATTACTACCTCTCGCAGGGTTACCAGGTCTACTGATTTTTCAGTAGATCTACTGATTTCGACTTCAATTTACTAATTTACTGAAACACTAAGTATATCGATCTACTAAAAAATATGTAATGACAAAATCAGGTTCAAGTGATCATTATGTCAGTATTTAATTATAAATTATAAAAAAATCTATTTATTGATATTATATTCAGTATTCTCAATCTACTGAAGAAATAAAATATGACCTGGCAATTTTCTGGTGTCGGTTGGTGCCAATTTAGGCTTCAGTCAATTCCATACGATTACGCGTCCCCTCTCTTTCCTAGTCTAAGAGTTAAAATGATTATTACTTTTAACGTTTTTTAGCTTGGGTTAATTTACCAATTAATTTATTTTTATTTGTAATTTTTACACGCATAGATTATCCCTTAAAATTAAAATTTAAATATTTACGTACATCACAGATATATGGTGTTCCTATTAGTTTCCTAGAATTCATTTATCTACACTTCGGTGCTTTAATCCTTTAAAATCCGGAAATAACATAATAAAATAAATTTGTTCCTTTATCCGGTCGAGATGCTAATAATAAATCTCCATTGAAATGCATTATATCTACAATAGGGTTTTCCATTATATTGTAATAAAGCGAGGTGGGAGGTAAACGGAATAGTAACAAAAACTACTGAGCAAATGAGCAAACTTTTCTCTCGAAAACTATGGAAGAAATGTTCGAGTTTGACAGACAATTTGCCTTGACAAAAAAGAGTTTGAGGGAAAAGATAACAAAAATGAGTGAAACAAAATAGCACATAGCACATTCTCGGGTATGTAAACAAACGTACACATAATATTATAAATAAAGTCCAGAACCTGCAGGACCTTGTCATGATTTACTCGATGATGTTGCTAGTGAAGAGTACTTCATATCCTTTGATATGTTGAATTTAATTATGAGGACACAAATATTATTTATATTGACGATAAAAAGGAAAAATATTCAGAATTCATCGCTGTGTGCAAGTACTAGAAAGGGATACGAGAAACGATCGTGCGCATGCAGCAGTGAAATCTTGCCACTTTGTTAGCATATTTCATAAGTAGTTATTGAAGAAAATGGATTTCGCAAATGCTGTGTTATAAATTGTGAAAATACAACAAAAAACAGTAAATATAATTTCTATCGGTTTCCAACTTCTAAGCACATATTAATGCCACGAGAAAAGTGGGTTTATATCATAATAAAGCAGAAGTAAGCAACATAACCCAAATTCTGCATTCTTCGCCCGATTTCGTAATAAGTTTACGTGAACATTAAATTAAAGTTCACTTTAAAGTGTAAATTTCAATAATAATCATGTTGGTTCTAGTTTGTTTACAATTTTAATTCCTTTTTTCAAATTTAAAAATATGCTAAATATTTCTTCAAGTTCGGATTATGCCTAAAAGTTGACGGGAAAAGAATTAATTATTTAAACCAATGTGATGTATGTTTCTTTAAATGGTTTGGATTGACAAAATATACAGTTATATGTATATATATATATATATATATATATATATATATATATATTATACAGTGTTTATTGTTGGAATGTTGGCGCATTGATGGAATTATGTTACAACTTCTAAAAAGCTAACGTTAATTCTGGTAATTTTCTACGATTTTGACGCTGACGTTTAGCTAAACGTCTCTGACAGGAGTTACGGTTATCTGACGCAATCTAATACATTTTCTTATTATAAAGTAGCGGGTCCTTTAATGTGCTAGAAACGGCATATCCTCTGATTCTTTTATATCCTATAAAATAAATCAACTTTAAGGTAATAAGCATATATCATTAACAAACTCTAAACCTTCTGAATTCTATTTTTAAATTTTTATTTACCCAACACCCTAATTAAAAATATTCTTTCTATGAAAATTTGAGTAGTAATTCTAGTAATATTAGAAGTTTTATATCGTATTTAAGTACATACACTAATAAAAATATCTGATTTACCTATATTTGTTATATTTTCTCCTACAGAATAATAATTGGTTTATTTTTAGGCTTTACTTTTTGGGTCACAACACCCAAGTGTATGGAATTCCAGATTGGCAAGTAAAAGAAATAAAGCAGATAAGTCAAGATAGTGATGCATTTGCTGTGTTTAATTTTAGTTTAACCTTTCCAGAATTTAATGCGAGTTGCGACTTCGAGCTTAATACCTCATCTTTATTTTTCCAAAATCAATATACTGGAACACAGACGTAAGTTTCACTTTTAGATTAACTATAAGATGTAACAGAAGGTAAGAAAAAATTTATTTATAGCAGTGAGCCAGCGTACATGTATTTTTTGGAGAAACCTTTTAATACAATTCAAATTTTCATTATCATCATTGGCATTAAGGTGTTATTCTGTGCAGATTTATGCTAGTTAACAATTTCGTTCCTCCTTGCATGCTCGAGCTTCGCCAATAAAGTATCGAAAGGTAGCTTTAATTTGCCCTGTCTAGATCTTCTACCCACCGCAGGGCTCTAATTTTACAGTGACTATAGCTTTAGCTTCGGCTAATTCTTTAAACTTATTGTATAGTTCAGTGGTTCTCAAACTCTTTTGTAGTAAGCTTTATGTTTGTAAATAGCAACCGCAAATTCTTAAGAGTTCTAATTTCTAGCCGGTTTCTTTATCTTAAGAACATTTTTCTTTTACTTCCAATTACTGAGTAAGGTGCAAGAATTTGTCAAGTTTTATTCTGCGAAAGGCCAAGTTCTTGTGAGTAATGTGAGATCGACTGCCTTGAATTCTCCTGCACACTCTCACGTACCTCGTCGACGTTTTTGGTAGATATTGGGTTTCGTCGACGAACGGGTGTGTTTTATTTGCTGAGGAACATTTATTGTTTGCCGAACCACTGAATTCCATTTTATGCATCACACTGTAAATAGTCCTCTTGGTAGGACGATTATGATGAATTATTACGAAATAAATCAATATATTACGAAAATAAATCGAACATAAATAGACGTTGATGAAGTCAGCAAAGGTCCATCTTTCTGGGATTGATTGGAGATCGTTAACTTATAATTTCACCAAGTAGTAACGACTTGGATACAGGTGCAATGCTGTATACTCGTAGGCAGAACTGCACCTATAACCAAGACCTAACTTGGCAACTCTCTTTTTTTTCTTCTGCATATTCTAGTCGCTTGTATTCTCTTTTCGTTATAAATTTCTCTGCTATTTCATGTGTTTCTTTGAAGTTGTTTAAGCCTAGCTTGTATTTTTTCCTCTACTGCAGTTCAGCATTCATCGTCATACCACTCCGTATTTCTTTGCCTTTTGGCTTTTTCGACAGTTTCCTCGGCAGATTCTGTTATTATTGTTTTTAATTGTCTCTATTCTTCCTCTGCAGTATCTTCCTCTCTGATTCCGTTGAGTTTTATTTGTAGAGTATTTTAATATTCTTATGTCTTTGTTGGACTTTTGAATCCTTCAACATTCCATTTTTTAATTTGGCTATTTTTCCCTTTTGCCGTTGTCGAGGCCTGATAAGTAAAATAATTAATAACCATATTTAGCAATTATAGAACCATGTTCTCTCGTTCCCCATTCAAGCAAAGCAAACGGCTAAAGAGTTTAGACTTCCTAAGGTAGCCAAAGAACAATGTGGATTCGTAGCAAGAAAACAAATGCATGGGCAGATAATGAACACCTTACAGATAATAGACAATTAAAAAGAAAGATAATGAACTCACTAAAGCGGTTCTCAAGTTGTGGCGTCGGCTAGGAAGTCATTTTTATAAATAGATAAAAAATCTCAAAAACCTCAAAAATATCTTTATGATACATACTTTATTTTGTTTACTATTGACTGGCCAGTTGGTTGTTAAAACCAGTACCAATAAAACACACACACATACAAACACACATTTTGTCGACTGTCTAAATTTATCAGTTGTTATCTCATGTAAAATTTACTTTTAGGGTTAGAATAATTACGAATGAATGGACTGGTTCTATTAATGTCACCAAACCGAACCAAGACACTGCTGAACAAATAAATGATCTTCAAATCAGTTGGCATGCACAACGTACCGTGGTAAGTAATCTTAGTTTCTTGAGTAAGCTTCTTAATAAAGTTTCTCCTGAATTTCTTAGCTATTTTCATATTTTCAAATAATTCCTGTAGATAATGTGTTTATTATTTCTATTTTAAAATAGTTGATATTTAAACCACATTCCCTTACCAAATCTTTTTCGTTGAGGAATAATCGCGAAGAGACAATTTTTTTTATCGATACACTTACAATACGACATGAGATACTGAAAAAAAGGCGTGAGAAGAACTATATCATTAAATTACTAGAACTATTTTGCTGTTTTCCAAACACAATAAAATAAGATAAAATGACAATCACGTGCTCTGGTATGTTGTATTCGTGAATTTTGAGAAAACCCTCGAGAAATCCCACCATCAAAAGTCTTGGTCTACCACTACGTCTATTTCCTACTGGTACCACTAATAGGGCTCGTATGACTGGATAATTTTCCTTTGCTCTTGACACATGTGTCAAGTCATGTGTGATACAAAATTATGTCTCCTTCTTGAAATACCATTCTCACAGATTGCGCACATTATTCTTATTTTATTTGAATTTCTGTTTCCCATTTGGCTTAAATTTCCACCTTAAATAACCACCAATTATAGTGGTTTTGTGTGGCCGTTAAGAAGGTGAAAACCAAATCTTCAGCGTAAGTCATAATCTGCGTTGACTTATTAAAGCTTGTTCACCTGATGATGTAACTTATAGTCATTTCTAATGCTACATTAAAGTGAAGACACGCCAACGCCTCTCTCTGCGAATAATATTTTTATTCATGACTTTATATTATTTACATCTTAGGACGCTATCATACACTAACTTCAAGTCTACTAAAAGATTAGAAAGACATATCAATATTAAATTAATTGGTTTTTTCTAAGATTTGACGTAGCACAAACACCTGGTCACTTGTTGACTTATTTGGCATACAACCGCTTTAATATTTACCAACGAATTCTTCCACGTACGTAACGGGTGTACAGGGTGTTTAAAGCAATATTTTGTATATTGTATTCAGAAGAGTTTTACCCCTATAATTTTTACATTCCAACAAATTTCCCTTTTTGTACAGTGGTCATATGATGGCAGGCCACCATTCCTCTAGCATTTGTTGTTCTGCATGTTTGATGATGAGTGGTTGTTATTTCTTGGTCTTTGGGGTAACGCATCATTTTTCACTTCGGTACTAAGTTATTCTTTAAAGTGCTCAACTCATTTGCTTTGTACTGCGTCACTGTTACTAATCCTATATGTCCATTTTTGTCCCTACACATCGTCAGCCGTGGTTTACATTCTTTTTGTTGTCTTATTTAGGATGTTATAGAGCTTTCTGGTTTCATTTTGCTCCAGTAGTAATTAAAGCTCTTGCATTATCTGGTTTTCCAAGATCCCTTTTTTTTCTTCGATGCACGCCTTTTTCCTCCTTCCTGAGTTATTTGTACATGTGTGGAGTGGGTTCTTTTAGTCTTATGGCATCACTTGTTTCCTTAATTGTTCTTCTACACATATGCCATTGTTTGCTACCTGTTTAATTTTCATTTATTGTGTTTTCTTTATAAAGGTTATTTTGATACCTTTAGAGTATGCAGGACTTTTTTGAAAGTTTTAAAATATAACGAATGCCTTTTTTTCCCTTTATTTTTTTGCGTTTGAAATTCTTGCTCCCTATTTTTGCACCTACCAAGAATTGGTCTAAATCTACATTATCCCCACGATAAGAACGTACATCCATTAGATTAGAGAAGTACCTGGTTTATAGTAAGATGTTATCTATTTGATTTTTTGTTGTTCAATTAAGCGAAGTCCATGTTACTTTATTGATATTCTTGTGGGGAAAGTAGATACTTCCAACGTAGGTACTTTCATGCCTTTGGAAGCTGCAACTTCTAATATCTATTTCCATTGTCGTTAGTAACATCATGAGCCCTGCATTTTCTGAATATGGACTATATATATTTGCTTTCCCTATTATGCTATTGCTTTCCCTATATTTTCAATTATGATCTTGATGTTGTTTCTGGGACGTCTGTTGTAGTTAGTATCTATTTCGTCATAGAGGTGATCTTTAACAATCATACTTCTTACTCTTAGATAACATACTCGTGGGCTTATTGTTCGACGTCCATAATAAGACGTTTTGCTTTTTTCCACAAGGAATCTACGTTCCTGTATTTGGCTGTATACCATATATTAAAAAAATTTATTAAAAATCCTTTGTAAAAGGTATATATATATTTTTTTTTTTTTTTTTTTTTTTTTAAATATATACCTTTTACAAAGGATTTTTATTAAATTTTTTTGCTTTTTTGTTAAGAATGAATGCGGTACTGAATGCATGATTGTTCTTATGACAGCTATAATATATATTGCATTATCCCTTTTGAAAAATTCCTTTCCAATCCATCTTACTTCTTACACAGCAGTAATGTGTGTTTAATATTGAGTTAGTATGTCTATTATTTTTAAAAATTTCCAGGTTCATAAAGTGTTTGCATGTTTCGGGTATATATTTTAAAATCTTAGTCCTTATTTCGTTGTCTTCATAAGTTTAGTCCGGTATATTTAGCTGTAGATCTCGTACCACTGTTACTAGAAAAACTGTAAAAATAATCGAATAGTTAAACAATTAATTAAGAATAATAGGATAAAAGATGAACTGTGACAAAACTAAAACTACTTCAATATTACACTAGAAAAAATAAACATAGAACAAGTGAAAGAAATAGGTATACTTGGAGCATATGACAAATGTTAACTTAGAAGGAAAAAATTAAGAAGGAAATTAAAAGAAGGATTAGATTAGCTTGGGCAGCTTTTGGTACATACTGGAGAACAAGAAGTATCCTAAGTACCTAAAAACGGAGTTTTTTTCATCAGTGTATACTACCCATTCTTACAACAACAATCCTTCATTCATTCTGGTTTGTGGCAACTCCTCTCCATATTCTAACTTCAAAAGATTTTAAGTCATCCTCTAAATTGTCTTAAACAATAAGTCTTGGTCTTTCTCTACCTAGTTGCCCCATCGACTCTCTTTCCTCAAAATCTTTCCAGATTATTGTAACCCATGCGCCACGAACTTGCTTTTCTATTCCTCCATATATTATATTTTTCTGAGAGTTTTCGCTCGAAATGTGTAAGCAATTATTGGTTCTTGTGTGTGAGTGACCACGTTTTTGTTGCATATGGTTTTTTCAGGGTAGTTTGGTGCCATACGCCTTTTCAAGCTATAGTAGCACTTATGGTTAGCACGCACTATTCGTCTTTCAATTTCTTCGTTTACTTGTTTTTACATACAACTGTAGACTGTAAACTATAGACTGAGTCAATAATTTATAATTTATGTATTCTCAACGATATATTAGAAAAAATTCTAAACCAAATTGCATTGTTGAACTCAACGATTTATGTTTTTTTTTGATACTGATAATATTCTGTTTTAGCCTCTGGTACACGCAAAGCCAAACGGCTATAACGATATCTTGGCATATGTATATAACGGCACCATTATGACAGCCCTTAGCCAACCGAATACATTTGTTGGTGATTTTCTTCAAGAAAAACTTAATACAGATTGGTGGCTCAACGGAAAAATATGGAAACTAGTACAATGGTGTCAAGATAACGAGTATATATAAATGCCGATAGATATTACTTATATTATTAAATATTTTCTTTTGTGTATAATGTACAAATTATCAATGTAATATATAATGTGTGCATTCAATAAATTGTGTACTATAAGGAAGGTATGTTGTTATTTTTCCGTTATATACCGTTAAGTTCATTTGATTACTTTACTTAGGGAAAGAATGTATTTTTAATGTTAACGTGTATTTATTACAGCAATATTCTTACATAAACAAAACAAAAATTACCGATTAACAGGACTTAGATAAACAAATACATGAGGCGTTATAAGCTCTTAAGTCAATAATAATAATCCCAGTATGCCCTTTGTCTCCAGTAGAGCGCATGGCATAATATCACTAATAATACACGACGCAGCGCGATCTACATTGTAGGCAACATACATACAACAAGAACAAACACATTACAACTTAGGTTGCATACACGTAGGAGATTTGTTAGAATCTTCCCCTTTAGTTCAGGCAGAGTCTCTCAAGTAGAAGCAAGAACAGATGTGAGTAGAAGGCAACACTGGCAGGTGGGCCTCTGGACGAAATCTCTCCGGAAGCCACGACGAAGGAGCTCACTAGTAGAAGGGTCATCATTCGGGTCAGGTGATATTGTAGGAAGGAGTACCTCAGCATCTCTATGAGGCGAAGCAACGTCATTCTCTTCTTCGCATAGATGGATTTCATCAGGCATGGCTAATGCTGTTTTGGTGAGATGTCCTCTTATGCGAATGGAAACCAACGGGTTAGGGGACGGACCATCATCGATAGCGATATCAGCACAAGCGCTAATACATAGTATTTACTTAGAGGTTCGGCTAGATTCTATGACAACGACATCTCATAGATGGTTGTGCTAACCTCCTTGGTGATTATGTATGGATCATAACGACGTGGAGCGAACTTTGCCGTGAAAAAGTCCTTCTCTTTACTAAGAGCATGTACGTCAACAAGCACTTCGTCTGACACATCAAACATCACATTGGCGCAGCGATACTTATCGGTAAATGTCTTTGCGCGATCTTAGTTCGCATCGTAATTTCGCGAGCTTGGTATAGAACAAACACTACTGAGAAACGTTAGGTACGGGGTTATCTCTGGTACGAAGTTGTCATTTTGTACAATAGTCCAAAAGTTTCGTTGTACATCATCGAGAGTATGAAATTCACGACCGAAGGTTATAAATGCGGCACTATAACCTGTTGACTGCGATTTAACGGAGTCCATGACGAATCTTACAGCTGGAATTTGTTCTTTCAATGATGTATGGTCAACTCCCAAAATTGCCAGTCGGGGCTTCAGATTACGATTTTTTCGTTCTACAGCATTTGCGACTACCCAATAAACTGAGATTAGGGTTTGTTTAAAACCTAAACGGTACGCTACTTGTTGCATGACTGCACTAACAAACTGTATAGTGTTATAACTAATGACGCGTCTGGGTAAACCATATCTTAAGATTACTTTGTCAACTAAAAAGCGGGCACAATTCTCGTCATTAGCTGCTTTAAGAGAAAATAATTCAATTCAATTACGGGTGATATCTTGATGATAGATCCACTAGTATTCGTCAGATATCTCTGGAAGTGGAGCGAATAGATCCATAGACATGGTTTCGAAGCGTTGAGGTTAGACAGGTGTTTGAAAAACTTGGTTTTAGATTAGATGCTTTATAACGTTGGCAATCCAGGCACTTCGCTACATAATCTATTATTGTTTTACGCATCATCATAATTATTATCATCAACATTATATCACGCTTTCTTGTAGGTAAAACTAAAGATTAATATAAACAAGACGCAAATAATGACTAATCTGGTGATAAATCGAAATATTGCTATTGATGGAAGGGAAATTATGCAGACTACATCGTATAAGTACTTAGGACATGAAATTGGTTTGGTAGAGATAACCAGAGATGTGAGCTCCCACGTCGCACAGAATTAGCCTGGGCAGCATTTGTAAATTAAACTATGTATTTAAATCGGATCTACCCATATGCCTCAAAACGAAACTCTTTGACCAAGGTGTGTTACCTGTACTCACTTATAGAGCGGAAACATTAACACTCACAAAAAAGGTAGTGAATAAAATTTGCATGACTCAGAGGGATATGAAGCGCTAGATATTGGGTGTCTGTCTGAAAGATCGAGCCCAAACGAAGAAATACGTCGTAGATCAAAAACAACAGACCATCGAAAAAATCGCGTCACTAAAATTGAATTGGGCAGGACAAGTCGCCAGATTATCAGACAACCGATGTAAAAAACGTATTGTGGAGCACAGACCAAGACAAGAACTAATACGGATCAGAGGACTTCCACCAACTAGATGGACTGACGATCTAAAGCGTGTTAGCAATAACTGGGTGCAAGCCGGATAAGAAAGATGGAAAGAAATGAGGGAGACCTATGACCAGTAGTGGATGCATACAGGTTGATGATGTTGATGATGATGATGATGTTTTACGCATACCAGTCCAATAATATCTGCTAGCGATTCGTTGATAAGTACGTTCGGCATCATAATGTCCAGGTAAGGGTGCATCGTGATAATCACTAAGTATATTTTGTATGCGTGATCTGTAAAGAATACCTTGCATCATAAAATATCCTCGTTCAGACTATCTTGTATAATCATCGGAATTGATATCTGGGTTTTCGAAAAATCTTTCTCAAATCAGCATCATTTAGTTGTTAGACAATATTAACATTAATATTTTTAATTGGTGGATGTGATAGTATATTACAGTGGTTCATACCAATATACTATATTACATACGACATTTTTAAACGTCCAGGAATATAATCTATTTTTAAGTCATAGACCATTAATGACAGGGCTCATCACGAGAGACGACCAGATGGAGATTTGAGAAATATTAACCATTTTAGAGGTTTATGATCATTTTGTATTCTGATTTGAAAATTTTTGATATATGCTATGAACTTATTTACTGCCCACACGACATCTAAGGCTTTATTTTCTGTTTTATGTACGGAAATATTCGAAAGGCTTTTAACAATATGTAGCGATTGTTCTACATCGCGAGCTGCTTCAACAAGTTCTCTAAACTTAGATATAGTTTCTCTCGTTGCCTTATCTCTAATAAAACCATATCAAGTTGAGTATGAGCATTTTACGAAATGGCGGATGCGCCTTGAAGAGTTGAAAACAACGTGCGCCCTTTGCTGATAAAAAAGTCGGTTTTTTCATTGTCACCTTGTTTGACTACGAAAAGTTTTCGATAAATAAATACGCCGGCTTTGGGAAACCGTAAGCATGTTGGAGACTTTCTATAGCCTCAACAAACGTTTCAATGGAAGATTTAATACCTTGATACCACGTTGCAGCTGAATCAATTAAAAGCATAGACATTCCTTTTAACACAGGATGATCAGAAATACTAAGACAGTCTTTATACACCATAATGGCATCAATAAATGCCTCGACATCTCCATTTGGTTTTCCCGAAAATCGATGTTTACATGCTGAGAAGTTGGAATTAGAAGTACTTATAGTTTGGCCTTTATTGTTAATACCTTATAGACTTGCAATTAACCTCTGAAGCATATCTTGCGTCATCAATACTTGTTGAACTATTTCAACTTCCTGAGCCATGTTTGTAACTTTATTTTTTGATCGAAGAAACATAAACAGTTTATAGAAAGAATAAATTGCGTAGAGAATTGAGAGAACAGTGTCTAATATTGATTTAACGTCTTCACTAATACTGCGCAACTAAAAACAAACCAGTGTCCACTACTTAAGTCTTTTTACTATGGTAAAGGAACTAAAAGACAATCAGTATTCACAACACATTTTGGTCACTTCATAACGAAACACACAATTAAGTAACACTGCACTTAACTTAAACAAAAGAAAATAATGCCGATAGTGGGGCGCCGATTTATAAGGGGGATATGTTGTTATTTTCGCTTTAATTATCGTTGAGTTCGTTTGACTACTTTACTTAGGGAAAAAATGTATTTTCAATGTTATTGTGTATTTAGCCCAGTCTGGTTATACAAAAATCATCGATTTCACGGCAAAATGTTTCGCAGATATCTGAAGCTTTTAAGACATAGGTGGGGGTTACTAGATGACGAATAGATAAAAAGATACTCCTATTTTTACCTTGCGTTTTTTTTAAACAATAATTTATAGTCAGAATTTGATTTTTTATCTATAAGTTTTTTCCCTTATATTTTAAATAAACAATATTTATACCATTTTTTTATATCAAGACTATCTTTATTTTCCCATTTTTTCAATTAAAATTGATAAATAATTTACGGAATTATTTGCAAAAAAGCAGTTTTTTTGCACTAATTTATAAATTTAATTAATTTTTTTATTAACAAAATAAAATGTTATTAATACATTTCAACATTGAGGAATTACCGTCCTTTAAATTTGTGCGAAATCAACCACCGATCGTTCATATAGTTTAAAAGTTATTTAATTTGTTTATTTCTGGGACTAATTATTTAAACCATTGAACTTGCCCTATGAATGATGCTAGACACATTTAACAAATTTCATAGGATTCTTTAAGACTTATACTATCTCAGAAGTTAAATGAATATTGAGTTTTCGTCGAAATTATTTACAAAATAAACGTTTGAAAAAGGGGTATGTTTTTTACTTATAAACAATTGTAATAACTTCTATATTTTTTAAGCTACAGACTTGTAGGTACAACAATTAGATTGCTGGTAAAAAAACTCACATTTAACAAAAAAAAATAAACCTTCTATGAACAATAGAAACGAAGTTAGCGACAATTTTTTTGTTAATTATATCTCGATTGTTTATAAACATTAAGAAGTAAAATTTGCACAAATTTTGAATGAAAATCTAAACTTTAGATTGAATTTTATATCTATAAAATTCATCCAATTTTTCGAAACTTAAAACCTTTCGAAACGAAGTTACTTTCGAAAGATCGACATAGGAAAGTGGAGGGGAAACTGTTTTAGCTCCTCGCTGCAAAATTTAATATTATGGTTACGGATTTATCATTCAAAAGCTTCAACAGTTCTGTAGGAATTTCATCAGGTCCATTTGCTTTTCCATTTTTAGCGTTTCTTATTGCGTATTCTACTTCTTCTTTCAATATGTCTGGCCCAGTTGCATTGATTATCTGAGTTAAGTTGTTTCTATCGTCTTCAAATAATTCATTCAGATATTCTGTCCATCTTTTTATTTTATTCTCTAGATCTTCAATAAGATTTCCATCTTTGTCCTTAAATTTACCTATTTGGCGTTTCTTTATGCTTCCTGTTATCTCTTTTACTTTTTTGTGCATATTGAACGCATCGTACTTTTTCTCATAGGTTTCCATTTCTTTACATTGTTCTTTAATCCACTCCTCTTTGGCTTCTTTTATTCTCTTTGTTATGTGTTTATTTATTTCTTTGTATTTGTCTGGGTAATTCTTCATCTTTCTTCCTTGTTCCATCAAGTCTAGTATATCTTGTGTCATCCACCCCTTATTCTTTGTTATTGTTTTTGTAAGATGTTTCTTTTCTGCTGTTTGTATAGCTGTATTTATGTATTTTAATTTTTGGTTAACATTGTTTGTATCGTTACTTTGTTGCTGCACTGAACGGAGGTTTTCATTTATTTCTTCTCCTGTTTCTTGTCGTATTTTTGTTTCTAAGTTTATTTAAATCTAGTGCCTTTCTGTGTGGTCTTCTAATCTTTTTTGGTCTCACCTCTATCACAGTGACTACCGGGTTATGATCTGAGCCTATATCAGCTCCTGGGTACGTCTTAGTACATTTAACAGCATTATGATACCTCCTTGCTATCATAATGTAGTCTATTTTATTTCTCACTATTTTTTCTTTGGTCTGTTGTGGAGATGTCCATGTATATAACTGTCGAGGAGGTAATTTGAAAAAGGTATTTATTATTACGAAGTCTTCTCTTTGGCAAAATGGAAACAATCGATCTCCTCTATCATTTCTGTTTCCAAGCCCATATTTTCCTACTTGTTCTCCTACCTTACCTTGACCCACCTTGTCATTAAGATCGCCCATTAATATGTTAATATATGGAAAGACTGAGTTAATAAGTGAAGACAAACAACCTGCAACAAAAAGGTTCAGACCTGATAGTGAAGTCGAATAAATGAACCAAATTTTAACTTTTAAACCAATGTATGTAAAGAAAATAAAAAAAGTAAAGTTCAATAAACATTGCAAAATTTAATAAGGCAAGTGATGAAAAAATCGACTTATTTTATCAAAGCAGTAAGGCAGATTAGATTAATATTGTATATCATATTTGTAAGAAAAATAGAATAAAAATCAATATTGTTAATGATAAAAATATAAACAATTATAATTAATATAAGGAATATAATAATATAATGTGTAAAAAATTACCTGAAATTTAATTTATAAAATATATAAGTATTATTACATCATTGATATAAAATGAAAAAACATATGTTGATTTTCCGGGATTTTCCGAGATTTATGGGGGGTGAAAATTCCCGACCAGTGAAAACTATGTAGTTATTCATATTTCGACGAGCTATCCCAGAAAAAAAAAGAGGCTTGCAGCTGCAAAGGAAGCCGAGATAATGTAAACTTTTCCTACGTGTTGCAATTTGAAGTTCCGATGCCGAAAAAAAAAACGGAGCTGAAACAGATATCGACTCCACTTTCCTATGTCGATCTTTCGAAAGTACCGTCGTTTCGAAAAATTAGATAAATTTTATAGCTATAAGTTTCAATATAAAGTTTAGATTTTCATTCAAAATTTGTGCAAATTTTACTTCTTAATGTTTATAAACAATGGAGATATTATTTTTTAAAAAATAGTCCCTAACTTAGTTCCTATTGGTCATAGAAGGTTTTTTATTTTTTAATGTGAGCTTTTTTACCAGCTATCCAATGGTTGTACGTACAAGTCTGTAGCTTGAAAAATATAGAAGTTATTACAATTGTTTATAAGTAAAAAACACACCCCTTTTTCAAACGTTTATTTTGTAAATAATTTCGATGAAAACTCAATATGCATTTAACTTCTGAGATAGTCTAAGTCTTAAAGAATCCTATGAAATTTGCTGAATATGTCTAGCATCATGAATAGGGCAAGCTCAATAGTTTAAATAATTAGCCTCAGGGATAAACAAATTAAATAACTTATAAAATATTTGACTGATCGGGGGGAAATTTTGCACAGATCTAAAAGATGGTAATTCCTTTATGTTTAAATGTATTAATACCATTTTATTTTGTTAATAAAAAAATTAATAAAATTTATAAATTAGTGCACAAAAACTGATTTTTTGCAAATATCTCTGTAAATTATTTATCAATTTTAATTAAAAAAACCAGAAAATAAAGATATTCTTGACATGAAAAAATGACATAAATATTGTTTATTTAAAATATAAGGGAAAAAATTTATAGACAAAAAATCAAATTGTGACCATAAATTATTGCTTAAAAAAACGCAAGGTAAAACTAGGAGTATCTTTTCATCTGTTCATCATCTAGTATCCCCCACCTATGTCTTAAAAGCTTCAGATATCTGCGAAATATTTTTCCACCTTTTTTTTTAACCAGACTGGGCTAATTTATTACAGCACTATTCTTACATTTACAAAACAAAGATAAACGATTAACAGGATTTTTGTTCATAGTAAAAATTTTACCCTTCATACGTTTTTAAAAAATTTAATAAGAATTTTGTAAATTAAACAAATACGCAATTAAAATGCCATATTTGTTTTTACCTTACACGATTACCTAATTTCTAATTAAAAAAATTAAATTTTACTATGAATTAAAACTTTAGCAAAGTGAACCAGCGATGTCATAAAATGTAAACCTTTTTCTAAAATAATTTTTTTTTAAACAATGGCTGCGAAATATTCGAGACTGGACAAACATGACTGTAGACGAATTATTCCACGTTGCAAAAGACAAAGAAACTTTTAGAAATCTGGTCGCCAACCTCCGTTAATGGGGACGGCATAAGAAGAAGAAGAAGATTTGTTTGTATAATGTGTGTTTAACGTAGATTAAATGTTAGTGTATTGTGTGTTAGATATATACTATGTATAGTTGTAATTGATATTTGCGACTTTCGTTAATCCGCTAGTGTTAGTAAGTTCTTGTCGTTGACTTCTTCTTTTAATATTGGCAACTAAAGTATGCTACATTCTGCTGATGGCTTTGCTACTCATTTTCTTCGTTAAGTAGGATGAAAGTAGGTTCTTTAATGCTTCTCTTTTTCATGTCTGTTTTTTGTATGATTACTGATGCAACTTTCTATTATATTCTGTGTTCATTATCCCTGGCACTGAGATTTTTCTCTGCTCTTGATATTATGTTTCATGCTCGTTTATTCTGACACTAAGTTGTCTTGCGGTTTCTCCCACATAGAACTTCTTGCATTTACAGGGTATTTTATACATGCAGTTCTTTGGTCTCTCCTGTTTGTTATTTGATTTGGTTTTGGACACAATAGATCTCAGTGTATTGGTTGTTTTTGAATGTTGTTGTGAGAGCCCAAAATACCTGTCCTTAAAAACAAATTTGAGAATAAATTTGCTAACAAAGAGTTGATCAAAAATATGATTATCTACTATTATTTATTAAAAAGGAATTTCATAATAATAAAGATAGGAAACATAATACCAAAAGCACTATAGAAATTCTCAAAACAAAGGATTTGATGATGACAATGAGACCATCGAAGATCTATGCGAATTAACCAAAAACCACAACGCTCCTCAAAGCTAACATAATCCTTGCTGCCGGTTAAATGCAGCCTTATTTATGCGTCAGAGATAGAAAAATTAAAAATTTCGAATGCGCGCCATCCAGCGAATCGCAATGAAAATTTAAACGAGCGGCTTCTTAAACGTATAAAAAATTTCTATATTACACACACTTTTTATTCTGTGTTTTTTTACTATAAGATCTTTTTCACAGCGTCCATTTAATAATTTCTGATTGCTTTTTATTATATTAATATAAGTTTTATCAAAGGCTATTTAACTATCTTCTGATATTGAATAATAAAAATTCTATATTGATATTTTCAAATTATCATCAGTCATCACTTGTTACTGACAGGCTCTTTAAGATAACAAATTAGTACAATATTTTTCTATATTTTATTAAACAAGATTAAATTGTTATTAGCGTGCAACTTGACGTACTTTATTTTTATAATTTTAAGTACTTATTTAAGACTAAGAATCATGTTATAAACAGCAGGCGAAGTTACTTGAATGTTAAAATAAGTGAAAAAATTTGCACTATCCATAATTATAAAGGCCACATGAACATTATATTTAATTCAATAAATGTTATCCTATTATTTCATATATTTTTTACAGGAATGTTCTGTGATTATTTAATTTCGGATATCTAGTCTTTTAATTTTTCCTTTTTGACATTCGCCAAACCAAAAGGTAGAGTGCTGTAAGTTGAAACTGTGTGACTTTGTATAGTACATTTCACGAATTGGTGACAATTTTAGATTAGGGATGAAAACTTTAACTTTTTTGCTTATAAATAATTAGAATAACTTTTTAATAATTGACTGCTAAAACTGATTTTTTCATATTTAGACAGCCTGAATTTTTTTACAAATTTAAAAGAAAAAAAGTTGACGTAATATACTTTGGGACGGAGTTAGTGCCTTTTTTATAAATTGATAGCAGCTTTGTCTATAACAATTAAGAGGCTTATTAGGGTCATCTGAAAGAACATGCTTTAAAGTTTTATTGAAAAAAATTTGAAAATGAATTGCATTTTAATCAAATCGTTAATAAAGCTTTAAAAATGTGGTCCTCAAAATTGGTCGGATTTGAAACTAGTGAGAGCGGGGAGGGAGAAGGAGCTGTTAACTGTATCTCTGTTTTTTGTTTATGGATTTCGACGTTTCTTTTTTAATTTGTATGTCGTTTTTGCATACATTATGAATATTTATTATTTAAATAATTAGATTGTTAAATAAACCATCTAATTCGTTTATACAATTTTTTTTTCAGTTTTTAATTTTTTTTTATAGAATAAGAATATTTGAGGTAACTTTTATTGTAAAAAATAAATATTTATCATTAATATATACTTCTTTAATACATTTCTTCTTCTTTTTCTTCTTTTTTTATATAGACATGACTCTTTCTGTCTGTTTTTCAATGTTCCTCCAGTAAGTTGTCGTCCCATCGTTTTCGTGGTCTTCCTGCTGATTGTCTTCCTATTGGGAAACCATCTCTTGCCGTCCTTAATACTTTATTTGTTGTCATTCGGCTTATATGATCGTTTCATTCAACTCTTCTATTTTTTACCCAGTTCTTAATGTTTTTCACCTTACATCTACGTCATATATCTGTACTTCTAGCTCCGCCCCATAGTGTCTTAACATCAATTTTTCCAAGTGTTTTCATCTCTGCTGTTTCTAACATCCTTTTTATCCTCTCTATGTAAGGTATTGTTTCTGCCGCGTTTGTCATTATTGGTTTGATGACTGTTTTATAAATTCTGCCTTTCGTTTCTTTTCCGATATTTTTATTTCTCCATATTGTTTCATTCAGGCAGCCTGCGGCTCTGTTTGCTCTGTTTACTAGATTTTCCACTTAAGTTTCGAGATTTCCGTAGCTAGATAATGTGATGCCTAGATATTTAAACTCCATCACTTGTTCTATTATCTAACCTTCCAGCTCCAATTTATATCTTAGTAAATTTGCTCAATAAACTTCGTGAATATATAATTTATAATAGATTGTATGAAACAGAAATTATCCTATTCAATTATTTATAAAAATATTGTTGGTTTATGTAATGCTTGGATAATAAATAATCCCAGCTAAACTAGGTTTAATGTCTTGCTAAGCATGCTAGGCAGGTGTCTTTTTTTGAAAAAGTTCGATTCAATACCAGATTAGTCGTCAGAGACCAAAATGCCACCCAAGCTCTAAAAATCGTACAAACAAGCTGAATTTTGCGAAAAATATTAACTTTGGGACTCCAAAAACCTAAAAATGATGCTTTTGTACATTTGTAAGGTACTTTTCACTAAACATTTTCTACTTTAGATACATATAGAAGATATATTTGTATGTTTGTTATTATTATTATAATTAATAGAAAAAAAAAACAGGAGAAATATTGACTGGGATAAGCGTTCAAAAAAAATATATAAAAATTGTATGATACAATGATACAAGAAAAGGAATTATCAGAACAGAAACCAATAGAAAAATATAGCGTTTGAACTGATTTGAAGAAAAAAAATATATGTATTGACGTAGTACAAAAAAATCAATGACCTGATTGACATACATATTGTATGATAATTTTAATCCTATCTAATCAGTAAGTATTAATTATTATAGGAAATAGGATATATAATTCAAATATATTCAAAATTTCTGACCTAGATTATAATAGATTAAAATTTAAAAGACATTTTATATTTCTACATAATATTATATCTTTAGATAATTGTGAAGTACTAAACATTCAACAATTAAATTGGTGATAAAGGTCGTACATTTATATTTTTGGATCTATTTTATAAGTATATTATATACTCATAGATAAAAACTTTATCTTATAATTTCACTTTACATAGAATTATAACATCAAATTTTTCCTATGAGGAGCGTTCTATTGTAACGCTCTAGTTCCACAGTTAAACTTTGTCCACCTTTCGTAATTAGTAAAAAGCAGTTTCAAAAAGCTAGTTTCATTACTAAAAACAATTCTAGACTATGCTAAATGTCACAGAAAACAACATCGTAGAGTCCGTCAAATATAGCGACTAAGTTAATATGACGCCTAAAAGATGGCACGAGAGTATCTTTAGAGTTATTTCATGTTATAAAATATTGTGTGCCGAATCGGCGTTTTTTAATTATTTAATATTTAACTCTAGTATTTTCTGATGCTCCAGTGTGATATACAACAATGTAACGTTTATAAAGGTTTTTGTTTAAAATCCAAATTCTGTTGATTTTATTCATTTGTGAACGTTTTGGTTTATTTTAATACTTTTCAGCAAACTAGCATCAGCAAACTCAGGTAGAATATCCACTAGCAAAATTGAACAGACTTTGGTTGCCAATACTAAAAGAAGAAGTCACCAACAAGAATATATTTACAATAGCGGAATAAGCAACTCTGTATAGGTACACGTCATTCTCTATCCTACACAATACATATTCAACACACAAGACACGGTCACTAAAGAGGAACATCCTACACACATACAAATGTTTACAGTACATATTAACAATACCGAGCAGTTCGAATAATCAGTTTGTAGTTTCCATGGGGCAAAATATCCACCCTCACATCGTTTCAGACAAATATGTCTGTTGCCAGTAACACCGTGGCCAAAAGTTAATCAACCTCAAATTTTGTGACATGACATTATCTTGTCAATAATCTTGGCGCTTATACACCGTTTGCAAGAAAATCATTTTATATTCTTTGTTGAGAACAACTTCCGGTGTGTAAATCGCAACGTCAATTTTTTAGGTAAAATGTAATTGTTGTAATTACAATCATATTGTGGCTTATTCCCATATAAATATAGTATTTAGCGTTATATGATGATGATTTAGCTTATACATGCCACAGAAAAATAATTTTAGAACGTTATTACTATTTTTTTTTCAAAAAATAGTTGGAGCTCAACCTTTCTATCAACTAAGTAATCTTTTTTCTTTATTTTATATTATTACTTATGCCAATTATATTCACCGTATTCAAATCCTGTTAGTTCGCTTAAGCAAAGACATATAAATGTTTATTAATTTAACTAGCCACAATGATTATTCAAGGTCAAGGTCAAGGTTTTTTTCTTCTTCTTCTGGTTCCTATCCGTTTCGGATGTTGGAAATCATATTGGCAATCATGACCTTGCTCGCTGCGGCTCGAAACAGCTCCGTTGAGGTTTTCTTAAACCATGTTCTTAAACTCCGCAGCCATGATATTCTCCTTCTACCGGGTCCTCGCTTACCTTTGACTTTACCTTGCAATATAGACTGCAGCAGGGAGTAACGGTGCTGATTTCTCATAACGTGTCCCAGATATTGCAATTTTATGCGTTTGATCGTAAACACAATCTCTGGTTCCTTCTTCATTTTTTCTAGAACTTCCTTGTTCGCGATCCTTGCTGTCCATGATATTCTCAGCATTCTTTTATAAAGCCACATCTCAAATGCTTCAAGTTTTTTAATAGTGGTGTCTGTAAGCGTCCATGCCTCCGCCCCGTACAACAACACAGAGAAAACATAGCATCTCAAATGTCTCAGTTTTGTATCTAGGGATATGTTGTGACTTTTGAAGATGGCGCTCATTTTGTTAAAGACCGTTCTTGCCTTTCCTATGCGGCACTTTATTTCCTGTACATTGCTCCACTGTTCGTTTATAATAGTAAGGTTTTTTTAGCTCTTTTAATTCCATAGAGGGAGCAATATTATCACTGATTATATTTCTTTTTATAAAAAGCTTATGATGATAGTCTGCAAATGCTTCACTTATTTCTTTTGTTTGGTTTATTCGTTTGCCCTCATAATCCAATGCTTTAATGACATGGTAAATTTTGTTTCCATAAATACCTTGTATCTTCTTCCATGCTGATGATAGTGATGTGTTTCTGATTATGCTTCCGACGAACCTCTTTCATGACTCTGTTTTACTTTTGTTGGTAATATATCTTGCTTTTGATCTATGTTTTTTATATTTAGTTATACTGGCTGTGTTTTTTCACTTCTACATCTATTTAAAGCAAATTTTCTGTTTTGTATTGCTTCAGAAAACTCATTATTCCACCAAAGCACGGGTTTGAATTTTTTAATATGCCTCGGCTTTTATTAATATTTCATTCAGTCATGTTACGGCTATATTTGCATCCTCCATAAACATTCTTTAACAAGTCGGCTTGACGGCTTTCAGAAAACAGTCGAAAACACATTTCTTTATTTTCCATTTGTGTTGAAGATTTTCTTCGTTTGATATTTTTGTTTCACACTTGAATTCGCTAATTTTATAGTTAAGTGGTCAATGCCTAGTAAGTCATCCAAAACCGTCCACTGTAGATAAGAAATAGTAGTTGGGCTACATAATGAAATATTAATGGTGAAACAATTGCCAGTAGCTATACTGAATCTCTAAGAAGGAACAGCTAATTGAAAGAATCAGTGTGAATGGTCAACCAATAGAAAGAGTAAAAACATACACTTACCTTGGTACGAACGTCCAAGTCGAAATGAAAATTGCGACCATTACAAAGAAATAAAATGTAGGATAGAGAAAACAAGATCTGCATTTTAAAAAATGGCTAAGTTATTTAAATGCCACGATATATCAGTACCCATAAAAATTAGGTTACTACGATGTTATATCTTTCCTATAGTGTTCTACGGAGTTAAGTCGTGGACTTTCGCAGAGGCTATCTGTAAAAAAATTGAGGCTTTCGAAATGTGGCTTTATCGTAGAATCCTCAAGATATCCTATACCGACCATGTTACTATCCAGGACGTTTTATTAAGAACGCAAGAAGAAAAAAAAAACCACAATAAAAACTGCCAAAATTGAATACCTCGGTCACATTATGAGGAACAGCAAAGGCTATAGGTAGCTGCATTTAATTCTTCAAGGAAAAGTAAAAGGAAAACGAAGACCAGGAAGGTGAAAAATTTCCTGGCTGAAAAATCTACGTACGTGGTTCAACACAATAATCATATTTTTTTTTCAGAGTTTGCAACTTTCTGTAGTTTGCAAACTACAGATTGCCATGAAGTCGCTAACATCTGAAACGGATTGGCACTACAAGAAGAAGAAGATGTTGAATCTTGTATTGTTGCCATCAATCAGTAGATTTATGTTTATAGAGTTAAATAAGTTTGATAAAATTCGTACCCTTGCCTCCTTTTTCCTAGAGCCCCAATTTATTTATTATATTTTAAGTTGTTTTTAGACGTAAGTTGCTATGCCACCACTTGCAATTTGAACGTTTCGGTTGTTAAAGAATTTACTATAGCCTCTCATTTTGTGAACATTTGAGTTCCGAAAGTGAGTAAACATAATATGTCCAGATAGTGAAGAGCTATGAGATGTTGTAGCATATTTTTAAGTTTCATTGGAGTAATGACTGGAATGTTACCAAATGACTGAGTAAAGTTGGAGTTCGAAATTGCTTTGAAGTAATTATTTTCTGAAATGAAAAAGACAGTAAAGATTCCATTTCACGTACAAATCGTCTATGTATCTGTTTATACGTATTTCGCTTTAATAAAGCTCATCAGAACAGTTATTCATAGGCGTTCAAAACGTGAAAAATAGATCTTTTCTGTCTTTGGGAAGCAACGATAAAATGGCTTCGAAACGGACGTAATAGCGACATCTGATATTAAATCCGTAAAATAGTTTCGAAACACAATTCAGATTTCTGCTTTAATCTGAACCTTCTATAAATGCAAGGTATAACAGACGTTAATAAAGATGTTAATAGAGACATGGGGAATCTAAAATTTGCATTCCACGACATGTCTCCTCAACTAAGCAGAAATCGTTAGCGAATTGGTTTCTTGTACTCATACAGAGTAAATCCGAATAAAATGAAAAAGACAGTAAAGATTCCATAATTATTTTCTGTCTTGCGATTGGTTTGAGATGTCAGATTGGGTATCACTTAATTCTTCAGATTGTCGTAATAATTTGTTTTTAGGCTTATGCAAGTTTTTAAAATCTTAGTGTTTACGTGGAAATAAAGTTCTTCTAACATTTCTGTTAAGTTTGGAATATATTGTGTAAAGTCTTCAGCAATTCTAAGAATAATCCTTGATCCCTGTGTATTTTCTAGGAGCTGTTTGAACTGCAGGCTGTTGATTATAAAGGGAGAAGAGCGGGATTTGATATTGTTTATAATGGACTTTTTTGAGAAGAGAGAAAGTAATAGTACTTCTGGAATAGCTGAAGACATACCTGTTCAGTTGTTCGTTTTGTTAAGGAGAAGGCAGCTGAATTAGAAGTTTTTCCGTGGTTGGGATATTTACAGACTGAGCAGTGTAATCTGGATTTGATGTCAGAGTAGCAAAATATTTTTTGCTTGTAAATAGCAAAATTTCTTTTTTCTTCATTAGCTCAAGAACAATAGATAATAAATAGAACAAAAACAAAAAAACACTTTTGACGCCTAAAATGCATATACAAGAAATAAAGAGAAGAGAAGAAGATAATACCAAAGACAAATAATACAGAAAGACCTCAAAACTTCACAAGAATATGATCACATGAACAATAACAACTGTTCATGTTTAGTTCATGTTCAGCTTTAAAAAAAAAAAATAAAAATTAGACACTTATCCTCTATCACATATCCAGTAGATCATGAAATAAAACGACACACTTTTAAGTGGTTTTAAAATAAAAAACTATTTTCATAAAGGTCGAGTAGTTTGATTATTGCATTAAATAAAAAATCCCTCTGCTATATATATTGATATATTTAGTAGTATCGCCTTAATTAAGCGTTTCTCCAGTTGTGAAAGCAAAATCATGATTGCATTAAAACTATTGGCTGTTGTTGCTATGGCCTTTGTGGCCGAAGGTAAATTTTTATTTTGTTTATTGTCCTTCTTAACTTCTTACTTCTTAAATCTTAATTTGACCTCTAATATCCATTTGGCACTGTAGTATTCATTGTATAATTTTTAGATATCTCTTTTGGGTGCCCTCTTATTTTTCATTTTTTTTAAATGTTTTATTATTTTTTATTTACTAATTTCGTCTTATGTCTCCAGTTTTATATTTATATTCCCGTTTTTTGTTTAAATTTGGCCTTTATTTTTAATTTTTTTGAGTTTTAATACCTTAACTTTCCAAATTTTTGTTTTGCGTGTTGTATATTTAACGATTCCTTATTTATTATATAATAAACTACTGTATACTTTTTTAAATCTATGTGAGTTCTATACATCTCCCCTTTTCCAGCTAATATTCTTTTTAATTATCACCTCTCTAGTTTTTATATTATTTACTACAGATAAGTTCCATATTAATAAATTTCTTTTTAACTTACGATTTCATTGTTCTTTATAAACTTTAAAAATTAATGAGCGACATTTATTATAAAAAATTTTAAAACATAACTTTTTTGCAGCTTCTGACTTGGACGCGGGTCTTAGGATCATGTCTTGTGCTAAAAGAGCTATCACGAACGGAGTTCCAGAACTGGATATTCCAAGTCACAGTCCCGTTTATATCACCCGCAACTTTTCGTGGAGTGGAGATATAGGAGTGGCAAGGTACTAGGTTTTTTTTTTACAGAAAATCCAGTTTTAATTCATTAAGTTATTAATAATTAAAAATCTAGGTATACAATCTTTCAGTACATACATAGTAAATAAACACGTAGTTTCCTTTATGCAGAAATTGCGCTCTTAAAAAATCTCTCACAATCTGATGACGTCCCTCGTAATCAATGATTGTTGTTTTTGCTATTTTTTGTTAGATTTTTTAACAAATTAATCCAACTCATTCATCTTTTCTTGTTGTGATCCTTTTCCAGCTTTATTCGGTTTTTTTTTCGTTTTTTGTCAGACTGGTACTGCGGTATCTGTCCAGCTATGTTAGATTTATGTTTTCTTAGTATATGCCCAATCCATTTTGATCAAGCCAAGAACTACGTTATTGCCGTTATCTTAGGCCATACAAATATCAATCCCCTTAAGAGACATATCCTATCTGGTCTTCTCAGGTCTTCTTTGATTTTCCCCTCCTACTCCTTTCAGGAACTTGGAAATCAGCAGTTCTTTATATTAGGCGACTAACGTCTCGATGTTGACACCCTTTAATCATTTTAACCTAGGCTTTCTCATACACATCAATTAGTGCCACCTCTAGACTTTCCTTATTATACACATTCTTAATTTTACTCTTTTTTGTTACTTCACTCACCCATCTAACACTTCCTCTTTTTTTTAACTCCCCAAAATTTATTTTCGTACATTACAGCTGGTCTAATGGCAGTTTTATAATTATTTTTTCAGTTGTATTGGAATCTTGTCACACAACAGTGTTGCATTTGCCAGTTGTAATTCTACTGTTTGGATCCCTATGTATGTCCCCATTACTTACGTAATACCGATTCTAGATGCATTAAGTTATTACTTTACACAATCATTTCAACATCTAAAGTTTTTTATTTGTAGTAACTCCATCTTTAAATGAAGATTAATAATACTGTATTTTTCCTACCTTCAGTATTTCCTATTAACACTACATCATCAGCATTAAGCACCCAGGAATTTCGCACTTTCGCTGTTATCTGATCAAACACAATAAGAATATATAAGGACTAAGTACCTGGTGTAATCACATGAAATTTATCAATTTCCCTCACATCTGTCTTGACACTCGTTACTCCCTCATATATATGTCTCAAAATTATCACATATGTGCCGTAAACTCATTTTTTATTAAGAGCAAACACAGAATCTCTCGAAAAACTCTATCATACTCTTTTTCAAGATGAATAAATAGTAGCACGGGGAAAACAAGCAACGAATAATCTATGAAATGACATAAAACAATACTCTAACGAAAGAAAACAAAAAAATGATCTTTCAGAGCAGATTGATCAAAATTACCTAAAATACTACCAAAATTACAACATCAAAATAAAATAAGAACAGTTAAACTGGACTTTATGAGATATGTACAAATCACCAAAGATGATAAAATAAGAACAGAGGAAATATGGAACAAAACGGAAGTAGAATGATCGATGACAAAAAAGTTGGAAAACAGAGCACTGCAGTAGTACAGCACAGGTTACCGACAAAAATATTGAACTGGGATTCGCCGGGAACAATACAAAGAGAAAAAACTGTTAAATGGGCAACATACATAGGAAATGCTAGGATTGATAGAGATCTCAGAGAATGTGACTGGGACTGAATAATTTTCTTAGAGTTTTGACTGACTTATTTTTGTCGACTTTGATTAAATCTACTAATTTGTATCTTGGATTACTTTTTCTATTATTTTCACCTGTACTTACGTTTAATCTTTGGTTTTTTATTTTCCTGTTATAATTTAATTATATTTCTTAGTTTATCATTGATTTGTTAACTATTTTTTAGGACAATTTTCCCTGACAAGTTCCTTATAATGGAGTATTGTTTCTTTGGGTCATTTTTCTGGCAGCCATTTTGAAAATTGTTGGTATTTCATCTACATAGTTCTTTTTTTTGGATTGCATTTTTATTTCTTTACATTTTTGGTTGTATTTTACCTAGTAATTTTTCCTCTTGAAATAATTTTTTTGTGTCATTTTTTCTTTAATTATTTCCTTTTTTTATCAGCTGCAGTGTTAGTCGGATTATCTATTTTCTGTTTTTTTAATCCTAATAGTTTAGTGTGCAGTTATAATTATTACGTATTTAAAGTTTTTTCACATTTTGTGTATAGTTTCTTCGTTATAACTATCTTAATCATCTATCTCATCTGCCAAGTTTTTTAATTCTATAATATTCAAAATTCTATTATTATTTAGAGCACATGGATATTCTATAATTATTTAATGATTAATATATTTTAAGTTGCTACTATAATTTCTTCTTCTCCTTCTTAGCCTTCTATCGTCCATTTTTGAACATAGGCCTCTCCCAAATCCTTTCATCGATCTCCATCTTAAGCAACATACTTCCAATTTGTTCCGGCCATTTTTTTGATGCCTATTGTGGCATTCCGACGTTGTTCTTTTTGTCTAGCAGTGCGGCCTGCGAAGGTACATTTGAATTTTGTTCTGAAGCTATTTTCTTGTGGCATCAAAAGCAATTAATATTTTAATTGGGAATACGCCAAAATAAACTCATTTAAACTTAAATTGTGGCTTATTTTTAATTAAAATAGTAATTACATTTGAGTTTGGGAATTTTTGTTGTGATATCCTCGACTTTTGTTTTGAATTTTATCCAATCGTTTCTGTTTATATCTCACAGTCGTATGCCTAACATTTCTCTTTGTATTGAAGCTAGTTTGTTCATATCTGTCTTGGTTAGGGTCCAGGTTTGACACCATATGTCATGATAAGAAGGATGCACCGGTTGAACACTTTGCTCGACAAATATTGAGCTAGTTTGTGGTTCTTGTTACGATATGTTTACGTTACTTTACGATATCGTTTTTCAGTATTTATTAATTGTTACTTATTTTTATTTTTAAATGTAAATACTTATTCTAAAAAAGGTGAGAAAGTGAACAATATGTTTATCCCGAATTTAAATCCACCTCTTTTAAAGTTTGCTAGGTCAATAAAATTTTACTAATACTCTAAAATTTTATTTAGTGCCTCATTCGATTTCCACGATTTCATTTGGGATGGTCTCCCGCAATGGAATTTGACTGCAACACAATTGAACGATGATTCCGACCCATATGCAGTATTTGACTTTGATCTCTCGTGGAAATGGATGAACATCTCTGGATACTTCAATGTTACAATCAAAGAATTGTTCTTGGAACAGCACTATAATGGAGACATTCAGTAAGTAAAAATAATATATATCAATAGAACCTTTTTAATTCCTAGGTGTGGCGGTGTGTTATAAATAAAACACATTATTGCTTAACCGTTCCAACAATTTGCCATTTTCAATTTGCACTGTAATTATTTAAACATTACACAATACATAATTATAAGAATTCGAGACTCTCAATCGAAAAGTCCTATTTGTTAAAAAATTGTTAGTGAACATTAAACAGTTTTCCCGGATGTTCCACTCATACAACGTTTTTAGAATGCTGTGTTTCCTAACAGTATTAAAGGGATGTTTTAAGTCAAATAATATCGCAGTGCTTTTTCTGTTGGTTGAAAACGATTCCAATACATAGCTTTAGAGTTCAAGGATGATATCAGCCGTTGATCGATGCTGTTTAAATATATTTTGCTCAGAAATCAGTAATCTATTCTTTTCTAATATCCACGCTAATCTAATATTAACGAATGTGTCTTTATTTCTGTTTTCTGTGTTTCCTGTTCTGTTATAATTGATGTTGAATAGTATGATTCCACATTGTATTGTGATTTTTTGTCTTTTAAATAGACGTAGGAATTAGTTTATGTTAAATATGAAATTAAATGTATCAAGTAAATGATATTTAGCTGATCCAAGAAGATGTTTTAGAAATATGGATATCATTCGGGTCCAGGGCAAGAATCTGTAAGATTTTAAATGCTCTATTAAGTTCATGAAGTTTAAGACGGGTATTAATTGCTTCATTAGGATATTAATTATTAAGAAGAGTACCTTTGGGTTTTAGATAATGAGTGTAAAGTGTCTACTCGGGGATTTTTGTAGTAAAAGAGACTTTTATACAATCCGCTAAAACGTTTGCAATATCTTCATCTGTGGATATAATTTTATTTTGTCCTTTAAGTGCTTGATAAAAGTTCTTTGCGCAGTACCACAATTTTTTCTGATTTTTTGTCAAACTTTCTTAGAATTAGTTGTGTTATTTATTTCCGATACAAACTTTTGCTATGAATTTCTTTTAGCTTGTGTTATAGTCAGTTGCGCTGTTGCCCTAAATTTTTTAATATTAATTTTATTTGTGGTGTCCTGTCCTTTTTACAGTTAATAAAGGTATATTTACTGTTTTTTTATGACCTCTTCGCATTCTTTAGACAGCCACGGTACTAGTGTCTCCGTGCCATGGTAGTAGTGTCTTGTTTGATTTTACTAATGTGTAATACATATCCTTCTAAGATTCTGTCATTTAATGATTTATGGTTTCATCAATATTATTTGAGCCATGATATCAATATATTGAGAAAATGCATCCTAATCTTCTGTTTGTTTTTCATTTTGCAGTAAATATTATTTCATTATTTTTAGTAGATATTATTTCATATGGTTGAGATTCGTTATAGCTACCAGGAAGTAATTACTTCCATATGTATATACTTACCATTCCTAATATATGGTTAAGTTAGGATCACAGAAAGAAACATTAAGAACTGATGATTTGTCTAAAGGTTAGTTTATTAGAAGCAAGCATATTATTTCTGAGAAGTATTTTGATTGACTGATTTGTAGCAAAGGTAACCAATGGAATAGTTTATCAATACTTCATTGTAGTACAGCTAAAAATTATTCGTCGAGGGAGAATAACTCACTGCCTGTAATGTCATTACTTAGGTATTGTTGCAATTTATTCTTAAGTCGGGAGAAACAATGTCCCGCAGGTTTGTCTAATGAGTACGAATAAGGTATGCATTTAAACTCTTTTTCAAGACTTTGGTTTTGAATTTTGTGAGCTATGAGTAGGGGAGTAAATAATTTAGTATTTGCATTAGCATTTCGATGGGAGAGATAATTTTTCTATAATAACTTTTTCTACGGATAAACAGGATTCAAATAATCAAGAAAGTAGGTGTTATTGATAGCATTGAAAATTATCGCTTGATCTTTTGTAGGGCATTTCTGCTGTAAGGCTGCTAAGAAATTAGCTATGTTCTAGCAAAAAACAATACTGTTTGTTGTTTTTTAATATTTGACCAACTTAATCAACATAATTTTTAATAGCGTCAACAATTTTTAGATTTGAATGGACCAATTCCCATTGGAAAGGAAGGATCAACGTAACAAAACCATATTTCAACCTCACACAAGCCGTCAACGATGCCCAAATTAAATGGACCGTAGAACATCTTGATGTAAGTTTAAAATAATTTTATTACGATACGTTTCCCTATCGTAAGTTTTTAAATAGATCTCACAATATGGTAAGCGACCTGCTGTATAAACATAAAACTGGAAATAACAGTAATATTTGAAATAAATTTATGATGAGTCGCCGTTAACGAGATCTCTGTTATACTAAACGGCCCTAAACATTTTTCTTCAATAGCAAGATTTCTTCTTCAAAGATTTTTCTTCAATTGCAAGACTTGAGAAAACACTAATATATCCAAAATCAACAAATTTATCCAAATCCACTTTTAATTATAAAATATATACAAGGCAACAATTTGAAAATTTCTTTTTTGTTGTTCAAACACTCTATTAATATAACAAGAGTGACCATAGGAGATAATATCATAAATTAGATAAGAATAAAAGTTACTATAATAAGCTGTTAAAATAGTTTCCTTGGAAGTCACTTATACAAGAATCCTAAAAATAAAAAGTTTTCGGGAAAGCTTTTTCGATAAATTAACTATATGTTATTCCCAGTTAGTCTTGCATCCAAGTGTACCCCCAGAAACTTCGCCTCAGTTGCACAGTGTGGTCGAGTACTGTGTCCTATTTCTTAAAGTGAAAATAACACTTTGTGACGTAGAGTTGTTTAAAGAGAGACGATTAGTTTTGAATAAGTTTTTGTCAGATTTTTGGCAATCAAGAGTGTCAAATTCAGAAGGGTGATAGCTTACATAGAAAGCAGTATTATCAGCAAATGGAACATTATTAACCCTATCATTTTAAGAGTTTATCAGGTCATTAATATAAATGAGGAATAATATCGGATCCAAAACCGAACCTTAAGAAATACCATATATCAAAAATTGTTTTTGAGAATTACATTGATTGACGTGAATATACTGATCACGATTTGACACATACGAATCAATTAGTCGAATAATATTACTATAAAAATTATAATATAGAAGTTTTCTTAGTAGAATACTATGTGTGGCACAATAATATGCATAGTGAGATCTAAAAATGATTCAAGAGTGTCCAGATATTTTTCAAACCCTTCCAAAATATTTTAAAATTCGATCATAACGTTTTGATAAGAGAACGTTTTGATCAGTAAAGCCTTTATTTTTAAACAGAGGATTACCTTTGCAGTTTTAAAAACTTATAAAGGATAAGTATTACAAGATATTGATAGATTTATTAAAATTATTGGAGTTTAAGAAATAAAACCTATAATAGTTTTAATAATTATTGTGTTAAATCCATAACGATCTTTGCTGTTACTATTTTTTATTTCTGAAATAGCTAAATAAACGTCACTAACGTTCACTGGATAAAAAAGAAAAGATAAATATAAAGAGTATAAGAGATATAATTATAAGAGTAATTTTAGTTCGGCTAATGGATTAAGTCCACAGTCAAAAGAAACCAACAGCACACACAACGGAATATTTTTATGTGATATATACTTCATATTTTTATTATGAATTAGCTGAGAAACCTTAGGTTCATGCATTACTTTTTCAGCAGTAGAGCAGAAGTGGTAATTAAAACTATCTGCCGTTAGTTAAGAATAAATCTCAGTAGGATTATCTTCAAGTCCAATACCATTATGTTTCCTCATAGCTTGTTGCGAGTTTCCAGATTTTTTTATAAACTTATCGTTTGAATTAGTTTTATTTTATTTATTGCTATTATAAGCTGACGACCCTTACGTATTTCTCTCAAAGTGTCACTCAACTAGATCACTTTTTACCTGTTTTATTTTTACTCAACAATTTCGATATTTCTGACGAGATATTTATAAAATTTAATAACACATCAATCAGCATTTTGATTTTTAAACCAATATCCAAATTATCATTACATACAAAATTAAAATTAAAATTCAGCAAAACTTAGTTTACATTGAAGGTACCATCTTCTGTTAGTGGTATTCGACAACCTTTAGTTGCACAATTTGTGGATAAGTAAGTTGTCTGAAATATTACTGTGGTCAGATGTGAGTAAGGTCCACAGGTTTTGTTGTACTATCAATAATTGAGAAGATATTATCGAGATATCTCTATTAACCCGAATGTTAAATTTAACTTTTTTTTTTAAGATTGTAAGATCTGAAAAAATTGCAAGGTTGAAAAGCTCTGACGTTTATTTCATTTTCATTATAGTCACGGTATAATTCAGCTTATCGAATAATACATACTAGCATCACCACAAATCTGATTAACTAAATTGAACGTTACTTAATCTATCTACTGATATTTTTCAGACAAAAGTAGAAGGTCTTGGTATTTGGAACCAGCCCGTTGAAGCAACTTTGGGTACAGGTATCATTACAGCCCTGAATACAGGATTGATCGGTAACACCGTTGGTGAATTCATCAAAATGAGACTTAACACAATCTGGTGGAGCACTGGAAAGATTTGGGAATTGGTACACTGGTGTTATGATAAATAAATACAGATGTTTTAAACGTAATAGCTTGTACTTTTCTTGAAATAAAATACTTTTTTAAATTTATTATAGTTTATTTTATCGTAATCGCTATTGCTATAGCGTAACAGGAATATATAGCGTAACTTTCATAAGTATGTTTCAACGTTAAGTCAAATTTATTGAGAACTATTGTCAGCTGTACTATTATCCTCATCCCCATCCCTACCCATCGTTTACTTTTATCAAAGAAATAAGTTTTTTCGGGCTTTTGTTGATCTATACTACTCAGTAAGTGCAGTAAAAGCAAGATGTTGAATATTTAGGGTTGAACTTTTGCAAATAAATAGTAAGTTTGTAATTTCACACTTTATCACCATTTTTTTTGCTAATAATTAGTTTCTTAGGTCTAAAGAAGATTTTACAGTTTCTAAATTAATTCTCATTATTCGTAATGACTCAATCCGAGTAGATTTTATTCAACGTAATACCATTAATTTTTTTCACTTCCACAAACGTTACTCTTTAAGCAACCCAGAAGGAATCTGTTACAATTTTCCAAATAACTGTTAGAACATATTTTATTCAGAAAATCAGCAGTAGTTGTTTATCTTCCTTTACAAACGGTTGCTCGCTTGTGGCCTAATTCTCTCTTTGATTTGGTAGTCGTTGTTTAGCTTCCCTAACAGAAGATTACTTCCTTGTCGCATAATTCTTTCGTTTTTAATCAGCAGTTTGATCTCCACACTCCGCACATTAAATCTAGTTTTTGTTGTTAAAAATTGCAGCATATTTGGTTGTCCCAACCAATGTTACACCTGGTAAAAATATAATTGTAACGAAAGTATATCAATTATACCAATTATTAGGATTCTGCCAATGAACTTACTAAACGCCGCGCCGCTAATTAAATTCATAAGTAAATTGTGCAGTGGCGGACTAAGGCTAAGGAGGGCCCTAGGCAACATTGTAATTGCGGCAGTCATGACACATACTTTGCGTTTGGTAGTTTGGTTTCAAACCATTATAGTACTTATTTATTTCTATTTAATTATCCGATTCCAAGAAAAAGAGGAAAAAAATAATATACATGTACAAAAATTAAATAAACATAATTTATTAAAACATACAATAATAACTGAAACAAGTATACCCAGATTTATAAGACTTATAAGTGATATGGCCTTTTTCCTCACTTTTAATTCTACAAATTCGTCAATTAGTTTGTCATAATTATTAGAGCTATGTAATAACTCTTTTTCTATATAAAGTAGTGATAAACTATTTAATTTTTGTTGGTCTAATGTGTATCCTAAATATTTTTTTATTCTGGCTATTACTGATACTGATATTTCACCGCTTGCATTGCCTTTTTTAAGGGTTAAATAAATTGTCAGAATATGGATACAGGCGAAATATTTCCTTTACGTATAAAAGTCTTAAATTGTACTACTTCATTTTTCAGTTCTGCTAGGTTTAAATCTTGTTCATAACATTTTATTTCCTATATTTAAGAGTCACTAACATCACTATTATAAAAACATGTTCTCAATTTATTGTTAATCGTTTTATATCCCTCAGATCTTTAATGCAGCTAATTTAATAATCGCATACAACAAAGAAAATATTAACCTTAAAATGTTCTTTGCCACTGAATCTTGTTGCAAGTTCTGGAATTTCATCATTTAATAGTTTTCATATTTTCTGCCGTTTTTTATCATCAATCTGTGCAATATCTTTAACTTTTTGTATTTCTTTGCCCAAATTGTTAAAATTATCTTGACAGCTTGCATGAAATCTACCAATGAATCTTATATTTAACCTGATGTATTTAAAGATTCGTCTTTTTGTTGAAGTTTGTTTGAAGCATTTATTATCTCTTAAATTTTGTCCACATAGTAAGTAACAGTACATACTCAAATGTATTAAGTTTTTTTATATAAACCGGCAGCTTCGGACCAGTTTTTCATCTTTGAGGTAAAATGATTATTAGATGTGAGTATGATGTATGACAAGTGTGTCCAAGCCTTTAATTGTTCTAAAGAAGGAGGCAATAGTTAATTTTCTTTTATTTGTTTGAAATTTTCGTTGCATCGATTAGAAGATATTTCCAATTTTTTATATAGGTAATACCCTCGCATGGCGTCTGTTAAGTATTTTGGCTACAATGCAATATCGTTAACAAAACTCCTAGTTTCATGATTAGTTTGAGTTAATTTTAAATTTTCTCCTTTTGTTTCATATTCATTATCGGAATTGCTTAATTTTTCCTGCTGGTCTTCTTGTAATATATTTTCGGACACAAATAATGTTTCTGTAGTTTGAGCAGGTGATACTTGTAAAAATAATGACGATTATTGTAATTGTTCTCCATCTCCATGTCTCCATCTTTATAGGAACTGACTTTAAACGCTTTTTACTAAAAAGAAAGTAGAAAATGATCTTTAAGAAATTTATTTACTGAAAATCACAATCACAAACAAGATCATAATTTGTGATATTTTCCATTAAATATAAGTATATTATGTTAATTACATAACTTATATATGTTAAAACTCACATTTTTATTTTAATAATTCCAGAAAGTATTCACCCAAAACAATCTATTTGTCAGTCTAGGTACGTAAGTCTTAATCGCGCAATCAAAATTCACATAAAATGCAATACCTTACATTAAGGAGACACTAGTGTTAAAATAGCAACGTTTAACTTTTTAAACACGTGCATCTGCATAGTAAAGGCTCGTCAGACGCGATGGTCGATCGTATTTACACACTTCGACACTCGCAGGCGTGGATGTATAAGCATGGGAATGCTCGTACTCACTTATCGGTTTTATCAATCAACGATTGATGGTTGTTGGCTTCAGATGATGCGTGAATGTGGCTAAATGTATGCATGGAGATTTCAATAATATAAATGACGTTTGGACTGAAAAATCAGCTTATAAATACAAAATTTAAAGAAAAAACATTGCCATCTCCATCTTAATTGTTTAGAAGTGAAACTGACATGAGAGAATTCAAGAGTAGTCAACTAACAAATAAACTTTATGTAGTTGAAATAGAGCATTAACATCATAACCATTTTATATTATGCCCATGGCGTAGAATAGGACTTTTCATCAGCCGTCTTGTTATTCGTCCAGACAGATTTGACAATGACGTATAATATATATATTAAAAATCATACCTACTGGTTTATAAATTTTATCTTCTTCTTCTTCAAGTGCCATCTCCGCGGCGGAGGTCGGCAATCATCATAGCTATTCGGACTTTTGAGACGGCTGCTCTGAAAAGTTCATTTGATGTACATCCCTACCACTCTCTCAGGTTGCGCAGCCATGACATTCTACGCCTCCCTATGCTTCTCTTTCCTTGGATCTTCCCCTGCACAATCAGTTGGAGCAAGGTGTATTTCTCTCCACGTGTAAAATGTCCGAGATATTCTAATTTTCTTGTTTTTATTGAATTTAAAATTTCCATTTCTTTGTTCATCCTTCCCAGACCCTCTTTGTTTGTGACGTGTTTTGTCCATGATATTTTCAGAATTCTTCTGTATACCCACAGCTCAAATGATTCCAGTTTTTTCATTGATGTCGCATTCAAGGTCCAAGATTCCATTCCATAAAATAAAGTCGAAAAAACATAGCACCTCGCCAACCTAACTCTTAGTTCCAGTTTTAAATCCCTGGTACATAGAACTCTTCTCATTTTGTTGAAATTTGCTCTAGCCTTTTCTATTCTTATTTTTATCTCCTGATTATAATCATTTGTGGAGTTAATCATTGTTCCCAGGTATGCATATTTGTTCACTTGTTCGACGTTGGTTTCGGTTTTATAAATTTTATAAAGAAATATTTATTAAATAAATATTTTTTATTTAATAAATAACATTGTTTACAAATAAATAAAGGCTTTATAAAATTTATAAAATAATATACGCATTGTCTTTAAATGATTTAGAGCGTGTATCACTCTTACATATTTCATAACAACACCGCTTCGTTGTTTCTTTTCGTACCTATAGGTATCATACAAACAATCGATTAACAAAATTGATTTCCTAATTGTAACACTTTATTTTTTCAATAACTAGACTTTCTTTGGTATTTTTTATATTAATTATCTGTATTATTTATATTACTAACCTAACATGCTCGTTTGATTTTTTGACACAATTTTTGATGAAAAGTTCTATAGAATCGAGATTTAGTAAATAGAAGGTTGAGCACTAACTATTTTTAAAAGAAAAATAGTAAAAACAAAAAGGTAGCAAATAAATAAAATTAACAGAAATTGGAAGAAAATAATTGAAGGGCTCGGGTGTAAATAATGGTATCTGACAAAATTGTCGAAATTAAGTTTTTGCATGAAAACAATGGTATATGCAGTTCTAAACAGGAATCTGTCGATATTTCGTTACTAGTTTAAAAGATGGCGCTGTAAATAATTTGCAAATGGCAGCTAAGTGTCATCGAATTTACGTAAATAATGATATGTGTAAAACATGGCGTCTAACGATCAGGTGGATTTTGTTGCCAAAAATAAAGATATTTTAAGCGAAACTTTGCTAACAAATAGTGACAGCGAGTTTTATGATTCAGATAAAGACCCGGAATATATACCTAACGATAAAAATGGGCCAATAAAGGTAAGAAATTTGACAACTTATCTAATAAACTACACTGCAGTAAACAATGGTAAGTGAATTCAGATACCATTTTTTACACGCACGTAGATATTTGGTTATTTGCATGGTAGTTCTATGTACACATAGATTTATATTTTCTCTTTTCTTGTAGAAATCTAAGATAGCATATGAAATTCCATCAACATCGTCAGACAAGGATATAAATGAGGAAAATTTGACACGACAAACAACTGAAGTTACAAACACTGAAAAGAAAGGACGAAAACGTAAACGTGGAAATAAAAAACAAACCAAGGAAAAGAATAAAAGAAATAGTAGCGAAAGATATCTCAGCTATCGTGGTAAGGGAATGGTACAAAAATAAAAGTTTATAGGACCAGACTGCTGTTGTAGAAATAAATGTTTTACACTTTTATCCGAAGATGAAGTGAAAAACATTTTTGAGACATTTTGGAAACTGAGCAACTTTAATATCCAAAATGCATAATATATTTGGTTGCATAGAGCTAAAGCTTAAAGCTTGTAGTACTACTAAAAATACATCTTCAAGGCGAAGTCACACCGTGATGTATTACATAAGGTCCTCTATGACTGGTAAATTACAAATTTGTAAGAAGGCATTCTTAAGCATACATGGATTACAAAACAATAGAGGAAGAGTTGAGAATGTTGTAAAATCTATGAAAACTGGTTTATCAACTCCAAAGATGGATGGTAGGGGTTCACACAAAAATCATAAAAGAAAATATCTCTCTCTCTTGTCGTTTCCTCATTGCTGAGGATCGTGATTTCCTACAATGCGGGCTGTCAATTCTCTCCATCTCTTGCGATTTTGGGCTGCTCTCATGGACTCGGAAAACGTCTCTCCAGTGGCTTTCTGTACTTGATCTGACCATCGGATAGGTGAGCGTCCTCTGCCTCTACGTCCTTCTACGTAAAAGAAAATATACTGATCAACAAATTGATTTTGTCAGGTCTTTCATTGAATCATAACCTAAGTACGAGAGCTACTACTCTCGTCAAAATAATCCTAGCACATATTTCATGATATTAGAATATACTGTAGAGAAGTGTTATGATGTTTATAAGCAAGAATGCATACGACAAGTCAGCAAATGTGTATCTTCAGATAAATTTAGACGTATATTTACTGAACAATTTAATATTAAGTTTAAAAAAACCCACAAACAGATACCTGCGGTGTTTGTGACAGCATAAACGTCGCTCTTAAAAATGCCGCTTCAAAAACTGATGAAGGCGCTATACAAGAACTAAAATTTAAACAAGAATTGCATCACCGAAAAGCCAAAGCTGGCCAAGACGCCATAAAAGAAGCGACTCTGGAAGCCTCAACATCTGATGGAATTTATGCTATAACATTTGATCTTCAGCAGGCTCTGCCAACTCCGAAATTATCGACAGGGCCAACCTTTTACAAGAAGAAGTTGTTTTGTTACAATTTCAGCATCCATAGTTTGTATCCCTCCCAGGGGTATTTCTACATGTGGGATAAGGCAACAGCTGGCAGAGGAGCTGACGAGATTGGAAGCTGTATTATTAAACATTTTTCATCCCATGATATAAAAGGTTCCAAACTTATTGCCATTTCTGACAACTGCAGTGGACAAAATAAGAATTGGTCACTTGCCTTAGTTTGGATTCATCTAGTAGCAGAAGACCGTTTTAAAGAAATTATTCATGTGTTTCCTCAAGTTGGGCATACAATGCTTCCTTAAGATCGAGATTTTGCCCTAGTGGAAAAATATATTAGAGCTCACTGCCAATATGTATCTTCTCCAAAGGAATGGGAAGCAGTTTTACTTGCTTTGCAGAAAAAACACCATTCCTAGTATATCGTATGAAACAGGAAGACTTTTTAAAAATTTCTGATATGAGGAATTATTTCCAACAGCCAAAACCATCCGACAATCACCAGATGAATATCCGAAACGCTTTTAGAATGAGATTTTCAGTTGAACATCTTGATATGATAGAGTTATCGAACTCATATAGTGGCCATTTCTATGGTCATATAGTTTCTCAATTAAAAAAAGAGGCAGACTGGTTCGATTTAAAGAACAGTTTCTCAACAAACTAGAAAGGAAATATGAAGCTCAGCTTCCTATTGAGTCTGGAAAACTTGAACATGTGCTATCATGCCTACAATGGATACCCTCAGTGCATCATGACTATTATACCAATTTACGTGTTAAATCCAATGCTTGAATTTTAATTTTTGAATTATTTTTTAGTTAAGGATATATTTTCTTTAAAAAACTTTCTTATTGTTTATGTAACTTGCTTTTAAATAAAATAATGCAAACAATGGTATCTACGGCATGTTTTTTTCAAAAATTCTTGTAATATCTTTGAAAAAAATCCAGTGCACACAAATTTGTTACTATACTTTCGAATTGTATTACTGCACTTTCAGTCTCAAATTTGTCGTAATTAGAGTATATATTTCTTACATAGGATTTTTGAAACGTTCAATAGTGTCTCCGTTAACATTTAAAAGATGTCACATACCATTTTTTACAACCGAGCCCTTCAATTATTCGAAGAAAAATAACCCACATGTAACGTTAATAACGTTTTAACTCGTAAGTTTATCATCTTTTTTGTGGTATAGATTAGTCTCCGCTATCAAAAACAATTTTACATAAAAAAATAATGAATTTTGGTGGTAAAATCTAGTATTTTATATTTCCATCTATAAACAAAGCTCAACATCGATTAGTATACATGTTACAAAAAAAAGATCGGTTGTTACTGTTTCACACAATAAA
The DNA here is from genome assembly GCF_040954645.1 of Diabrotica undecimpunctata. NCBI lineage: Eukaryota > Metazoa > Arthropoda > Insecta > Coleoptera > Chrysomelidae > Diabrotica > Diabrotica undecimpunctata. Next base: position 92,835,536 of record NC_092807.1, on the reverse strand, counting down.
GATATAACATAAACGGCCAGACATACGATCTGTCTCTTTCATCTACGTTTGTTTTGTACCTCCCTCACTTGCTTTATTACTTCCACGAGGTGGTAAACGCGGAATAAAGCTAATGAAAAGACAGCATACAATTTCCTTAGTCAAATATTTGCACTATAAAAGGGCCCGTTGTCAAAGGCGTACAGTCATATTGTGGCAACGACCAACTACTATTTAAGTTTGGTTTATTTGTTAATTACGTATAAAACTTTTTGGAAAAAATAGTAATGTTATGGATAAGAATAAAAAATAATAATTAGAGCAGGGTAATTATGTTAAAAGAAGTGGGAGGTTTTAAATAATAAGTGATTAATTAGTTGGTATTCAATTTGGAAATCATTGTATGTCACAATTGTACCTTCAATTATAGTGTACATAACATATCTGATTTTTTCAACATAATTAAAGTCTATACCTAAAAGCTTATTAATATTGTTCGGAATATTGTTTCTTTTGCATTAATTTACAAAAAGTGGACAGTCGACTAAAGAAGTGAGGACTACACCGAAGTAACTGTTATATCGCTCTATTGATACCGATGCAAACGCGAAAGGTTTGACTAATTTGTGCTTCAACGCTATAACTTTTGGCTTTTATTTTATCAGAGTAGTAGCAAGCTTACGTAGAAAGCAACCAATCTTTGCGCATTTCGACAGGCCAAAAGGACAGGAAACGATTTCTTAAATCGTGGCACCTCTATGCGCTAACCACTAACGTAGGAAGTATTTTGGCAGATTAGTTGAACCTTCCAGGTTTAAATTTGTATCAAGCCAGAGTCAACTGAAGAGGTGGGGACTACACCGAAATAACTGTTATATTACTCTATTGATACCGATTCAAATGCGAAAGGCTTGAAAGCTACTACTCTTTGCACAATTCGACAGCCCAGAGAGATAGTTCTTCGCCATCAAAGTAGGTAACACCTCTATGCGCTAACAACTCAATTTTATATGTTACGTATTTTTTTTATATGTACAACAAAATTTAATAGACCAAATTTTCCCACTTTTTAAAACATTTCCGAACATTTAATTAATTATATACAACCTAGTTCTATATTTAAGGTTATTCTTAAAAATAAAATATAAAACTTTTAATTCACTAATGAGCAACATAATTTGCAGGATAAATTGCAGTGACTGTCAAAGTTGTTATATTTGTCAAAGTCAACAGTGGCGTAAACAACGTGTCACTCAAAACAAAAGAAACTGTAACATAAGAACCTCTTTTGACTTAGTGGACCACCACTTAAAGACACGACATAAATTTGAATATTGTAGAAATCTATCTATCTATCCATCCATCTATCTATCTATCCATCTAGAAATCTGAAAGGAACCAGTTGATAATTATAAAAATCAGCTTTAACTTGCAATAGTATACATTAACAAAACTCCTGAATCTATCTATCAATTATTAGACTGACACCAACCATTTAATTAATATCTACTGTAACATTCTAAATAATATATGATATGAGAGAACTTAACTTTTAAAAAACTCGCTCAAACTCACTTAATATTTTATTAACTCTACCTCCATTATTATTAACTCTAATTTTATTCCATTTAATTATGTTCTTGATTCTGTTTCATTCCTTTACTATGAGTTGCATTTTTTCACCTTACAGTATCGATAATACTGTTATAATAATTGTTTACTTCAACTTATTCACTAGAAATTGTTTAATATAAGAATTTACTCTATAAAAATATAACGTATTGCAGTTACCATAATTCCTTATATGTTAAATATGCCCACCTGAACCTGATAGCCCCGAACGTCCTCTACCGTGTTTACCTCCGTACGGGTCACAATAGTCTTCTTCAAATGCTCGGCATGTGCTTTTCCTGCAACTTCGAATATGAGGTCACCGTCCCTGGTCTTTTTAGCGCTTTTGACACTAATACTCTCATTCCTCGTGTCTACGCTACCCTTGATTGGTTTGAGTAACTCGGCGTAAGATTTTCCGCCTACCTTTACGATTACCTTCTGCGTTCCCGTTCTCCTTTCTTCGCGTTCACACTCCTCCAGCACAAGGTGGAGGTCCACACCTCTAAAGGTGACTTCAAGGAGCTTTCTGAGCTTCTTACCTCTGTAGCCCCCCCATCGAGCAAAAAGACAAAAGAGGGAATGTAAAGGCAGTAGGGGCAAAAATATTGTTGGACAGGAAGTGCCATCTTGAGAGGCCACATTAAACAAGGAAAGAGAGACTCTTTCCTTGTTTAAGAAATCAAATTTAGTTGGGTTATGTTATTGCTGATGTTATTGAAATGAAAGATTATAGAAATTGCTGATATGAAAGATTATTTGTATTTTCTATTGAAGTTTTTTAACAATTGTTTCACATTTTAGACTATAATTGATATTATTTAATTAAAACTTTATTGTGTTCTAGTGTTAAAAAAAGAATTTTAAGTGTATTATGTATTAATATTATGTTATATTAATAGTATGTAATATAAAAAATAAATAGATAAATTAGATCCCCTACATCACTGTATGATTATTGTGAAGTGTCATGAAATTTAAATTTGGCGCATTCGCATTTCCGGATATGTCGGCTATCAGAGGCCACTTTTTTGGTCTTCTTTTCATAACGATTAGATTCCCTCTTTTGTCTTTTTGCTCGATGAGCCCCCCACTACTCTTAGTCATACCTGTCTGGTCCTTATATTCTCCATCTCGTTCCTCAGTTTAGACAGAATTGCTAGTAGTCCCTTGCCCCTGTCAATTCTCGTCTACTTTGTCCCCTGGCCCTTCCTTGTAATTGTGGTTATAGTATTGAGTATTTCACCTCCAATATATTCCAGTGATATATGCACCTTTTGTACATTTCCAGTTTCGGTTTTTTCTTTATCAGATCGTGGAAACTTTTCATCTCACCGAAAAGTGCAAGTTCCATAACCACTACCAAGTCGCCTGCTGCTTTACTTCCTCTTCTCGGTTTAATGACTGTATAGTATCTAACCTTCTTTCCTTTCGATCTCTAGAACTTTTTTAAATTTTCAAAGTCTTCTTCTTCTGAGTTTAAGACCTTTGCGATCAAACTTATCTCTCTTTACTGTTTTTCCGAAGTTTTCGGGGAGAACTACTTAAAGTCCACCTGTATGAATACGCTTGCCGTTTCCTTCGTCTTGACCTGTTTTCTTCACTACCTTTTTCGTTTCTTTACGCTGCCCAGGGCAACTTGTTTGAAAGTACACTACATATCTTCAGTGACTCTCTTAAGTTGTTTATTTCATTTTGAATCTCAACCTTCGTGTTTGTATGGTCAGACATTAGTTCCATTAAAATATTTGTAAAGTTCCATTAAGTTGCAAGTTTTTCCATTGCACTGACCATGGGCCTCCTTCTTCCTAGGTCTTTTCTCTCCAAAAGAGGAGCTACTTTGCAAAGTTGCCTCCCCTGGAAGATCCTTCTTGGTCAGATCCCTACCCCTAGCTTGTTCCAACTGGCTCCATAGTCCTTTTGTTTTCTTTTGTTTTTTTGCCTGATTAATTACTTATTCATATAGCTTCCACAAGTAGGGACAAAACTATACAGCCTGGCGAGACAGTACGCTCTTACCTACGCTAAGACTTAAAATACAGCGGAGGTTCGCCAGTTCTCTGAGTGCTCCGTTTGCGGCCTTCTGATGCTGGGCCATTCATCAGTGAAGCACCGATCGCCTGGTACCGTGTGGTTGCGGATTTTTAACGGGGTTTAGTGTGGTTTTATGGGTGATGCTTAGGGTTAGTGTAAAAGAAGAAATCAGTCGCCTTTCCTGAGTTCTGTTTAGCGAAAAGGTTATAAGCTGAGGAACAAGTGGAGATGAAGAAGTGGAGTCTTCCCTTTCAAGGGAAGACGAAAAGAAAGATTAAATCCATTGCACCCAAGGCAGGTTAACGCAAAGTGGCATGCCAAGGACCAAAGTCATCATAGGGAGATGATTTTAAAAATAGTGGATGAAATAAGATAGTTGAATGGTCGGAAATGGCTATAGGTGAGTAAAGCCCGAGCCCAGTTCTGTTCATCCTCTTTACCATTCCCTCTCCTGCCTTGTCGCGTTCGCCTTACAAGAATTAGCGGCCGCGACCGGCCAAGAGAACGAATGCCTCTCCGCTACTACTTTATTTTTTGTCAGTTTTATCGAATTTTTGTGTAGATTTACTACTTTTTGAACCTTTACCAACCTTCTTGTATCTGTACAAAGATTTTCTTTCTTTATCCTCAAGTCGTTCAATAATACAGCTTTTTCGTTTAGATTCATTTGAAAGTGCGTCACTATAAGCTAATGATATAGGGCTATAAGGCCAAAAGAGGACATCCTGATGTAGACATCCATTGGGAGATGTCATATAAATTTGGTTTTAAGGTGTTAACTTTTTAATGTTTTCGCCGTGGGAACAGTTTGTTCATATTCAGTTAAATCAGTTATACTGGTGGCATCTTTGTGTGAATCTTTACAAAAATATCTAATTTATTCAAAGCTTCTTCAGCTTTCTCAGAAGACACAGAAAACAGGCAAGACTTTCTTTCAACTTTTTATATTGGCAATAAGTGAGGTTTAATTAGACCAGTTTAGTACGCTGATTCTTGGTCAAGTATAAAACACTTTATTATTTACTATTAAAGAATTATGAACTATATAATGAGCGGGGATCAGCCCTCTCATAAACAAGTTCCACCAGATAAACACAAAAATTCAGGTATGGATACAACAAATAAACTAAACATTTTGATGTAAATAACAAATATAGGACCGTTCTATGCTGTTGAATCTGTAGATAGTAATAATTATCGCTTATCACTAAAAAAATACGATATTATGTGAAAATGTTAATTTTAAAAATAAGATTGTTGACATCAAATTAATAGGAAGAAACAAAGTAAAAAGTATCTTCCAAATATTTCATACAGCAAATAAAATTATCAAACATGAGGTCATACAAACAAACAATTTGGTCGCTTACATCCTTATGTTTTTAATCACAAAAAGGGTATAATTACAGAAGTTGACAAGTTTTTCTTCTTCTTCTTCTTCGGCCTTTTCCATTATGAATTCGCCGTTTTCATCCTCCACAGCACTCTATTTTCCCAGTCATCTTCTCTGAGGTCTCTATCTATCATATCATTTCCCATGTATGCTTTTCTTCTTATAGCATATTTTCTTCCCGGTTGGTCCAAGTCCGATATAAAAAAAAATTGATCTAAAGTGAAAGTGGTATTTATATGGGCAAACAGACATGCCGGTATAATACCTATTGAGAAAGTGAACCGGTTGGCCAAAGATGGAATAACAAAGAGTGAGATCCTAACTCAGATTTTATCGAGTGATGCAATAAAGTAGGTTAAAGGTAAAACATATGGGAAAAACAATGAAACAATATTTCGAGCATGTCAAAAAATTTATATCTTACTTTGGATCAATAACTCCCATCGTCATTTGAATATATATTTAAATATGACCTATCAAAGCGGGATATTTCTAATATTGTGAGATTAAAAACTCGACACGAAAAATATGCAGCACATCTGCAAAAATTAGGAATATTGAATTCACCAGTTTGGTTTTTGTGATAATGTTTCTATTAGAGATTGGACTCATATCTTCCTTGTATGCAAAATTATGAGAGATATATAGACCAAATTATATTACTATAGAGTATTTACTAAGTTTCTGTGATATGAGAGTAATTAAATTACTGAGTGACTATTTAAAAAAAATACATATTGTCATTTAAGTTCAACAGTAATATATAATAGTTATTTAACCAACAAGTGTATTCATAAGGGCGATTAACAATTGAGATATATTAACGGGTGAGCGAAGCGAGCGCGGTAATGTTCGAGATTGTTAATCGCCATTTTAATTCACGAGTTCGTTACAAAACTTGTCCACCGTACTTTTTATAAATAAAGATATTTTAGTTTAAATATTTATTTACTTAACGATAAACAACAATTTTTGCAGCTTTCATTGACTTTATTCAAAGTTTCCTTAGTGGTAGTTTTATTATAGTAAACATTAATATTCGAAAAAATTAAAGGAAGATGTTGATAAATGATATCTGCTGTATAGCATTTTAGCATTTTAACAAATTTATATTTAAGTCTTCTTGGACCTCTGTAAATTCTGTGATAGAAGAAGTTAAATTCTGGTGGAGTTAAATTAAACCCTTTGTCGATATCCATCCTTTGATTTTTCAAATACACAGAATTTTAAACAATAAAGTAAATAATGACATACAATGACAGATAGTACTAAGAGCGGCTACTCCATTTTAAATTAATTTTTTAGTGGGAATATAAATAGGTAGGTATATGTTTGGTTGCCTACACCACAGGTCACTGCCAATCACAGAGCCTTTAATTAATTTATACAAGCGATGTATGTTGTGTTGTCTATAATGAAATCGTTTATTAATAGAAAATCATTCATTAATGGGGGTCATTAATCAATGATTTTGAGGGTGTTAAAATTGATCATAAATGGACGGTCGACGGAAAAAAAATTAAAATATCATGCTAAAAAAACAAATAAAACTCTGTGGCTAATGGACCTGCTTCCAAGCCATATTCTTACACACATACAGAAATCAACAATAAACTGCAATAACGTAGATGTATCGTTACATACGATAAAGGATAGGAAAAAAAGATTTTTAATAATTAGAATTTAAATATTTTTACATATAATAGAAGAACTTCGTAAAATTCCAATAAATTTCAGGAAAAGTTTTACACCTTATTTTTATGTTCCCACCTTTTTCTCCGCTTATGGTCTTAGGGCTATAACATGCTAGATAATGTCCAACATTGGTCGATGTCCCACATAACTGTCAAATATTGTTTCGTCCGACTATCTTCATTATCGAATAAGGACTAAAGTCAAGCTATAATCAAAGCCCAGCAAATGAATGAAGGTCCGTTAACCTGATTTATCAAATCTGATGTAGGTGAAGGGACAGATTAGAAATTAATACAGATATAGATTTTTCTCTATATATTACATTTATATAGTACAGATTAAATTGCTTGTGAAACATTTTGTTTGTTTCACTATTATGAAAAATACTTTTTTTATTTATTTTATTTATATTTAGAATTTATGGATAATAAGCGAAGAGCAGAGTGGTTTTATGGCAAGTAAATGGTGAGATGTTAAATTTATAAATAGAGACAAACGTTAAAAAATGTTTATTCTTATCAAACAACTAATTAGTCCATGTTGTGAGGTTGCTCCTGTAGGAAAAATGTTTCTGAATTGGTTTCTTTGCTGATTCCGGTGCAAAAATGTCCACTTTAAACAAGTCAGAAGGTGTCGGGAAAATTTTTTGAAAAGAAATTGTTTAAACAATTTTTTAAATAAATTCCAAAAATCACCTTTGGCTTTTAGATTTATTGGATTAATTTAAACAGATAAGACCTTCTGTCATTTTTCTATAAAGTTGACAGTTTTCGAGAACAAAAAAACTGATTTTTGGAATTTAATAAAAAAAATTGTTTAAACAATTTGTGCCAAGAAATTTTGCGCAGCACCCTTCTGATTTGTTTAAAGTGGGCAATTTTAAAGAGGAATCCGCAAAGAAACCAAATCAAAAATATGTTTCCTCTGGGAGAGGCCACACCACATTATGGCTAAATTACCTTAATATACTTGTGATATTTTTTATATAAAAAGAAGAAGTTTTTGACAGTATCCATAAGAAAAAATATCTGTTGATTTCAGTATGGGCATAATAATATGTTTATATTTTAATGATTAGCCGCTATAAAAAAATCGTATCCATAAACCATAGATAAATAATATAGCATTTACAAGTAGATAGGCAACTCATGTATAAATTTCGTTTATTAGCACCACTTGCAAGTGGGATTATTACTAATCATCATTTGGCGGGAAATTCAAAAGGAAAAGTAATAATTTCATGCCGTTAGCGCCTCTTGCGGGCCATTTCGTTACTAATTAACATATACTGGGAAATTGAAAAGATCTTATTTTTCAATGAAATAATCTCACATATACAGGGTGATTTAAAAAGGTATGTCATAAATTAAATCACGCATTCCGGGGACAAAAATAAATTGATTAAATCCAACTTACCTTAGTACAAAAGTGTACACAAAAAAAGTTACAGCTCTTTGAAGTTACACAATAAAAATTGTTTTTTTTGCATTATATCCTAAATTACTTGACATTCTGTAATAAAAATGGATACGTTACTTTCTTGTTTTGAAAGCATTTTTCATACAAAAGACACAACAAAATCTAAACACACAGAAAAATGTTAAAGAAGGTGTGCAGCTCTAAATCCCCCCAAACGTTTGGGTACGTTCAAATTAAATGAATTTTGTAGTATTATTAGTTTAACACATGATTTTAAAAATTGTTTTGCCTTTTACCACTTTTTTCAAAAAACAGTTTTTTTGAGTTACGGCCATTTTCATTAAGCTTTATAATAAATGGCTTAAATAAATTATTAAGTACAGAAAATGTCTATAACCTCTATAAATATGATATTACAATAAATGTTCAAAATGACAAGACCCATTTTCTTCAATACACATTTGGTATCGTTTTAATAATGAAAACCGAATGCGCTAAAAAATCATTTTTTTATCTATTTTATTTTCTTTACTAGTAATTAAACTACTAGCCACTAATGTTGAGATCACTAGGCAACGATTTAAGTCTATGTTTGCACCTCTAGAATTTATTGTAGTTTATTACGTCTGTTTTATGACTTGAATCTTTTATAAGATGTGATCAATCTGACCCGTTGTTGTTCCATCAGGAGATGTACAGGTTACCTTGTGTATGTTCTTGCTCGCTCTCTTCCTATTCTTGCATTCATGTCACCTTTTAACCAATCTTAATGCCATTTTTGGGACATCTTTTATAGACTAGATCAACATCTTCGAAGAACTTTTCTTTTATTCTCTCTGATTTATCATCAGTTGGGACATGCGGATTGATCAAGCTGTTATTAAGGAATTTCTATTTTAAGCGCAGATCGCACATTCTTCGACTGTAGGCTTTAAAGTAGGATGTAGGCCTTTTGTTCTTTGGTTTACAATAAATCCTTCCCATCCATATGTTGGCTTTCATTGCAGCTGTAATATATGGAATTTATTCATATATTACAGCATTTATATATTTAACAAAAATGTAATAAACGAAGTATGGTCAAAAAAACATAAATAGCTTTTTTTACTAATAACGACTTAAAAAAAATTTATTGTGTTATCTTTTGACCGATATTAAAACAAATTTGGAAATCTGTTAAAAAAATTATAAAAATATCTTTTTCACATTTTTCCGAAGAACTGGAAAAACATGGCCTTTAATTTAAATACAAACATTTCTTGGAAATCGTTGAAAACTTTGAGAGCCAAATTACAAAAGTTTTATCAACACCTCCCTAGAGAATGAATACCCTTCCTGACATACATTTTTTACCTGCCGTCTGTTTTACGAGAATCGTGCAAAAATTCATGAGTTTACTAAAATTCTAATAAAAGTGTAATGTGATTACCACTCCCTAAGTTTAGTAGCAGGAGGTATAAACTCAGTAACTATGTAATTGTTTGGTAAAAACGTAATAACATTATATATGCATAATTTTCTTTAGTATTATCCTAAAAAATAGTATACATTCATAAATAGAATTTAGTAGTCGGCAAATTTTGTAAAATCAGATCTACCATTAATTACACATCAGAGAAAATAAAAAAAAAACAGCGAGGGAGCACAAAATAGACTGCTATTACATCTTAGTAGACTTTAACACTCCGTTCTAAGACCCACCGTAGTTCGTTTATGTAAGTTTTTTCATTATACGGAAACTTAATTTATTTATTTTATTTTTCCTCTAGTTTCGGCTATCTAAATTGATAAGTAAATCAGTACTAGTACTATTACTACAATAGTAAAAGTACTAAATAAGTAGAAAATTATGTAAATATTATACAAATGGTATTCACTGGACTAAGTTTCCCCGATCGAGAATATGCGTAATTTTTGCGAATAAGTGAAATACGTATGGTAATAATGCGATTTCGCAAGAACTATACGTAGCAATTAATTGTTTAAAAGGATATCCCGAAAGCAACACCAACGATTGATAGAAGAACAAACAATTAATAAAGAACAATCTATCAGGAGATTATATTATTATGCTAAGGTTTAAATGGAAGAAAGTTGCACCACCTAAAAATATTCGTACACGACGGGAGAATATATTTTCTAACTTACCAAAAACTATCCGAGAAGCAAAAAACGCAATGAGTCCTATTAAATAGTGAAATCTTCTGATGCAAAATATTATTGAACTTGTAGTAAAATACATCAATATTTATATTAGAAAGATATTTGGAAGATACAAAGATCAAAACGACGTCAAACTTACGTCTGTTCCGGAAATAAGAGCTTTTATTGGTTTGTTATAATTAGCAGGTTTGAATCAAGGCTCTCGAAAAAATTTAAAAAAATTTCGAGCAGAACGGAAGAATTTTAGCGGCCATGGCATAAAGACGACTTAGATTTTTGTTAAAACACGTTTTGATAATAAACAAACCAGAAACGAAATACTTAAAATCAATAAACTAGCTCCGATAAGAGAGATTTTTGAAACATTTGTAGAAAACAGTCAATCTTGTTATACCGTTGCTAACTATGTAAATCTCGATGATATGCTTTTTGCTTTTGGTGGAAGGTGTAGGTTCCGCATGTACATTCCAAATAAAACTAAAATTTATGATATCAGAGTAGTTGCCACTGTCGACGCAAAAACATTTTACACTGATATTATGGAAATATATGCTTGTTAACAACCTGCTGGAGCATATAAAGTAGATAATTCATGTGCAGCAGTTACTACAAGGATGTGTGAACCCCTCTATGGAACAGGAAGAAATATTACGATGGATCGCTGGTTTGTTACTTGCAACTTTGTTATCCAACTGAAAAGAGAACACTGGCTAACGGTTATGGATATGATTCACTCCTAAAGAAAAAGGTTGCTCCCAATTATGAAAAATGTGAACGAACGCTCTGTAGGTTCCTCTGTTTTTGGTTTTGGGGCACATATATTGGTGACATCGGATGTACCCAAAAAGACTAAAAATGTGTTACTAGTGTAATCCTTTCATCACATTAATACAGTAGACAAAACTAGCAAGCAGCTAGACATGATTTTATTCTTTAATGATACCAAAAGTGGAGTAGATATTGTAGATAAAATGGCGTCATCTTACGATGTATCTAGAAATACTAAACGATGGCCAGTTGTTATTTTTATGGGGTCTTAAATATCTCCAGTATAAACGCTTTTGGAATTACCAAACATAATAATCCAAATACGCAATATACTAAATAACGAAGACAATTTATTTATTTGGAATTAAGGGCTACAACGTCAGGATTACATTCTCACATTCGACAAGCTGTTATGAAATACTCTGAAATGCCGACACAAAACCTGTCTAATCCACCACCAGGTAAAAGAGGGCATTGCAATAAAAAGAAAACACGAATTTTGCAAATGTGTGCATGGATCATATAGTAGCCTGCTGTGAGGATTGTATTCAGCAAAAAACCTAAGAAACTGTCCGCGTGATTATTTTTCTGTATTTTCTGTGCCATGGAATTTTGCTGACCTCGTTTTTTTTTTAAATACAGTTTCATTACTGTTTTGATTAATTTTTATGAAATATAAGAACAATTTGATTTTTGTAAGTGTGGTAAGTTGTCAAAAATATTATGTCAAATATATCACTTATTTTTGATCTACTTTAATTAATACAAGGTAGACATAATAAAATAAAACATTAGATGGAAGAAAGTACCCTATAAGTACAAATAAATATATTGTGTTTCAAAAGTACTAATTGAAAAAAATAAAAATGTAGCCTTATCTGTGGTCCCAATAGTCCACCGTCGTGCGGTCTTGTTATTATTTAAACGTTGTCGATCGGAGTGTTAAGGCAGCGTATTGTGTTCTTAGCAGATTACGATTATTATATTCAGCTATGATCAAATTTTGATTTGGCTTTGTCGAAACCATTTAAAACTAACAAATAACAGTGCCAGAGAGAATCGCATTAAAAAAAGTTATGAGAGACTCGGGAATAAACTTAAAGGCTGCGACATATATACTCGTTATATTCAAATAATGGCATATTTTGATGATATATATAGATCGTTGAAAGAGTTAGAAATGTAACAGATAAAGCCTTCACACGCATCACCTCTATAACTAAATATATGCCGGCTATATTTAAGAATGCAATAAAATACCTTAGGGGTGCAACATAAAACTATGGGAACGATGGAACAATTCTGCTACTTAGGGTACTTAGGGTCTGCAGGTGGTGGACTGTAAAACAACACATCCCAAAAATAAGAAAACGAATATGTGGCTAAACGCTGTTATTTTGGCCTAGGCCCGCAACTAAAAGCGGGAAATATGTCAAGAACAACAAACTGCAAAGTTTACAAAACAATAAAACGCATAGGGCTCACTTACAAATCGGAACCATGGGCAACGACGACTCAAGATGAGTTGCTACGAGTCTTTGAATAAAAAGCATCGAGGGCCGTATACGGAATTAACGAACAGGGTATGTGGAAAAGGCGATATAATTTTGAACTCAATAGACTTTTTGGTAATGCAGATATCGTGAAAACCATCAAAATAAACCGCCCAAGATGGATGAGCCATGCTATGCTGATGGAAGAAAGTGATCTTGCATAAATAAATGAATAATAATTTTAAATAGATTGGATAAAAGAAAAAGGAAAGAGCGGCCTAAACTAAGATATCTGGACGATGTACAGGACGATTTAAGGGAGATTGGAGTGAGGTAATGGAGAAGACAGATACTCGACAGGGAATGATCGAAGAATGTTTTGGGGAAGTTCAAGACTTACGAAAGCTTGTATCGTTAACTGATGATAATGACCCGGTAAATTATATATATTGTGAAGAATAACAGGGTGTTTTCCATATTGTAATAATAAATGCGTTGAGGATATGATGACCCCTTTTGGGGTTACTTAGCAACTGACGCTATATTTAAATAACTTCTGTTCAATAAAATAAATAACAAATAACTTCTGTTCATAATCACATATGGTAATCGAAACATATTTCTAAACACAATACTTGACCTACGTTAACGTTCTTGAAGCAATATTCTAATTGTGATTGTTAATACTAAAACTGTACTCGTATTTAAATATTTAATCATCTTAAACAGCCGTGCTTTACCAATGTCAGTATTTGGTTCAGGTTCAACTTAGGTTATTGAGTTTATATTACAAATTATTTAAATTTTTGTGAGATTTTTCTGTTTATTAATTAAGGGTAAATTCCCACACACTTATGGAAAATGTAATGTCACTCAAATGCAATAATATTTACTTGAATAGATTCCTCTCGAAATTACAAAAATTTATATGACCACTTATCTTTACTTGAATCGCTATAGATAAGTGGTCTTGTTGCATACTGTATTTAGTGTTTAGTATTTACTGTACTGTATTTTATTGGATACTGTCATTAGATTCTATAAAAATCGGAGCAATTTACTGAGTACCCACTATACCCTACCATACATTTAGTTTTTTTGGTCTTTGAGTATGATTTTCACGTATCCAGTGTGGATTTACCTCACTATAATGCTTTAAATTTCGACTATTTACATTTCGACTATTCCATTATGGCAATGTAAATAACATTCCCACATAGTCTAAATATTGCTTCGTCAGAAAAACATATCTTGTTAATTAAGTTCTCGTCGGTTACAAGTTTATGTAACGGTATCTCACTAAACTATAATCTAAGGTCGCATTCATCTTAGTTTAATTCTTGCAACAACTGGGATTTGGGCGCTTTCAGACTTTTGGTCCACTGTATATTTTAATTCCTCACAAGCATATTTTCAGTTTCCGTAGAAACGACAGATAAAAAGTGTTTTGATAAAGTGTGCCTACCTTATTCCCATTCCAAAAATGTATATATATTCATATTAAGTCTTCTTATAAAAAACGGAACTGACGGAAATGTGGAATGCGGACGGAGTTATATAAGGCAACTGGGAACGACACCCAACATGCTAAAGATGTCACATTGCATACATCCACATCATACCAAATTTTATTTCTGATATTTACTAAACTTGTTAGCCCATATATGAAAACAGAGCCGGATTTACAAAAGTTTAACGAACGTTTTTTTTTTTAAATAAAAATATCAAATTACTCATTGTGAATAAATCAGAAAAATGATTTATTCAAAATGAGTACAAATATTTGTTGGCAACAAATTAAAAAAAAATTGAAAAAAATTGTAATTTTCACAAAATATTAATTATTAATATTATTATTATATTATATATTATTATAACATATATTATGATTTTTACTGTAAAAGGGGGTTAAAGAATTATTGAAAATCAAACTTTTTTTGTTAAAATTACTTATTAGAATATAAACATTGTCTTTTAATTGGAAAAATACGAATTTATTTGAGGTTTAACCTATTTGCGAAACATGAAAGCTTCTGCATCATTATCTTCACTTGATGAGTTATTATTCACTGATATTTTTTAACAAATACTGTATTTTAAAGGCAGATATCGAGCACAATTTTATTAATCAAGTCTTGCCCAAGTACTTTTGCTCACTAGAGCATCCTCACGGGCATCTGAAATAAGCCAAGAAACGTTTTTTTTTTTAAATGAAGAAATTGATTAAACTCTATAAAAACTCAAAGTTAATGGATGATAAAAGTTTTTTTGTGATTAACGCTTTAGACTTACTTCGTCAGGTTCGGGCTATCTAACAATCCCAGAAAGCCATAAACATAAAATTAACAATTAACAAATAAATTAACATTAATTATTTGTAGTGTTATGTTCAACTTTATGATTAATTTTATGTTTATGACATTCTGGGATTGTTGGATGGCCCGAAACTGACGAAGTAAGTGTAAAGCGTTAAACACAAAAAACTTTTATCATCCATTAACTTCGAGTTTTTATCAAGATTAATCAATTTCTTTTTTTAAAAAACATTTCTTGGCTTATTTCAGATGCCCCTGAAAGATGCTATAGTGAGCGAAAGTACTTGGGCAAGATTTGACTAATAAAACTGTGCTCGATATCTGCCTTTATTTTTCATAATACTGTATTATGATATGAACATCCAAGATTTTGTCCAACATCCTATAGAACTCCCATAGAACTCCGAACGGAGTTCTATCAACGGCTTTCAGTCAACACCCTAATGCCCGGTAGAGTTTCCTACAGATCAAACTGTTTTTAAACTGTTTTTAACAGAGACCGACGAATCTTCATTCTTAAGAAATTACAAACATGGCTTACAATTTCTTTTTTAATAACTTATAATGCACATTTTTTAAACGTTTGACCCAAAATGCTTTTTTTGTATATAGCCACAACTAAATACTACTTAATATAAAATAAAACTAATTAAAATTTTATTATATAATTAATGAAATATATGAAAATATGTTTAACATGGTAAAAATATCTTTGTACGAAGCTCGGCAAAGTGAATTGCTAAAAACCTCTTTTGACAAAAGCCATCCGCATACATATACTGCTCTTGAGGCTATATACCAATAACTTCAGCTCATTTTTTCAGAAGTATTGTCAATTTATTATTCTGCGCAAAAGGACTTTAAGAAGGGACAATGTTCCTTACATTATTATCACTTGTACTTATTTATCAAAAAAATATATACGAAATACGAAACAATAATTATTCTTATATCTGCCTAGATGAATCGATGGATGCAGTACGCCGATATATGGTTTATTTACTGATTAAGGTGAATAAAAATGAACAATTAGAAAAATCTTACTTGAATAGCTCCAAGCACATTTTGTTTATGAAGAGTTGTCCAACTTTTATCTTCTAACTGCTGTACCTCACGAAAAACTTTTGCCTTTTTTCTCTGATACGGTTGATGTGGTGGCGACAAGATGAGGAACCCGGCTCCCCATTTGTGGGGCTATTTTTTTACGCCAATTATTTTGAAGACCTTAAAGTTTCATTTTTGAATTTTCTGATGATACCAATCCAGCAATTTTTTCTGTTCAATGAACACAATGAAATTATTACACAACAAATCCATTTTCTGAAATTATGCTTTTGTACCAAAAATACTCAATCAATTACATAAAACGCCAAGTCCGCTTTTAGAAAGTGTTACTGTAGTGAAAACATTTATTTCTTTTTAAGAAAACATAAGTTGGACAAATTTTATGAAAATAAAATAATACCATTAACAAAAATATAGGCTTTGCTACTGTTATTCAGGTAGCAAATATATAGTAGCAATGTGGATAAATGCCTATAAGCCAACCTAAAATATGCTCCTATAACATTAGTTGATATCGAAAGATTTTTTATTTATAAATGTCTGTATTCTGACAGAAAACATAAATTTTAAACAGAAAATATTGGGAAACATTTAATTGTCTATTATTTTTATAAAAAATCTAAAGTATAAAAAAAAACAATTATTGTAAGTTTTGGTTTTACCTATATAATCAGCTAGTCTATGCCACGTTACCTGAGAAGCATTTTGACAGGGATAAAGAGTGGAAAAAAATGAAGAAGAGCCAACTACGAAGTATACGAGCAGTAAAAGGAGCTTAAAATTACGACATATATGTAATATAGCACAAATAAGTATATGCCTAAGGCATATACAAATAATGCTAGCAGAATGACTAAATGGTCTTAAGAGGTCCAGAGAAAGTATAGGGAGCGGAAGAGAATAGAAAAGTTTGAGCGTGACTTAAAGGAAATTGGTGACTTGAACTGGACGAGAGCAGGAGAGGACAGAAGAAGATGAAGAAGTATCTTTCAGAACTTCATCAGGTAATGACATAAAGTATTTTAAACATAATCTTTTGTTCTAGGCCTACAAGGCCTGTCTTGCACTGTAAATAAATAAATATGTATAAAAAAGTTTGGCAAATTGGTTATGTGTATAAAATGAGAAAACTTTTTATTTTTGCTCCTTTTTCATCCTACCTGTATGATCGGCATTAAATGTCCGTCCGTCTATTCCTTTAAATACGCAATATTTTCTACAAACAGTAGACATAAATTAAATACTTAGACGCATAAATTAAAATCTTGACCGTTGTTTAACGTCAAGAAATAATATTTTCCCAACCAAAAAAACAATTTTCTTACAACAAATGCTGACGTGACCTGTGAAGCTTTAAACTACATATATTTTTTAAAGTGAAATTAAATATTTATTTTGATAATGAAGTTAAACTTTAAATTCATTTAAAACAGCCCTGGCTCACATTATCTCGTACTCTTAGACCTCCCGATGCATCACCATTATGCAAATGAAGCAATATGAAGTTTGACATATTATTACCCAGAAATATTCAGGACTTGCGTTGTGTTTAATTAATTCTGCGTATTTTATATTCTCCTATCGTCCCTTTGAAATTCGCGAAAAATGCTTTGCGGCCGCCATATCTTTATAGTCAGTGCTTGCTTTAAATCACTTTTGATGGCTTTTGTATAGAAATAGAGGAGATAAATGAGATACGCCGGTTTTTAATTTAACTTTATAGGGATCATGGGATAAGGCTTTGTAAAATTATTTCAGATATATAGATCCGTGAAAAACCAAATTAGTGTGCCAGATAAAAATGTCTATTAAATAATCGGCAGTTACGATTATTTCTGTTAAATATTGACCAAGGTGAAAACATATACCGAATATTAGTGAATAAATACCATGTCTTCTCCGATACTCTGATTTATGAGTGTTCTTTATTCAATCACATAATAACTATTAAGCCTTTGTAGAGTCCAAAACTCTATAATATTGGCAGACATTTTTGTAATATTGATTTGTGTAAAAGAAGTTATATCGCAATTCCTTCATGAAAAGAAGCCATGTCACAATCCACGCTCTACTTCACATAACCATAAATCCCTATCCCAAAAGCAGGAGTAAACCTAACATAAAATAAACAATTATTCGGGAAGACAATGGCAAAATACCCTACTAATTTTCCTTAATATAAACAATATGAAGCTCAACACAGCTCAAAAATATTATTGATCATGGCCCTCGGAAGTCAAGATTTGGCAAAGGAGGACATAAAATATCAAACTACGGGTCTTCCCTCTGTGGATAGCTTAAGACATAAAATATCACCCTTAAAGATGTTCGAGAACACAATTAGAACAGGTACATAAAGCGTTAAAAGTCTCTTTGCAGCAGAAAAATTCAATAATTTAATTCATAAGATTAAACGATTAAGAACTAATAATAGTGGCAAAAGAGATGGCAATAGGAGGTAGCTTAAGAGGCCAAAGAACGGAGGTAAAGAAACTAATAGAACCAAAATACATACAAAAGGATACGTGGATTGACTACCTAAAAAAGCTATGTGCAGAGGAAGAACAAACGACGCAAGAACCGGAAACAACAGAAATTACCAAAAATGAAGAACTTAATATAAATGTACAGGAAGGTCGGAAAATACTTGAAAACCTAAAGAACAGAAAAGCAGCTGGTAAAGACGGGATGCCAAACAATTAACAGCATTAATTAATAAAATTATAAAATGCAATAAAATACCGAAAGAACGGAGAACGAGCGCACTAATTCTACTATTATAAAAAGGAGATAAAAAACAGCCAAAAAACTACAGAGGTATAAACTTGTTAAATACTACGCTAAAACCTACAACTAAAATTTTACAAGTGCTAATAAATCAGAGGATAAGTTTAGCAGATGAACAACAGGGTTTTAGTAGTGGAAGATCGTGTACAGATGCAATATTCGTTATAAAGCAAGTTACTGAGAAATCACCTGAGTATAATAGACTAGCATTTCTGCGTTTCATTGACCTTAAAGAAGCGTTTGACAGAGTAAGACTCAAAGATGTAACCCATCTTCTCTATAATAGAGAAGTTCCCCTAAATATTATAAAAACTATCGATAACATCTACCAAAACAACAAAATGAAAGTCAGAATAGATGGACTTACAGAACCTATAAAAACAGGCAGCGGAATAAGACAAGGGGATTCATTGAGCCCCATGCTCTTCAATTTGATCATGGATTAAATCATCAAAACCGTTAACAAAGGAAGAGGATACAGAATGGGAAACAAAGCAATCAAAATGCTCTGTTACGCAGACGATGCAATATTGATAGCCCAAGATGAAGATAGTCTGCAAAGACTAGTCCACAGATTTAACATAAGAGCAAAAGAATTTAATATGAAAAAGCTAGAAAAACCATTACTAATTCTAATATTTGAATCTTACAAATCTAATATTCCTATTGATAGGGTGAAATGCTTTACCGGTCGGTGAATTTAGTTTTTTATTAGATTTTAATAAATTTAAACCATAATATTATCGAAGAATCGAATAATTTAGAATGTCAAAGTAGAAAACTTAAGTATCAAATAAACATTATCAGATATTAAGGTATCAGATTTGTATTTTAGTAAATATAAAAGAGTAAATATTTCAAGAAGGTATTATAAGCAAATTAGGCTTATTTTTTTTAGTAATCTTTTATTTATTAAACAAATGCACAGCTGTAATTAGAATAAACATTCAAAAACTTAGAGTTTTATCCCAAGATTATCTGGTGTGTCACTGGATGGGAATGAAATATTGTAAATGAGTCTCTTCCTTGGGCCTGCAAATGGAACTGAAACTAGTAATATCTGGATATTGCTAGCTTTGTTACCTCCAAAACAATTAAAAAAAAACAGTAGAACCAAGGACGGCTATTTTGTTTCTCTGAGGCTCAATTGGATAAAATTCTCTTGTAAAGCTCTCTTGTAGTTTATTTTCTTTCCTCCAGACTTCAAATGCAATCGCCGATCTTTTACAAAACTGGGTAACAGCTATCCATAGGTCGCTGGTTCATATTCAGCTCAAGGGGCCAATATATAAATTCGAATATAATTTTGATTGCCGTATGTCCAAAGTTTTCGATTGAAGATTTGACATGATTCTAAGTCGTGGAGTAAATGATTTATTGGTAGCTAATAAATTAGTACGCTCGACATAACTTTAAACTGATATACGTACTTAACGAGTTAAGTATTCTCATTAACCTACATACTATGTATATTAAGTATGTATATTAAGCTCAGACATAAAACTAAAATTCATCAGAAAAGCCGTTGATTTGTACCTTTGTACCTAGTAGCTTACACAAATAATGAAATTAATGCAATAGAATTTAGTAATGGATCTAATTCTACTGGAAAGTATATATATATATATATATATATATATATATATATATATATATATATATATATATATATATATATATATATATATATATCCATTATAGGCACTACTATAAAAAATATATCATTTTTGATACAATTATCGGTCACAGCTCATTCTTAGATTTATAGATTTTCTATAAATCCTAAAACTCTCTCCGTACTCTAGGCGGCAGGTTTGGCAATTATCGATATTTCCTTTCACAAAGCTAAATAGTAATTAGTCGTTAACCCATCTAACCGCAATTCCGTCAAAATAAAAAATGCCCACGCATAACCATAAATTCGTCCTTGATTGTCCTACCTAAATACGGCGAATAAGTCTAATTTTGGAGCAATCCTCCACTATCCAACTATACGTATATTGAGTGTGAAGAGTCGTAGTACAGTAAACATAGTAAAAACCTATGAAGTAATGTAGAAAATGTATTTCTGGTAGTTAGTTGTAAATACACTAAAGTAATTGAATCATAATTTAAGCTATACAAGTCTTTTATGAAATCTTTTACACACAATTTTCTTTTCTTTTTCTTCACTACAGGGATTGGTCTTTGCCTGTTCCGTATTTACAGGGGTAATATTGTTTTTTTTTATGACGAAGAAGAGTTAAATTATACCCTTATATAATAGTATATTACTTAATGAGGCAGAGAAGCATGACTTTTCTTGACGCGCCCGATATTACGCACCGAACGAAGAATAACACATGCTGTATGAGCCGGAGTATGTTGTGTGAGCACGGAACAAGACGATATTCTAGCCTAAAACTCAATTAAACTTTAGGGATGCAATATTTTTTTTTATTTTGGCATGTTGTGACCTTCTTGTGGTTCTATTTTTCTCGTTTATCTTATTGTTTTTGTCTTATATTGTAAACTGTTTGAGATCTGTTAGAAAGACCTGAACTCTATTTTATATCAGATGGTACGATTGAGTGTGGATGAGGTTGATTAGGTGATTAGGTCTTAGACCTAATTTGTGTTTTTCTGATCTGACGTAAACTCATCGGTTGACTTATACTATACATTGTAAGTCACAAATTCCGCAGGGTATATTAAATTCTCTTGGATTTTCTATTGTAAATATGGCCTTTGATTTTTTTAGCATTGATCCAATTGTGTGTCGTAGTATTTATGCGTATGCTATGTTGTATTTTTATAAGAAACATCCAAGGAACTATGAATAGTTTCCCGTTCACTTCTAAACAAACCACAAAATATGCTTCGCTCGCGTACTTACCACAAATCTTGAACAAGCTTACCAAACTTTTCAAAAACTTATCTGTAAAAATAGCCTTAAAAACATTAGAAGCATAGGAACATTATTTTCGAAGACTAAAACTCCATTGGAATATTTAGAACAAACTAATATCGTCTATTATATACCCTGTGCAGAGTGCAACTATTGCTGTATTGGGTAGATCAGCTGCTCTCTTTAAGGTCGACTAACGTCCCACAAAAGCGACATCAGGATTTCTAAACCATCTACAGTTTTTTTGCTTTCGTAAAATCAGTATCGATTTCACGAAAGCAAAAAAACTGTACAAACAACAAACTTATCATAAGCGATCCCTCCTTGAAATGTGCCAAATTCTAAAACATCTAACTTTTATAATAAAAAAAAACCGACATTGATAACTTAAGCCAGATGTATTACTTTCTCATCATACAGAACAAATACAAACCACCATACAGTACAAATAAGAACTTTCATATCCCTTATTTTTTTTAACGAATAGTCTAAATTGGTCCATTCTCCATGAAATAAAATATAAAAAATTGTTTAAACCTTTTAAAAATTACAATGCTGGTATTGATTCTTGGCTTCTACGACATCTGGAATTCCCATGACTATTTACCAAATAGCCGAATGTGTTAGAGAAGCTCATGCAAAATCCTTATCTCCTTTCAATATAATGTCAGAATTGTAGAAAAGTGGAATTTATCCATTTAATTCTCTAATCTTTGATGACACAAACTTTTTAACATCAGCAGTATCCGTCAGGCTACAAAGGGAAGATGTCCTCGATTATAAATTACCTGGACCTGCCACCTTATAATTTCGTAATGAGACTACACCAGATACTGAACGTGCTGGACCACCTGTCGCACAACTTCAGAACGAGATTACTCCAGAAAAAAGTAAACCTGGAGCATCTAGCACAGAATTTTAGCTAGAAACAACTATGGATAATAAACTTCCCACATTTGCTAGTCCAGAAGACTTCAGAGGGTATCCTAAAAGCACCACCCCGTAAAGCTAACAGGAAACCTAGAAAGCGAGGTCAAAGCACAATTATTACTGACACACCCGAGAAAGATGCATTGACAGAGAAAAAAGAGGAACAGGGAAAGCACTAATTAGTAAAAAGGTTAAAGATCGTTTAAAGAAATTCCCTACAATAACCAAATTAATTAAATGGGAAAAAAACAGTGTCTGACTCCAGTGAAGAAAGTAATATCCAACTACCCGATTCCTCAGGTGATGATGATAATTGGATTTCTGAACAACCTGATGAAGAACCTGACTATTTTCAAAGTGCTAATAAGGGCGATTTCGTGTTGGTACGTTTTCCTAAAAAGATCTACTATGTTGGAAAGCTACTTACCGATGTTAATCGCCAAAATGATTATGAAATGTCATATTTACGAACATGTGACAAAATGGGTAGTTCTTTTCGATTTCCTTCACAGCCTGAGTTAGCTCTAGTGAATAAAGTTGATATAAACATGGTTTAACCTCAACCCGTTTCCATGAAAAATCAACGCTTGGCAGGTTATTATAAATTAATTATTGACGTTACGACTTATCGTTAGGTGTTCGATAAGGGCTTTACGTGGCCAAACATTTTCTTAAGACACTAGATGTAATGTTTCACTGTGTACTGGTTGTGGTATACAGTGAAACAATTTTCGGTTCTATTTTTTTTTTCATTTTGTGAATTTTTAGCGAGTTTCGTCCTTAGAATGTAAAGATGTTAACATGTTAATATATATCTATATATTAGTAATGTGTTCAATAATCATATTCTACTGACATACATTACCGACTTGAAGGTTATTTTCGAGTCGCTTTTAATTCCCACTGTAGCATATTATTTGTTGATGAGTTGTGGTCTGTAGGCACGCGAACACTTCCAGTTATCGATCATTCGCACATTGCAGTTATTTTAATGGGCTTTTTGTAGACGACGTTGTTTAACATTTGCAAATTGGAATTAATTACTTTTGGAAACTATTGGAATACATAATAAGTAAGTTATTTTTAGTTAAATTGTATTACAGTATAGTTGCTACACATTGAGTAAACGGATTCATAACTGAAAATATTTTCATAGTATACGGCACATCCACACCAGCTACTCTTTATTTGTAGACGCGGTGCGGAAACGTCTATTTGCTTTAGTATTTATCTTTTCAAAGGATTAAATTACCTGAGATAATCAAATTGGGGCGCACAGTTCTCTTAATTAAGGTAAAAGCTTTGCGGTACATATGATTCTTATTACTTTAATTTCTACTATTAGGGTAATTTTTGGGGTAAGTTTTGATATATGATCGTGTGAGTAAACGGGGTTAATCTGATATGAATGCTTGTTCTGACATATTTTTATCAAAGAATTTTGACCTGTTTTTATTTAGAAGCAGTTATTTAAAAGGACTGGAGGCTAAGTTAAACTTCTATCAGCCAAGAGAAAAGGTTAAATGTAGATCAGCATTCGCCACTAACGATCATTTACTAGTGATAAAGAATTTGGTATAGAAATCTGTGTTATTGTAAATAAAAACAAACCTGCACTGTATTTATCAAGTTAAAATATTGACAGAATATCGAATAGTTACCAAAATGCCAAATGCAGCAAGCGTAGGACTATCTTAAAAAGAAATAAATAAATTATGTATACATACCAAGGAGCATGGTAAGGTACTCTTTTACCGTATCTCTAAAAAAGCTATTCAAGAACCTTTTAGAACATCTAAACGAGTACCTTATCAATATGAGAGAAAAAGAAATTGAGAGATCTGGCATTTGAGATTCACAGATGACATCGTCTATATATCTTCTCGTATGACATGCAAAAATAATATTAAAAAAATGATATCACGCTTCCTTGGATGTTGGAATAAAGATAATATGAGCAATATGCAAAAAATTACCAATCTGGTGCTAAATCGTAATATTACTATTGATGTAAAGGACATGGAGCAGACTGCGTCGTATGATTACTTAAGGCACGAATTTCGATTAAGTGAATAAAACCAGACATGTGAGCTCCCACGTGGCATAAGATTATCCTAGTACCCATACAAAAGTTAGAAAACAAGATTTGTTTTACTCAGAGGGCCATGGAGCGCCAGATGATGGATGTCTCTCTGGGAGACGGAATCCAACATAAAGAAATACGTCGTAACACAAAAACAACCGACGCTATCCAAAAAATAATGTCCCTAATATAGAATCGGGAAAGACACGTCGCCAGATTATTTGACAACCTATGGACAAGACTCGGGTGGAGGCCAAGACAACAAGCACTACAGAGCAGATGCCACCCACCAATCAGATAACAATCACTACCTTAAGCGTGTTGGCAGTAATTGGATTCAAGCCGTACAAGACAGAGACAAATGAAATTAATAATGTTAATAATGTTAATGAAGATGACGAAAATATTGGTTTTTAACTTTTGTCGAAAAATAGGAACACGAAGAAAAATACTAAAAACTGTATAGCTGGGCTACTTTTATAATCTTCTGCATTAATATACCGAAAAGAAGACATGGCAAGTTATAAACTCACTATTCAAATATTACCACTTCAATGAAGCCAAAATATTACAAAGATTGTATATTAATAATTTAAAATAATAAGATAAAATTTACTTTTATTGTATACTTCATAAGAAATGCTTTCTCGTAATTGCATATTTTTAGATTTTTGTAATATTTCTTTTGCATTGTGTTGATCATGGGTCTTTTATGAATCCCAAACATATCATAATGGCGAACCGTTCTCCATAGTCTCTTTTACTTCACTATTCGGTGAGTTATAAGAAATTCCATTCGAATAATTTTCAATAGCAGCCAAATCGCAAAATTTATAAATACGTATACATAACAATTCAATATAGATACGCTTAAAATTCTAGATTCACTATGCAAAATCGGTAAAAATGAATTCTTTATTCCAAGAAATTAAAGTTCCAATATAAAATACCCAAAATGAAATTTTTTTTTTCAATATTATTAAGAAATTACACAATTATTGTGGTTATCGCTTCTCAGAAAATAGAAAAATAATAAAGTGTACTATCATTAAAACTATGAATGAAAATATACATATTTGCTTTATATAAAGGGTGATTCATTTAGAGGTACTTTTTTTGGTGGGGATTTGATTGGAGAT
Organism: Diabrotica undecimpunctata; assembly: GCF_040954645.1. Lineage (NCBI taxonomy): Eukaryota > Metazoa > Arthropoda > Insecta > Coleoptera > Chrysomelidae > Diabrotica > Diabrotica undecimpunctata. Next base: position 92,809,775 of record NC_092807.1, on the reverse strand, counting down.
CGTGCATGAATACTGTCAAACTGACATTTCGCTTTTGTTCGGTATTATTTGACATTTCATGATGAAAAGACTTAGCCTGGCACAGCGTCTGAAAATTATTAAGTTGTATTTTGAAAATGGGAGTTCTGTGAGGAATGTGTTTCGTACGCTTAGAGCAATTTATGGTCCACATAATCAGCCTACTGAACGTACAATTCGCTTTACGATTAGTAAGTTTGAAACCCAGTTTTCATTATTGGATAACACGCGACCAAATAGACCACATTTAGCACGTACTGAAGAAAATATACCGGCGGTAACGGATAGTGTACTTGAAAATAATGAAGAATCGATTCGTCGCCGTTCTCAACAGCTTGTCTTGTCATATGGCATATTTTACGTAAGTATCTTGGTTTAAAAGCATACAAACTTCAATTATTGCAAAGCTGAAGCCTACCGACCTTCAGAGTCGTCACCGTTTCAGTCGGTGGGCTCTTGATAAGTTTTCAGAAGATCCACTGTTGTCGAGAAAAATTTTGTTTTCAGATAAGGCCTATTTTTGGCTTAATGGGTACGTTAATAAACAAAATGCCCGTATTTGGGGCGATGAACAACCCAAAAAGGCTCAACAGTTGCCATTACACCCTAAAAAAACAATTGTTTGGTGTGGTTTATAGGCTGGTGGAATCGTTGGTACATAATTCTTTAAAACAGAGGCCCGCCAGAATGTTACTGTGAATGAAGACCGTTATCGTGCCATGTTAACGGACTATTTGGTACCTGAAATTGAAGCTCGTGGTCTCGGCGACATTTGGTTTCAACAAGATGGCGCCACTTGCTATACAGCCAGTGAAAGCATGGCTTTACCGCGAGAACGATTCGGTGAACAAATTATTTCACGCTTTGGGCCAGTGAATTGGCCGCCTAGATCCTGTGACATCTCACCTCTAGCCTTTTTCTTTTGGGGCTACCTAAAGTACAAAGTCTACATGAATAAACCAGATACGATTGAGGCATTGGAGGTCAATATTACTCGAATCATTGGTAAAATACCAATCGAAATGCTGGAACGAGTCATGGAGAATTGGAACTTCAGAATGAACCAACTTAATCGTGGTCATGGCCAACATTTGAAAGAAATTATCTTTAAGAAGTAATTGTAAAGAATAGTTCTTTTGTATGATAATCAATATTTTCAAATAAAATTTATTTTATTCATTGTTTTTTCTTGTTGAAAAAAGTACCTCTAAATGAATCACCCTATATAAAGCATAAAGTAAATATAAGCTAAATTTGCTTTATTGACCTGAAAAAGTCCTAAAAAATGATGATTTCGCGTCAGAAGTGCACAAGATCATTGATTCTTTTTATATTTCTAATTTTTATACTCTTTAGGTCTCCTTTCACTTGTTGTCTCCATCATTCATCCATTGTCTTGCATCCTCTTTGTTTTCCCCTTTTTAGTCCCAGTACTTTTCTGATAATCTTCCTCTAAAAACTTTCAATTGCTCTTATTCTCTTGCTGTTAATGTAAACGTTTCTGCAACATATACTACTATTGGTCTTATGGTCATTTTGTAGATTTTCAGTGTTGTATTACGGCTTATCTTCTTATCTCCAAACTTTTTTTATTTTTATAAAACGCTGTATTTCCTGCTTAAATTCTTCTTTATATATCTACACTTTTATTTCTTCTGTTGACTAGTACTCCCAAATAATTAAATCTTTCAACCTCTTCGAAACTGTGTGCAACTATTGTCAGTTCTGTCATTTGTGTCTTCTTTTTCTGGCTTTCATTGATGTATTTTGTTCTATTTTCAGTTTGGCTTCGTTTTCTATTTCTTGGAAGGTTTTCTTTATTGCCTTTTTATCTGTTGCTACTATGGTAATATCGTATGGTATATTGAAAAGCTTGGATTATTTTTGCCAATTATTATCTTATGTCTGGTAATTTGAATTTGATTTTTAAATTTTTGAATAAATATGTAAATTCTTGCAAAGTCTGTAGCTCTCATATGCAGTTAATTATAAAGAATCTTAACGTGCGGCATAATATTTTTTGGCCAGTGGAAATTAATCCAGTACAAAAACAATATTTTAATAAAATAAGTAAACTCGAAGCTTGTTGAACAGTTTGAGTATCGCGTTCCTTTTCAATGATTTCTTGTAAACATTGCATGAGATCGTCTTTGTGACTAAAAATGGTGATTACAGCTCGGCTATTGAATGTTGAAAGAGTATCTGATCCCCGATGCAGATATTTAAAGATTTTCAAGACAATTAAATTGAGCTAGTGTGCATAAGTATGGATAAAATAAGCATACGGAAAAGAACGTAGAATTATTCTTTGAACTCCATTAATTTTGCAATAGGACAGCGGCGCCATCATAACTTTTGTCAATTATTAGGAGTATTGTTCAAATTATTTAGTTGCTCCAACATACACTTATTAATGCCCTCTGTTAACCAGGTAAAAAATATCACAAAATAGTTTAAACATTTGGTTGCCAAGGGTATATTTTAAAATTAAAACCATTTGATCTTAAACGGAAGCGTCCGTAGTTTCATCAGAATCGATTATGAGTGACATATAACATTGAATCCAGCACTTCGTTTTGAAAAGTGTTTAAAGTTCCCAAAAAGGTTGTATTATTTTCGGTTAAATGTTTTTGCAATATCTCCTATTAAGTCCCCAAAATACTCCAGGATTGGTAAATGTCAAACTGTCAACGTTACCTCTTAGAACTATTGAAAACGCTCCGCAAAATAATGCACATTATTCTATTTAAAACATACCTGTTTTTGGCCACTATTTCGCTATGTTCCTTTATCAATCTTCTGAAGGCCGAATCTAACTGTGATTAAATATTTACTGATCCTAATAATTGGTATTTAATACAATAATGGGTATGTTTAGAGGTAATGGTATGATTTTTAAATTTTTTTCTGAAATATGTTTAATGTCATTTACACCCCGGATAGTCCAAGCCTTGTTTACTTAACAGGGCTTGTCGGGTCCAGACAAGTGTAACGTGTAATATAAGATTACGTGTAATTGATCATCAACAATGTGGACGTCATACGAACGTCCACACGAATCGTGTAACGAATCTTGGTTTTCACCCAGTTGCAACGAACATCCGAATAAAGAGGTCTTGATACCAGGTGCTGCTTTTATTTGTATGTATTTATTAACTGAAGACCGGAAGAAACGTTCGGTGCATCGATGGTAGAAAACTGAATTGTATCAGAAAAGATCTACTTTACTCGTGGAATTAAAATCTCAACAAATAAGTGCCTAATATAAAAACCAGGATGTCGCCTTCCAAATTTTAATATTTATTAACAAAGATTGCATCTAAAATATCAAGACAACAGGAGATTCATATACTAGCCTTCAATACACTTAGTTTTGACTTTTTTTTACTTTTCCTTTTTCCCTTCGATGTGAGGCAAGCAAACATATTATTTTGTTCTTGTATTCTTCTACATCTCTTTCCAAATGAAAAGCGATATCACTCCAAGCATCACTTTTCAGATTTTTAGAAGTAATTCTCGTTTTTTGGATCCCAAATACCGGGATTTTCGTGATATAAACTAATAGGTTTCAGTGACCATTGTAACGGTTAGATTACCTACAACATTGAGATCACTTAGAAGAAGTTGAAAATTGGGGACAAAAATTGCTGGGCTCGAGATAGTGTGCGTAAAACAAACCGGAACGTTTGCGAACGGCTACTCTTGATTTGATTGGAGAGCTGGACGTAGGTAAGTGAATGAAACAAGAAGACTGGAATAAAGTAACTACAAAAAGTGAATCAAAAGAAGTACTTACATGGATCTCCTGGACAACCACAATACAAGAAGGTTCCTTAGCTATTTAAAATGGACGCCGCTTAAAAGAATCTTCCTGCTGAATGAAAAGATAGGCTTTTCTTTCCTAAAAAATACAAAAAGTGGTTAGAATGTTTTTAAAGAAAATAATACTCTTGGTTTAGGGAGAAACATTATATGTTTATTATTATCTCACCATTAACAATTACAAATATAACTAATAATAACAAAATAACAAAAACAACTTACAATGTTGCTATCGATTTAAAATCTAGATGTTGGGGTCACTATAAGAACTAAAGTTATTAATAGGCGATATTTTGAAGCGGAAATAAATTATTACAAATGAAAAATATCTTTTTAAACGGAACTATGCAGAGAGGTTAACCTTCTTAAATACAAAACACTCCAATAACAGAAACGTTAATGGAGTTTAAATATCTAGGCATTACATTATCTAGCTTAAAATTAAAATCTTAAAACAGAAGTTGAAGATCAAGTGAATAGAGCAAATAGAGCCGCAGGTTGCCTGAATGAAACAATATGGAGAAATAAAAATATCAGAAAATAAATAAATGGCAAAATTTACAAAACAATCACCATACCAATAATGATATACGCAGTAGAAACACGACCTGGCACAGAGAGGACAAAAAGAATGTTAGAAACAGCAAAGAAAAATTATTGATAGTAAACCCTATGGGACAGTTATTGTTCTGAAGCTATATTCTTGTGGCATTTTAAATTAATTACTATTTAAATGGAAATAAGCTACAATTAAAGGTTAAAATACGTTTATTGACGTTTTAATTTCCACTTCGGAAATCGTTCTCAAATTACAAACATTAGTAAATTAAACAAATTTTGTTTTTTGTTAGTTAGTGAAAAATTCTTCTAATAATTTAATTTTATCTGACTCATCTATATTGACAATTCAGACATACATTTTACATTTTAAAGTAGACGACTTTAAAATGATATTGCCAATATTGTTAAGTTGCGTTCCTGGGACGACTTTACTTATAAGATAGTTCATTCAATTACATGAAATCAACTTTAACTTGAGAATATCCGTCAGAACAGATCATAACATGTAATTTGTCTTTAAAAAGACAAATACATGCCATGATGACAGTAAAATTCTCCTGTTAGTGATTCTATAGTATATTATGAGGGAAAAACCAGGAAAAAAAACAAAGAAAAAAATCATAATACTATCCCGACATGGTAAGTATTTGATCGTGCATTTAGTTTAGCTTCAATAAACACCAAATTCCGATTTTATATGTTTGTTATTTAAAAAACATAAATGATGTATTCTCTATATGTTACTGACTTACCAATATGGGTAGTTTCCTTTTAATATTAAAAGAGGAAGTTTAAAGACGAATTACATGTAATGATCTTTTCTGACGGATATTCTCAAGTTAAAGTTGATTTCATGTAATCGAATGAACTATCTTATAAGTAAAGTCGTCCCAGGAACGCAACTCAACAATATTGGCAATATCATTTTAAAGTCGTCTACTTTAAAATGTATAATGTATGTCTGAGTTGTCAATATAGATGAGTCAGTTAAAATTAATTATTAGAAGAATTTTTCACTAAGTAACAAAAAACAAAATTTGTTTAATTTACTAACGTTTGTATTTTGAGAACGATTTCCTAAGTGGAAATTGAAACGTCAATAAACGTATTTTAACCTTTAATTGTAGTTTATTTCCATTTAAATGGTAAATAACTTATGGGACATAGCTAGAAGTACATATATACCACGTAGATACAAGGTGAAGAGCATCAAGGACTGGGTAAGAAATAGAAGGGTAGAATGGAACGATCATTTAAGCCGAATGACAACAAATAGTGTTGTAAAGACGTTAAGAGGCGGTTCCCAAATACAAAGACGATCAATAGGAAGACCACGATGGAAACGATGGAAAGATAACATATTGGAGGCACATTAAAAACAGACACAAGTCATGTCTGCATAAAAAGAAGAAGAAAAAAAAGATGTAAAAGATACCAATTTCTAAAAATATTCAATATATTTATATGCGATATGCATTAAAAAAACTACAATTAAACATCTGTCATAAAATTAAGGATTAAAATTTAAAAACTCTTGTCAGTTTTACTCACTATCCTTTTGCTACTTCTATAAATATAAATGAAACATATATATGCGTAGAGAAATTTCGCCAGAATTGAGTAAATTAATTATTTCAGCTAACTGGTAAAATTTCTGCCGAAAGTTGGGCGGACGCTCAGAGACTAATGATAAAAGGCTGTCAGATATACACGAAACAATACCGAAAAATAAAAATCTCATATCTATTTTTATTTCCAGTAGTTTTTAAAAGAATCTGGTAATTTAATTAAATGGTTTTGTACGTGTAGTTTTGGTATTAATTTAATACCTTATATATTAATGTCTATAAGGAAATACAAATGGAAGGGGTAAACTCTTATCTTTCGTAAACTCTCTTAGAGTAAAGATAATTTACAACGTATGCTGATCCGTTTAATATAACCGCTAGAAAATTTAACACTTTGATTTTCCCAAAAAAAGACAAAATACATGGTTATAACAACATGGATAATAGGACAAAGGATGTATTTTAAATATCTAGGTATAACATTATCTAGCTACGGAAAGCTCAAAACAGAAGTGGAAGATCAAGCAAATAGAGCAAGCAGAGCTGCAAATTGCGTGAATAAAACAATATGTATCTTATATACCAGGCACAGTATCATTATCAATGACTGAGTGAATAGTTGTTTTCCTGATACAATATCTATTGGAAGAAGGTCGTGAAGGAATATAGGAAGGAATAGCTGGATTTATAGTATTTGTCTTTCCGCTTGGCTCAATTTCTAATATCAAAAAATTCTGCTAATATATAAAAAGACGAGGACCGCCGCAAGAAATTTCAGGACTTCCCCTAGATAAGTATCAGTCGTGTTTTTTAGAAATAAGGATATTCTAGTTGTAAGATTTCTCGACAAACGGAATGTCTATGTTTTGACTACAAAACTTACTGCTGGTTTCGAAGAAAAACAAAGATATGAAATTTAAACAAAGTGTAGAGTTTCTTACAAAAAGCCTGCACATATAGAGCATTATAACATAAACATGGGTGCAGTAGATATGATTGATCAAGAAATCGAAAAAATTAGTTCAAAAAATTAGAAGTACACATCCTTCATAGAATCGTGTTGAACGCTAGAGTCATCTACCAAAATGCCTCCAACAAATAAATTCCTTTTGTGGAGTTTACGCAAAAATTGTGTGACGAATTACTGTCTCATTACAATCTGCAATATTCTGCATATCGCGAATCTTTTAATAATACGCAGAAAAAGAAGACTTCAAAACCCAAGAAGAAATTGAAAGTGGAACATAACTTGATTAGACTTGGTAAAGATAAACAAAAAATGCGAAGGTGTTTTGTTTGCTATAACATTGCTAAAAATAAAAATACGTTTCTTTTTTGTTTCGACTGTGATGTAGCTTTGTGTTCCAAAGAGCATTTTGACCAGTATCACGACAAATAAAATTATTCTTGTGGCATGGTATTATTTCAATAGGATTTTTCGTTTATTTTGTTTTCCCAAGTTCCCATATTTTTTAATAATTTTCGTTAAAAATGGTATTTTATAGATAAAACTTAATTTAGCTTACATACTGTGTAGAATAATAAATTTAATACAAATATTTGTTTCTAAAATTGGTGTTATTATTACATTTACCTTGTACGCTCGAATCCGTATTATAGGAGCCGACTTGCCGAATGACGGTCCGGCATGAAGGGTTAGACTGGTTAGAAAGGTTAAGACTGATGGTAGAATATAGGAACAAACAATTATTGAACTCAAGAATATTTATCCCAAAGGTTCTGTTGTGAGCACTATCTAATGAAGTTTTCTGATATGCATATAATAAGAAAGCATGTGAAGATTATGAGAGCTATTTTATGTATAAGGGAATAACATTTAGTCAATGACCAGTATGGTAGGACCCGATAATTTCATGTTAATTTACCTGAAGGGTTAATTCGAACAGAATATTGCAATTTGTGCCACAGGGACTGTGACAACAGTATCACCAAATAGGGACTTAATTGTAAAAGAAACATTGCGATCGATATATTATCCTAAATAAAAATACTGTTGAAGAATATAGTCCGATTTTACGTAAAAATTGTCTTTTTATTGATTTAAGTTTAATTAGTATAATTAATATATGAAGATTATTTCGTATACAAATTTTAAAAATAAAATATAGAAGTGGCGTATAATTAGAATATAGAAACGTCATAAAAACAATTTATTATAAGATAACTGGTCCATTTACTTTTAAATGAAATGGAAAGGAGGTAATACAATTTTCTATTATTGGAACCCATTCATGTAAGCTTTTCAGAAAATCGAATCGAATCCTCGTCAGCACAATGATTGCACCTGCTGGCCACAATAACATAATTTTGTTGGAAACTTTCTTGTTCTTTAAGTATCTAAATTATTCGGATTCTCAGAAGTTTTAGGTTTAAATATCTTTTATTAAAACTCCGGTTTATAGTAGTTAGAAAGTACGTTAGCTTTAAACTTCTTTTATTATTTAATGTTTAACTTAATTATTTGCAAAATATTCTTTTTCTAGAATATTTAGCCGATTTTAGGTAATAAGGTCAACAATAGATCAACTCTGTAAAGTAAAATGAATTTTAAATACATCTTCGGATCACGCTATTGATGTTCATAATATAACTTTAAACATGCTTATGATTTAATAATGAGTATCAAGTTATATCTTAAAAAACTTCAACACCTGCTCGAAATATATAATGCTATAATGAGATTGATTCAACACCAACGGTCCGCATACCTAAGGAATTTCATCTGTCGGTACGTTTACAGAAATATTAAAAATAGGTCCAAGACAAAGCGATGCGCTGACTCCAATTTCGCTATTTAATCTGGTTCCTGAATATTTCCTAAGATGTTACATTCTATTCTTCACTATATAGCGAAACAGACACATTAACACTAAGATGAAGTCAAGAATTGATAAGCCAGTATAAGACCAATAATGACATATGCCTTGTAGTATAAAAATTTCCTTATAACTATCGAATATTTAATGTATTAAAATTTATTTGATACGCCCTTCGCTGGTATATAATAATACCCTGAAGTTTCATTTACCCAGCTGTTTGGACGAGATATCTAAGAAAATATTAACTGCGTAGATAACATTTGCGTTTTAATTAAATAAATTTTTACAATTTTGAAAGCTCAATACTCTTAGTCCAAAAATCCAATATTAAATAAAAAGCGTAATTAAGTTTCGATGGACTGACAGCGAGAAACTGGACGGGGGCTGAGAAGGAAAGTGGAGAAGCAGATTGGGTTCGGAACAGATAAGATCTCGGCATGCAGTTTTTAAAACCGGCAATTTTTTTTGCTTAATTTTATGAGTTAAGAGGTGAATTCAATATTAAAATGCTATTTGGTAGTCTTTGTTTAGTGACTTATTTATCACCGTCTTGTTGGAAACTGTAATCCATGAGAGAGGTTTTAAAAAAACAGTGTTTTCAAGGTTTTAAGAAGTCCACATGGTTTTAAGTGAGAATTAAGCAGCTGATTTTTGAAGAATACATTTTGTTATCTATCACGATAATCTAAAGCCCAATTCAATGTTTGACCTCCCCAAGATTTTTCCATTTTGTGTCTCCATGAGCCACTCCAGATCATTAGCAGTTTGTGAAGGACAGTGTGTTTGATTTGTATTCAATTCCAAGGAAAGAAGAGCCTTTCTTTCTATCCAGCAAGAGGATTTTTTTAAACGGCGTCCAATTTAAATAGTTTAGGAATCTTCTTGTGTTTGTTGCCCAGGAAATCTCTGCCCAGGAACAATTTTTTCTGTTTTATTTTTTGGTGTAGTTAGTTTCCCAGTTCCTCAAATAAAGAAACCTTCACGACCCAGCTCTCCAAACATAATAAGAGTAGCCGTTAGCAAACGTTTTAGTTTATTTGCTTACCCTATCTCCAGTCCAGTAATTTCTCAGTTCTCCTTTCATCTTCCTATACGCAATTATATATTGTTACAAGTGACACCCAATGTGGTAAGCAAAATAAATTAAAGTGAAGACATTAGAAGAAAAGGTAACGTACAATGTATAAAAAAATGGACACAAAAAAGACAAAAAAAGGATGGAATAACCACATAAACAGAATGGAGGAGACTCGTGTCGTCAAAATAGCAAGAGATAAATCACCAATCAGCAGAAGTCTCGGACGAGTGCGCAAAAGATGGAGAGGAAAAACCTCTTATAAAGATTTCTTAATAGTGTTCTGAAGCAATTTTCCTGTGGCATTTTAAAGTTATTACTATTTAAATGGGAATAAGCCAAAATTAAAGGTTAAAGTACGGTTATTGACGTTTCAATTTCCACATCGGAAATCGTTCTCGTTTTCGAAATCGAAAACTGAAGAAAATTAAAAGCTTTGTTTCTAGCTTGCACTATGTTGTAGAATTTTATGGCTGAATACCTTGAACCATTTTTGAATCTTTCAAATCGACCAAGCTCTGGTATGAGATTACTGTTGTATTTGGTGAGATAATTGTAAAATCTCTACATGCACATTGTATTGGCTATAATGTGCAACAAACACTGAATAATGTATACAAAACGTAAAGTTAAAATTTTAAAAGCTCTAAAGGAGTTTCTACATTCTGCTCTATAACAGATCCCGGAGACAATACGAACACACTTTCTTTTTTGTCACGTGTGAAAGGTTCCTGAAAAGAAAAAGTTGTCAAGAAAGTTTTTTCGATAGATTAGCTATATGTTGTTTCCAGTTTAATCCTACATCCAAATGTACCCCCAGAAACTTCGCCTTGGTTGCATATTGTGGTAGAGCAACGTTTCCAATACCAGTGTGTTGAATTCAGAAGGGTGATAGCTTACATAGAAAGTAAGGTCATCAGCAAATAAAACAGTGTTAACTGTCTTATTTTAAGAGTACAATAGATCAATAATATAGATAAGAAATAATATCGGATCCAAAACGGAGCCTCAAGGGACACCAAACATCAGATTGTCTTTGAAAATCACACTGGTTAAAGTGAACATACTGATCACGATTTGATAGATAAGACTCAATTAGTTAAATAGCATTACTATAAAAATTATAATTAGGAAGTTTTCTAAGCAGAATACTATGTGTGACACAATTGAAAGCCTTAATAAAATCTAAAGACGATGCAAGAGTGTCAAGATATTTTTCAAAAGCTTGCAAAATATTGCTAATGAAATGATCAATATCTAGTTTTTGTTGTTTTATTTTTTTGTAATCCGTACTGGTTTATGGCAAACAATTTATTAATTTCAAAATGCAGATTAACTTAATTTTTTTAAATTCGTTCATAAACTTTTGATAAGATGGGCAGCAAAGAAATGGGTCGATAATTGTTGTAATCATCAATAAAACCTTTATTCTTAAACAGAGGTACTACCTTTGCAGTTTTGAAAATTTGAGGATAACTATTACAAGATTTTAACTAATTTGTTAAAGTTGTTAAAGGTTAAACAATTATATTTTTAATCGTTTTAATAATTTTTGTGTTAAATCCATCAGGATCTGTGCTGTTACTTTTTTTTATTTCTAAAATAGTTAAGTCAACTTTACTAAAGTTAAAAGCTGAAACACGGGATATTTTCCTGTGGTATACACTTCAAATAGTCATCAAGAGTTAGCTGACAAACCTTAAGTTCATTTATTACTCTCTCAGCAGTTGAACAGAAGTGGTTATTAAAACTATCTCCCTTGAGTTTAGAATTATCAGTGACGGCATTTTAATGTTTGGTAACCTTAATAAGTTTCCACATAGCTTGTTGAGAGCTACCAGAATTTTTTATAAACCTATCATTTGCATTAATTTTTGCAAGCCTGATGGCTGCCTTGTACTCCTTTCTAAGTTTAATAATAGTACTTTTAGGTGCAGTAATGGGATCGTTTCTATTTATTGTTATAATAAAATTGAAGTCTCTCACGCATTTTTCTCAAAGTATCATTGAACCAGTTTACTTTTTTACATGGATTATTTTTATTCAGCAATTTTCATTTTTCTGGAAAAGGAATATTTGTGGAATTTAATAACAAATAAATTAGTATTTTAAATTTTAAATTATCACCCAAATTATCATTGTATATAAAATTCAAGTTGCAATTTGGCAAAATCTGGTTAAAAGTGAAGAGTCCTTCATCAATGATATTCGTAGGTCTATAACAAACTCTGGTTGCACAATTTGTGGATGAGTAAGTCTGAAACAAAATACCTCTTTGATCAGATGTGTGAGTGAGATCCACAGTTTAGAAAATTATTTTCCAGACTAATTTTATTTTTCTTAAATCACTCATAGATTTTTTCTAACTTTGTATCCTTTTTTTATATTGTATATAAAATTTATACGCTTCCTTATATAGCTGTTATAAAGATTTTCTCTTATTTTCTGTAAATTACCGTTTTTGTATTTTCTTTTCTCTGTTTAGCATATTTTATCGTCTCTTTGTCTCGCATCTTCGTACTTTGCCCTTCTTCCTCTTAATTGTTATTATATTTAAAATCCAATACGTTTATTTTTAATAACTTTATTTTTATACAAACACTAATCTATGGGAAAATATAAGTAGTGATGCTCTCATAACAGAAATATTGGTAATATAAGAAAATAGCGACATTCGCTTGAATGCATCTTTGCTGTATGTATTTACAGCTGCACACTTATTTCTAGTTGCTGATGAATACCGGCAATTTGAAACTTTTAACTTCTTTTCCTTTCTAGTCTGCTTAAAAAACGAAGCTTTTAAAAGTTTTCGCCAGTGCTGTTGCACCAACCGCAGACAAAAACTTCGTTCTTCGCAACTCCTGCAAGCACAAGCGCAATGGCGGTCCAGGACTAGCAGGACTCTTCGCCGTATAGCGTTCCGACGCTCACTTCACTGTCTGGCACGCTTTAAAGCTCCGTTGAGGGTTCTGAATAAGCACGAAAAGCTTTGTTTTGGCGGCAAATTTTGCGGTCGCGTGACTTGTGTATATTTGTTTATTGAGTTTTTTATGTAATGACGTGAATAACTTTAGACAATTCGTCGCTGTAAATATGAAGGACATTTTTGTGGTATGGATTTTTGCTATTCAAGCCTATTGTGGCGGTAAGTTTGTAAAATGTACTTAATAAGAAATAGGTGGCCTAACTAAGTGTTAAATAACCTATGACCTATTGATTTTATTTTATTTTAAAAATAATGTACTGCAGAATTTTTGTTAAATTGTGTCGGCTATGGAATTGGTAAAAATCAACACTTTTCTCTTATCTATATTTTTGTTAGTTTATTTGTTATCTTACTTGTTGGATCTTTAACAAAATGATTCTACATAATTTAAAATATATACAATACCTTAGTTAATCCTTTTTTATTCAATTAATTAGGAATAGGAGAGATTAAAGATATTTCCATGCCAAGTATTTTAACTAATAATGTCATAATTTTTCGATACTTCCCTTGTCTTTTTCTTCAAGTGCCATTCACTTGCAGCATGTAGAAGTTCAACTACCATTTATTCGTAAATGTCTCTTTCCATTAGTGTAAATATTGCAGCTGCTTTCGTTGTTGCTTTCTGCTTGGTCCTTTTATACTACTTCCATTGTCTATATATACTATATTGTCTTTCCAACTTTTTGTCAGTGTTCCTTTGCATCTGATTTCTACGTCTAATGTGAACAAACTGTTGCAATCTTTGTTCTTAAACCTTTTTTGAGACTATAATCTCTAATCACGTCGTTCCTGTCTTCTTACATCTTCTTTTCTTGAATCCTCTGTATGGGCGTCACTTTGCCATTATACACCAACTCAGGTCCCACCACACTCTTATATTTCTTTCCGTTTAGCCTTTTCGCGATTTTTCAATCAAAAAGTACTTCTCTTATTCGCTTTCGGTTAAACCAATCAACCTTTTTTCTTTGGGCAATTTCTCGACTTAGTGTCCCATTTTTTAAACATTCCTCGTTTGACAAACAATCAACTAACTAGATACGTTAACGTTTACGCAATGTTAGTTGGTCAGTTATAGTTCATCTAAGGTATTTCAACTTGTCAACTCTTTTCAAACCTTTCCTATATACTGATATTTACTTTGCTTTTTTTCTTTGCTGTTTTCTCTCAAAAGGTTAGCTCAGCCATCACAATGATACAAATCTTTGAGGCCGCTACTCTAAACGTTCTGTGGGACTACGGTTAAAACGTGTCTTATACCTCAGCTTATTCGTCCTTGTATTTTCTTCTACATGACCACCTGTAGCAATGCGTGGCGTTCACCTTTAATCTTCTTCTTTAAGTTCCATCTTCTATCGAAGGTTGGAAATCATCATGAAATTGTCTATTCCCTTAAGTTCTTGTGCCACAAAATGCTTTATCTTTCCACATTTCGCTTTTCTTAGATTTTGCCTTGCATAATAAGCTGCAATAATGAGTGTCTATGCCCTCTCATAACATTGCCCAAGTAGATTTTCTTCTTTTTATACTCAATATTATTTCAGCTTTAACTCATCTTTAATAATATGGGCCAAATATTGTAACTTTCTAACTTTGATCAGCTGAATTGCTACCTACACGTTCTCATAGGAAATATTCTCAAGGGAAGAAATCTCAGTTTGGGAGAATTTGGGAGCTCCGTACCCTGAACTGGTTTAACCAGCATGTGACACCACGCTGAAAGATTCTTTTTTGACTGATTCTTAAAATTGTAAAATTATAAAGATGTAGCAGTACCTTTCGTTAAACTATTAATTTATATATTATTTCTTTATTTCTGTTTTGCGCATAGTCCAGTGGATTATTCTATTTTACTTATTCCTTTTTGTTACTGAATTCTTTTAGGTTGTGATGTTGAGTTCTTCTCTATTTTTTTAAATTGATGTTTATCGAAATTTAACTCTTTTTTTTGTTTTTCTTTAGATTTAGAGCAAAGACACTACGATTACTGTTATATTTGCTTTTACTATTGTTATTGTTAGATCGAGTTCGTTTTAATAATTGTACAAAATCGTTAGAAAATTCTGGGCACTAGTTTCTTCGTTTCTAAAAATTCTGAGAGCAGCAAAACTCATCGTTTTCCTTACGTAACTGATAGCCTACACGTACACGTACATAAAGCGTACGTGCAAGAAATTTTTAAATAAGTGCTAAATTTGGGTCTGCCATATCGTAATGAATCTTCTGGTATACACTTTTTTGTAGTAGAGCTGAGACCTAAGTTTAGCGAGCAGAGAGCTCTAATTTTTCTTTATTTGTGACTGCTGATATTGCAACCAAAATTTCAGAAAGTTAGTATTTGCTTTTAGTTGTCCAGCTATTTTAATAACCTTTACTTTGATATACTTATATATATATATATATATATATATATATATATATATATGTATATATATATACATATATATATATATATATATATATATATATATATATATATATATATATATATATATATATATATATACATTGGCATTTAAATATATCAATTCTCCTGCAATTACGATCCTTTTAAAAATAATATTTAAGAACATAATTCTAGAGTCTATTTACTATTTTGCGGAGTGTCAGTCTTATCATTCTTATAAAATTTTTGCTGATACTGATTTACTTTAGTGCAATATATAAATATTTATTTTCTGTTCTCTCTTTCAAAAGTATCTCTAAAATCAATAAATAAATAAAATTTCTGTATTGATAATATTTGTAGCTTCTGTTTTGGGTTTCTCGTATTAGAAAAAATTAGCGCGCATTGTACTACATTCTTGTATAAAACCACACGAATACTCAATAATTACATTATACAGAATATACCAGGATTAATGAAAAAAAAGTTGGTAGCGAATAGGTTAAGCCTAAATTAATAATGTTCATACAAATTTTTTAAATATAGGTTTCTTATTTTTGGTTTTAGCATATAAAGTTTTACATTAGTTTCTTATTTCGACTGGTTATTTCATCTAATCGTTAAATATACTGGGTAAACATACTAAACTAGTATGTTTAACACGTATATTTTAATTTTGCTTAGTATAAACAGATCAATAGTATTTGTTTAAATCTAGGGATGTACCTATTATAACGGTGTTTGAGTAAACAGACAAAACATAAACAAAACACAAACTCGTGTCAAATAAAACAAAACTTCAACTTTTTTCGCAAAATTTTAAAGATTTGCATTTTGAAACAAGAGTACGTTGAGTGAAAATGATTATGTTGTATTTATTATTGTCGCCTTACTTGTCTAAATACAAATTTTATACGAAATTGGTGGTTGTTGTTGTGTCGGAGAATTTCTCCACATCACTCACGTTTTAGTGTAACTTACTAGATCATGTCTGCAAAATTTCCAAGAATCAGTGGACTACAGAAAATGAGTTGTATGCTTGACAGACATAAAACTAATAAAAATTCCTGTTCTCTACACAACCAGTGGAAAAGACCGAAAACAAAAACGAAACTGAAACAAAATGTAGTCCGTTTGATACAAACAAGAGTGCTGGTTTTGTTTCCCTTTTGATTTGTTTTTCTAGTACTAGAAAACACAAACAAAACATAAATTCAACTGTCCGTTTAGTGGAAAACCGACATTACTCAAAATTTCAAAGGCGCATTCGCCATTTTTAAAGCAGTAGATCGAAGTAGAATTTTCGAAGGTCCAAATTGCCATTTACAGTCACTCGTTAAAAATTTTTAATTTTTTTAATGACACGCTATAAACAGTATATCTACTATACGTCTCACTTCACGTTTTGTTTGATGTGTCATATGCTAGGATTCGGCTGGTTGTTTATTTTGAACTCAATCATAGGCCTTCTTCAGGTCAATAAGGCAAATTATAAGCAAAACTTTACAGTGTGTTTATTATCAGCTATAGTGTCATGTGATATCTGATATATGTGTGTAATGCCCTTTGGGCAGTGGCCTTGTTTGTTTTTAAAGTTATACTTCTATACGCGCGTTCGACGTTGGAAATTTGTACGAGAGTGAATCGGCAAAATCATTACATATGAAAGGTATAGGTAAGAGAGAGACAGCTGATATATTTTCTCTTTTTCTATCGAGAATAAAAATGTTCCTTTTGTAAATATATTTATTATTTATTAATATTATTATTATTTTATATCAATTCGGTAGATAATATACATTTGACCAAAGTGTTTTACAAATAAATATTCTTCCAAGAACTTCTATGATTTGTAATAACCTTTCCATTTTTGGAATACAATAAATAAATAAACACAAACACAAAATACAACCAAAAAACTGACATCTTAATAATGTTCTTGTCAAATAATGACATAGCCACCTTATTATTTAAGGTTACTGGTCGAATGAGTTGAAGGGCGGTATTTAAAACCAGAAGTCGCGAGTTCGATCCCAATGAGGGAATATTTTTTTTAATTATTATGTTCTGATTTTTGTCACTTTGGTTTTAAAAATCAAAGAATGGATAAACCATATTATATTTTTTAATATTTTTTCGATAATTTTATACATTATTTAATTGTCCAAACTATTTTATTTACCATTGAATATTTAGTACATATAGTAGTCATGGGCGTAGAGATGAAAGGGACAAATATAATTTTATGTATTTGTTTATATGTATGGAAATAAATTTCAAAAAAGGTCGATTTTATTTTTAAATTAAGATTTTTTGACATATATATGATAAAAGTGACGTTATCCATCTGGGAAGAAAGAGTTATTTTTTCACCAAGAGTTAATTTAATAAGATTTTCACAATTTAGTGGTGATTTTGAAACGGTACCACAAAGAATCAAAAAAATCCAGAGACCTAATGATTTATACTAGTGCTTTCAAATAATATATTAATTTCTCCATGGTCCCATTTAAAAGTATCTTAACAAATGGCGCCAAGACGCTATTAATAAAAATGAGGCTTAGTTTAGTTACCTAAAAATTAAGTAATTCATGTTTTAAGGTTCAGAAAAGAGATGTTTGGGTTATTTCGTTTTTTTTTTCACGTTAGCATATTGAATAAATTAATTCATTTTCGCTAGAATATAATGTTAAATATGTTGTAATTATCTCCACAATTTATGAGAACAAACTATATACTAAAATTTTTGACCCTTTTAATATTTATTATTAAAGACTCAATAGTTATTGTTTGTCTGTTTTTCTGCCTTTATGTGCTATATCTATAAAGGAAAAATCCTAAAAACTTGAGCTTGATACATAGCTTGGTCCAAGGACGAACCCTATTGAATTTCTTCTTTTTATTCTTTATAAGCAATTCTGTTTGTTCATTGGCGAATTATTACATCTATGAAAGGTTGTCAATCCATCTTTTGCCCGACCGTCCGTTATTCTATCAATAATTTTCAAACAAAATATAGTCTAAAATATTTTAACAATAAATCTAAATATATTTTAAAAAGAAACACAGGCATTCAACAATGGAATTTAATTAAATGGTTGACATTCTATGCAAATGTATTTCTTTAATTAAAATTAATTATTTTGGGTCAGTTCGTCCGTACTTCGCATTTTACTAGTGAGGTTGAGGAATACGAAACAAAAAAGAAGTCTATAGAAATGTTCAATGAACATCTACACAAATACGGAAGTAAAACGGAATTTTTTATGTCAGGCATATATTTTTATTAAAATATGTAGCAAAAGTTATACAGCAAGTTTATCTGTAGGGCGGTGTAGGATTTATTCTACCATGATGCAGGAGCAATCAGCTCTCTTTAAGATGGGTACATATGCAAGATTAACTGTTCGCGAGCTGTTCACAAACATTTCGTTAAAAATATGTTTACAGCGAACTGATGCAAACTCGTCACGATCCATAGAAAGCGACAAACCAACTTGTGCAAAGTAAATGTAAATTTGATCTAAATGTGTCCATCAGATTTTGAAAATTTACTGCAAATAATTGGATCACGTGGGCCTGCGTAGCGCAAGCGGTAGGATGTTTGCCTCGCAAGCCGGTGGTTCGGAGTTCGAATCCTACCGCCGGCAAGAACATCTAGACATTTTAAAAATGTCTATAGGGCCCAGGTCGACTCAGCCTGAATAAAAATGAGTACCTTGGGTAAAACCAGGGGTAATAATAGACGGTTGAAGCGTAGCACTGGCCATGTTACCTTCCTTGTATGCCGTAGGCCCTAGATATAGCAGACTACCCTGCTATACTCCCAAAGCCGCGACAGCGGTATAAAACGGGAGACTATTATATTATTAATTGGATCACACATTGCAAAAAAAAGATACATATTTTCTTACTAAAATCTCGAAAGAATTGTTATCGGTTATCAGTCGGTAATCACTTACTTCTTTTGGTTTACTTTTTTATGAATTGGTAGCATCTTGCTAGTTTTAAGGTACATAATCTTGAAAGTCGCCATTTAAAAACGATAAATTAACTTTTTCTTTCTCAGGAACTCCTTAATTTGTCCTTTTGGGCCTTAGCTAGTTCTTTCATTTGTTGAAATGATTTTACATTTTCTCTGCCTGTTTTCAGTGATTGTTCAAACATTCCATCCTTGGTCTGTCTTTTCGTCTCTTCCCGTATCTATTGGATTCAATTACTCTTCTTACTAGTCTGCTCGGCTCCATCTTAATAATGTGCCCAAACCAGTTTAATTTTCTTCTTTTGATTTTAGATCCTATCCCAGCTATTTTCTTAGTTGTTTTATTCCCGCTGCTTTCAGCGCTGTCCATTTTGGTGTTATTGACCCGTGTTTCGCTTGCATACAACAGTGTTGGTATTGTTACTGAATTATACACCTTAAGCTTAACTTCTGTTTCTATTTCTTGTTTTCGAAAAATTGTGTTGTTTAGTGCATAGTAAATTTTGTTTACTTTCTTCACTGATGATATCTCCTGGCCGATTGGTCTAATTTCTGATATCACTACTCCTATTCAAAAGTTAATACTGTTTTAATTTGACTTTTCTTACACTAAAGTGGAGAATGGTTTCGCTCACCTTTCAATCACTCACGATCAACTTTCTTTTGTTTAAGTATCATACTGTTTGTTTTCTCTTGATGTTTTTCCATTCTTTGTTTTTTCATTTGGCACGTTAAGAAAGAAGACTTCCTCCTTAGTTTGCACATTGGCTTGTAGTCATTTTACTCGTGGTATTTTTTAGAATTTCATCCATTACTAGGATAATAGTACTGGGCAAAGGCTGTCACCTTGCTTCATTCCATTTTTAATAATAAATTCGTTTAATTTGTACCGTTCATTTGTACCATGCCAATGACTTTACATAAGTGCTTTTAATTACGTTTATTATTTTCCTCGGGACGTCTTGTTTGTCTAGGAGTTTTTATACTCTCCTCTCTATATATCGTACCCTCTTATCTATTGTATCGTGGCAGCCGTAGCTCAGTGGCTGTGTTACTGGCTTAACAAGCTGGAGGGCCCGGGTTTGAATCCTGGCACCGACAAAATTTTCAATTTCTAATTTAACTAAGCTGCCACCGTGATTCGGAGGGCACGTAAAGCCGTCGGTCCTGGCTACGAAAGTAGTCGTTAAGTCATGATAGGGGCGCTTGCACGACCTAAAAATCCTAACACTAGACCTTAGCCAGAAGGTTACACGAACTTACTTACTTTATCTATTGTATCAAATACCGCTTTTAAATCTATGAATGTAAGATATAAACATTCTCCTTTTTAGTTTTTTTATTCTATTATGTTGTTTAAAGTTGAATATACAGAGTGAGTCATGAGGAACTTTACATACTTCTACCATATGTAGAGTCCCTCAGGGAGCATATCATGTGGCCACTAAAAAATGTCAACTTCTCTTCTTTATTAATTAACAGGGTGATTTGTGTAATTGACCATTTATTTCATTTTAC
Source organism: Diabrotica undecimpunctata (assembly GCF_040954645.1). Lineage (NCBI taxonomy): Eukaryota > Metazoa > Arthropoda > Insecta > Coleoptera > Chrysomelidae > Diabrotica > Diabrotica undecimpunctata. The sequence continues at coordinate 92,789,019 of NC_092807.1, read as the reverse complement.
TGTAGTGTTTATACGGCTCATTAGATTTTTTTAATTTTTGCATGATACAGTACACTACTATCAAGCATTCGACTGGTATTAGCTAAACTAAAAAATTCCAGGACTGGCTTTGGAAAAATTAATTTAGGGATTCGTATTAAATATTACACCCTGTATATATTTTTTTTTAAATGCAATAAGTGATTTTCAAACTACATAAATAGCCAATGAAAACGACATATGCGACAATGTTGTCGCACTTTTATTAAATTTTTAGTGAACGATCAAATCTTACCATAAATAGAACAACCATAATGAAGTATCAAAAGGTAATTAATTTAAACAAATGTTATAAATTTCAAACATTTTAATTGAAATGATAAACTGAGTCACTGCACAACAAAAAACAGTAACTACTAACAATAACGAAAAAAAATTAAAAAAAAACTAAAAATATGTACATAGTTATGATAAACCCATAAATTAGAACTGAAAAAAAAAACAATAATGGTAACAAAATAAAAATAATTCAAAATAGATTTTCGAAATGGAACCCTGCAGCCTGTACACATTTTTGTTGCCGAATTGTTAATTGACGTATTGAATTACGGATACTCTGGGGATCGTTTCTAATAGTATTACAACAATGTATAATTCTATCAATTAATTGTTGTCGGTTATTAATATTCACTGCGTAAACTAGTTGCTTTAATCGTCCCCAAATATGGTAATCAATGGGATTGAAATCAGGGGATCTTGAAGGCCACGAAATAGGACCTGCACGTCCTATCCACCTGTTGCCATAAACATTATTGAGATGTTGTCTCACTGCCAGTAAAAAGTGTGCTGGTGCCCCATCATGCTGAAAATACATCCCTCGGATAGCAACGTTCGCGTTGGCAAGCAAATTCGGCAAAATATTTTGTAGAAAGTTTAAATAGACCTGCCCTGTTAAAGGACCATCAAAAAACTGAGGACCTACTAATTGGTTATTTATGACACCAATCCACACGTTAACCGAACACTTAACCGAACCTTAACTGAGAACGACGACGTTCTCGAATAGCATGGGGATTTTCTTCTGCCCACACATGTGAATTTCGTGAATTATTTATCCCGTCTCTGGTAAATTGGGCTTCATCTGTAAATAGTGTCCTGTATAGCGTTGGTCGATTATTGTTAATCCATCTACAAAATTCCAACCTATCGATCTCATCTCCAGCATGTAGTCGCTGAACCATTTGAATGTGATATGGGTATAGATTATTTTTTTGTAAGACTCTACTTACTTTTGATTGAGTCCCATTGAGTTATCAACTTACTTGTCTAGTGCTTATTGTAAGGTTCATAGTAACATCGTCCATAATGTCATCTTCCTGCGCTTCATCTACATGTCGCTCTGTTGTTCCACTAGGAAAAGTGCCATTTTCTCGCAAATAGTTAAAAACTGACCCAAATGTTGGATGACTGGGAGTTCGACGATTAGGAAATCTCTTGCGATATTCTCTACTAGCAGCCCTACCATTCCCATTACAGAAGCCATAAACAAATATTATGTCTGCATATTCTGTGGTCGAAAACTGATGTGGCATTTTGAACGAAAGTAACAAAAGCTCTACCAAAACTAACACAATGTACTTAACGTAGATATGACAGAAGAAATATGTATTCTTGTACACATAAATAACAATTGATAATGACAATAGTGACAATGAATATAAAATATCAAGAAACGTCAAACGGTCAACGCCAACCTTTATTTTAAACTTTTTTAGATTTATTTTTATTTAGTACAGTTGATGCAATGTATTATTATTTGATATAAAATTTTAATCATTTACAATCAACAAAAACTAACAAATACAAGAGGATTGACTTTTTAATCAATTTAATTTATTATTTATCGAAAATAATGCCCCAATACGATCTATGAGTAAAAATTTAAAATTGAAAAACAATTGATTCTATCGTAGAGATAATACAAAGTGACAGTAAAGATGTTAATTTTCTACGTATTAGATTATGTTGTAGGAACTCATTTTAATTAAAATGTTTGAAATTTATAACATTTGTTTAAATTAATACCTTATAATTTGATACTTCATTATGGTTGGTTGTTCTATTTTTGGTAAGATTTGATCGTTCACTAAAAATTTAATAAAAGTGCGACAACATTATCGCATATGTCGTTTTCATTGGCTATTTATGTAGTTTGAAAATCACTTATTGCATTTAAAAAAAAAAATATACAGGGTGTAATATTTAATACGAATCCCTAAATTAATTTTTCCACAGCCAGTCCTGGAATTTTTTAGTTTAGCTAATACCAGTCGAATGCTTGATAGTAGTGTACTGTATCATGCAAAAATTAAAAAAATCAAATGAGCCGTATAAACAACACAGTAAAATGAAATAAATGGTCAATTACACAAATCACTCTGTTAATTAATAAAGAAGAGGAGTTGACATTTTTTAGGGGCCACATGATATGCTCCCTGAGAAACTCTACATATGGTAGAAGTATGTAAAGTTCCTCATGACTCACCCTGTATTATCTGTTGATTCAATTCCTTGTCTGAATGGAGTTTGTTCCTCGTCAAATTTTTCCTTTATTGCAACGCGTACTCCTTTTTCTATTATTCTTGTATAAAATTTAAAAGTTATAGATAACAAACAATTGGCCCAATCATTTTCGCAGTTTATTCATTCTTCTTTTTTCGCAATAGGTACTATTAAATTCTTTTCCCAGTCTTTTGGTATGCTTTCTGTTCTCCATGCCTCTCTCATGATTTCTAGTAGTCATTTTTTACCTTCCTTCACTATCCACTTTACCATTTCAGGATCGACATCGACTGCTCCTCCTGCTCTTCTTGTCTTAATTTTTAATAACCCCTACTTCATATCTTCTATGTTTATTTCCTTCCAGTTTTGCTCAAAAACTTTCTTTTTTTTGTGTAGCCTTTGGTTTTTAATTTTATTGGGTTTCCTCGCATTTATTGAATTTTTGTGGAAAGTATTGTTTCCAAACATCCATTATATCTGTTTTTATTTCGTTTTTGTCAAATTTTTAAACTTTGCATTTCTTTTCATTTTCTTCTTCTTAGACTTCGTATTTTACCCCAGAAACTATTGTTATTATTTTTGAAATTGTGATCCAAATCTTCACCAAACTTTCCCTAGCTATGTTCGTTTTGCTTCTCTAAATAAACTACTAAATATTTTAATAGTGAATTTAATTCAAATATAGTGGAGGGATAAAGAAGAAGGTATTCAGCCAAAACAGTATTGTTATAAATGTATGTACTATCAGCATTTTTGGGATGGCAAATTGCTTGGAATAAAGAACTTAAAAAAGGTTAAAGTTATTGGCTATTTCTAATGAATCTGTAATTAAGTTATCTCCGTTTGATAATGTTAAGTTATTTTCATGTTTTTTTACATTTAAAAAAATTAGATGTAATTTTCCAAGCACTTTTAGAATGATTATCTTTCAAAACACTTATCGATTAATCTAAAAACTGCAAAAATATTTTGAGAAATTTTCTTAAATTTCCTTTCCTCCATAAGAACCTTCTACAAATAATTAGAAAACTAAACAAAATGATGTTGAGATTAAATTATTATTAATTTATTATAAAACTATTGGTAAAAGGATACGCCTTACCAAGCAAATATTTTTTAAAGGTAATTTCCTGTTGTATATCTAAATATTACGTTTGTATTGGAAAAATTTATATTCTATATTTTTGTATAAAGCAAAAAATGGGAGTGAGAAATACATTTTCTTGGAAACAAGAATACACAATGGTCGTATGTCTTACTAAGCGAATCCCTTCATCGTCGTTTCACTTCTTTCTGTGCCTTATTTAAAAGCCTTCAATATCCAACGAAAGCATAGGATTCTGTGAACTGAGGTATACAAAAACGTCTTAATATTTAGCCTAAAAGGGCAAATAAGTATTGTTGTAGAGAAGAAAAAGTTCTATTATGAAGTCGAATATTTTAAAATGGCGTGAAAAACATTAGAATAGTTGATCCTTTACAGAATAGCTGGTTTTAACGTGCATATAGTAAATAATTGATTGACTTGCAGGATCTATATAAATTTTGGTTTGTGAGGCCAATATTATGGTAGTATTTACATTGACATAGGATTTTCCGTTTATAGAAATACACTAAGAAGCAAAAAATTTGGTCTAAGTTTATTTTATAAAAAAGAAAACACATTTTTGGACATGTCACTTAAAGATTGGCCATAGATTTAAGAAGGAACATTATAAAAATATGTTTATAAAATATATATATTCAGGGATTATACAGTATTCTCTCTGTTGTTCCATTCTCCATCGTTTAGGCCTCTCTTACTCATGGCGTCGTCTACTTCATTCCTCCAGGATTTTCGGGGTCATCCTGTTTTACTCCTTCCTATGGAGCTCCATTCGGTTATTCTCTTTATCCATCTGCTGTCACTAGTTCTTCTTACATGTCCATACCACTTTAGTCTTTTTTGTTCTATGTATGTTAGTATGTCTGTTTTTATTGATGTTCTTTTCTTTATTTCGTCATTACTTCTCCTATCCTTTCTTGTTACTGTATAGCATCTTCGCAAGCATTCCATCTATGTTGCATCTTACTGCTATTTTTCTTGTTTATGATCCAATTTTCAGCCCCATATGTCATAATACTTTGCACTAAGGTTTTATAAATCTGCGTTTTTGTCTTCATATTTAGTTGTCTATCCCACCATACTTAGTTAAGTTGACGGATTGCTGTTCTTGTTTGTTCTAATCTTTATGTAATTTCTTTCTCTATTGTTGCCTTTTTCGTGATTATAAACCCCAAGTATTTGAATTTATCCTTTTCTTTGTCATCATCATCTTTAGCTAGACAATCCTTTGCGAATCTTGCCCTACTCTATAGGGCAAGATCCATTTTGCCCCCAATCCATTTTGTTCAGTTTCTGGCAACCAGTTACCAGTAGAATAGAACGTTCTCTGAGAAACAACACTTGAAGCGAACGATTATTTAGAATGTGTTACGTGCGCAAAATAAACTTTTAAATAGATTTGATATCAACTCGACAGTAAAATTCAGTATCTTTTGATAAAAGTGTCTTATTGACAAAAATCAAAATTTACAGTCAATACAATTTACATTAAAATTCTACATTACAAACAATCCATATAATTTAATTTCGATGACACGATTTCGATTGCCTTCTTCAGACTCTTTTGCGACCAATTGTCGACCTCAAGCAAAACCTGGACTGATCCAAAAACAAAACATTACTCCAATCTACGTAATTATAATTTTTGTATTTGCTTGCTAAAGTAAATCGAGTTCTGTGGTGTTCCAAGGGTATCTTTGGAGATAGTGCTGGTCTTCTGGATGATAAATTATCTGCATGAACTATCCATTTACTTACTACCACATATCAAACTTCGTTCAGGCAATTAGCCAGCTCAATTAAAGTTAGATGTCTATTTCTTAAACACAATAAAACAAAAATCGATTATTGCGTGTAGATGTTGCTCTCCTACGGCCTGATATTGACCTTCTAGTTTAATTGCAATTTTGATTAAAGAGCTGAACGGATCTTAAGTACAACGACTTACACCTAGCACCTGAGCAGCATAATATTAGCTATGACCATCTCGCACTAAAGCCGGGGCTCTTGCAGAAACGGTTGATATTAATGTCATTTTAATACAATTAAAAATCTTAAATCAAAACCTTTTAATATCAAATTGGCCTGGTTGTCAAAATAAGTACGATAACAAATTAATTTCTTGCCGCCTGTTGAAATAAAATTTTGACATAAACACAAATATTTAGAAATAATATAAAGACATTCATAACTGTACAATACGAGGATTTATTTAAATTTATATATGCCATATAATAAGCCCTAAATTTTAAAACTAGCAATAAATGATTTTCCACCATTATGATCTGTATCTTGCTTTATTTTTTCAGTTGGTAATTTTCTTCAGATCTTGTTCTATTTGTTTAATATCTGCAAAATTTAGCCTTTATCATACCTATCTATTGATGATTTTTATTATAAGATTTTGTTTGTAAATCGTCTAGATTATTTGCAAAAACTATGATGTCATCTGCGTATCTAATGTTATCCAGCCATTCTCGGTTTATTTATATATTTTTGTCGTAACTTCCCAAGCTTCTTTAATGACACATTCAAAATAAATGTCGCATAGCATAAAAGATAAAATACCTGTGTATGTTTTACCGTAATGTTGTTAGCTAACTGATCTTTTTTTCAAATGTCATGTAGTAAGCCTTCTTTATCTCTCAATTTTCAAATTTTATTTTTCATCCGCTATCTAGAAGGCTTGATTTTTGTCGACTATCTGCTAGTTTATTTTTTTTTTATTTTAATTGCATATAATTTTATATGCAATATCTTTACGTGTTTATTTTCTTCTGTTTCTGATTTAATTGGGACTACTAAGTCTACAAAAATGGTTTTACATAATATACTTTTTTTCAGTTGCGTAGCTTTTATGAATTATAGCATAACTAATTTGTATTTTTGCCATATTCACTCGTTTGCTACGTATTAATTTTTTATAACCATTTGAAAAAAAAAGTTCGTGAGACCTGTTTTAATAATAATAATCTCAAAGAATTTTATGACAAAATTATTACTACTGTTAATAAACATTAATAGATTTTTTAGACCTCTACTTAACCATTTTTGTTCCTGTAATATCTCTTAGATTAGTGAACTGTTTTAATTAAATTTTAAAAATATACTTAAGGTTCAGTGATGTACAACCAGTTAACTAAATTTTTCCATAAATCAAATTAAGTAACCCTGAATTTGCGTTACATCTCACCCATAAATGTGCCAAAGAAATTACATCATGCACCATTTTATCTTCAAATTTTAATGCTAATTCATCCCCTAATTACTGTACTAATTGCAACCAATCCTTTTTCTCGATTTAGATACAATTTAACGACCAGATAATCACAATGTAATCGAAAAGCGTTATATACATATTTCAAGGTCTGTCACGTTTTTAATCGGCTAAGCATTTAGGTTGAATGGAGGGATATAAATATAGCGTAAAATGGAATTAGGCAGGATATAGAGCTTAGTAAAAGAAAGAGACTGTTAAAGTTTTCTTTTAGAGAAATAAAAAAACACTGTTTGGTTTTTTAAGGACAAAAATAAATTAAATTCGACTCATTTAGATAAACTAAGGCCCTTTTCAACTTTTTATTTTTCCATAAAAATATCTTGCTCAGTTTATTTATACTACCTTCTTTTGGTCTACCGCTTTTTTTTTTTGGTTTCTGTAATGTTGTCTGTTTAACAAATTTTGACTATTTTATCCGCATTAGGTGTCATTTGGTGTAACACTTTTAATACCTGCAGTCATCTTGTTTTATTGGTTAAATCTATTATTGCTTCTTTCTGTAAACTTGTTCATTTGTGTATCTTCACCATCCGTATGCTGCACCAAACAGTTACCACCCTGTATCATTTCTCTGCGACTTAAATAAGTTGTATTAAAAATTTATGCAACATATAGAGAAAGCGGTCGACCTAAAAATCATAACACCTGGAAGGATCTGCACCAGACAAATTTCAGCTCTGACGAAAGACATCGCGAAAAACTGTAAAGAGAGAGAAAAGGTAACAGGCCTAGTCCTCGTCGACTAAGTGCCACGTACGACATTGTCAACCACAAAAATCTGTTGCAGAAGGTTTATACCATTCTTAAAGACTATCAACCAGCCAAAATCGTGGAATTATTACTGTAAAATAGACCATTCTACGTGAGTCTTGAAAGGAGAAAAAATAACTGGTAAATTTAAACAAACGACTTAGCTCAGGGCAGTACTTATACTTTTTAACCAGTACACCAATGGTCAACCAACTCCAACTTTTACTAATAACTTGGAAGTTTTGGAAACTCCAACTTAAAAAAATAAAAATTTAAAGCTGCTCTGAAATCCTCTAACTTCTTTTACAATTCAAGGATTTGACTAGCAGCCCATTCCATCTTCTTTCTTGACATCGTCTTCTAGGCCTTGAATTTGATGTCTGATTATTATAAACAAAATTTGATAAGATAAAATCAACTTATGACTCAGGACCCATTATCTAAAAGGATTCAAAAAAACCTTCCTTAACCGCCACAAACTGTATACTGACAAACTAAAATAAAAAAAAAGCGGTTTCTTGGTGCCTTGCTAGATAAACCATCAGCATATTATTCAAATCACATAAACTTCACAAAAAGGAGTTTTAAGTGAATTGACGTGGCGCATATTGAACCGCTTTGGAAATCGACATCGACGTATGATTGCAAAGCAATTTAGAATATGAAACATCTATTAGCCATCCCAAACTACCCGCATAGCTGCACTTATGATGACTAGTACACTAAAACGTCATCTGACTTTTTAGGGGGAATTTGACCCAACATAAATGGCACATAAATCGGTACTACAATATATAATACCAACTTTAGAAGTTATACCCCTAATTATTATCGGTACTCAAGGTTGAGGATCATATTAAGGGTTGCGCCTTAGATTTTTTACCCCTGTTCTGGCTGCAATGTACGGCGTTGCAACAAATTAATTTATATACCGATTAAAAATTTTGTGTATAAATGTCGTACCGTGTCAAATTGCCGAAAATAAAAAAAAGTTTTCCGAAAACAAAAAATTTTCACTGCTCCTGGTACCAATATATTTGTAGGGCATTAGGTTGCAGGTAATTATTTTTTTATTACCTACCTAAGTTATAAATGCCTTACAAAAATATGTTTGAGGCAATAAAGTACCCCCCACCACTTAAATGGTTAGTTTATCTTACCTGTGACTCACCTGTACTGATAAGAATTGACGGCATAGCTTCTATAGTTGTTAATAAACTTTGTATTATTGTTTTATATGTGATTTATGCTGAACTAAATGACCCAATAAAAATCTACCATGGCATTGTAGTTTATAATAAATAGGCAACCAACTAGCATTGGACACAGACCAATACTGAGCTCAGTAACTACCGTTTTCAGGACACGGAAAAGTAACGTAAGCAATCATATTATAGAGTTGGTATTAGCATTGTTGCATGTACTCATTTTTGTTTAACTTTTGTAATCTACATCATTAATTTGATAGAAATCTATTTTATAAACATACTGTATGTATACATTAGCCTTATATTGTTCTAAAACTATAAAGATATTTAAGATAATAAATCTACAGGTCTGACGAGATACCAGCAGAAATTATTAAATTAATCACAGAAAATCAAATAAATATATTAAAAGACTTGCATAACACCATATACAATTCAGGCGCCAATATAAAGAAATGGGTTACTTAAGTCGACGTTCGTAACTTTACTGAAAAAAGCTAACGCTAGAGAATGCTGTGACCATCGAACCATTAGCTTAACGAACCACATTTTAAAGTTATTCTTAAAAATTATGCGTCAAAATAGTTTCAGAAAACTGGAGCAATATATTAGTAACACTCCGTTTGGCTTCAAAAATGCAATGGGTACAATATAGGCCTTGTTTCCTTGATTACAACAAGACATTTGACAAAGTTTCACTGACTGAAAGTTTGACTGACAAGTACAGCTACTTCAAGATAAAAATCTGGATATGAAAGATATTAGAATAATATAAACCTTTACTTTAGTCAACGATCATCTACAAAAGTTGGTCACGAACTATCAGAAGAAATAGAAATACAACAAGGGGAAGGCAGGGATGCATACTTTCTTCAATTCAGGGAGAACAATCAACTGAGAACCTATAAATATTGTCTCATACGCCGATGATACGTTAGTAATGGTAGAGTTGGTTAAAGAATTGCAGGTTGCTGATGAAACAGATTGTAGCTAGTAGCGAAGAGGCCAAATTTATTTTAAATATCAGAAAATTGAATTTCATGACCATTGCAAAGACACAACTACAAGAGACATTATGCATTAGAGTTGAACTCGTTTAAAAGGTGGACAGATATACATACTTGGGAACAATCACGTAAGGAAAAGCCTGATCAACATTCAATAATATGAGAAAATGTATTTTTCAACAATGATCTGGGTCTGAAACTCAAAGTAAGAATAGTGAGGGGTTATGTATTTTCTGTGTTATTATATGAAATGTAAGCTTGGACGCTAAAAGAGGATATAACTAACAGAAAAGAAGCGTCTAAGACGTAAGCGTATAAAATTTTTTTTAAATAAGTTGGTTTGATAAGGTTACGAATAGCGTCGTTTTAACACGAATGAACAAGGAAAGAAGAAGACAGTTGCAGTTTCTTTGTCATATGATTAGAGGTGACATATAAAATTTATATTATTTTTAATATTCTATATTGGTTTTTGAATTTGTTGGATATCTGTTTGTCCTCTTTCGTAGCCCAATAATTTCTTTGATTTAAACATTTCTGATTTTGATTTCTTTTATTGATAACAATATAAGTAAAAACCGCCAAAAAAACAATGGAGAAAAGACTGGCCTAATTCAAGTAATTATTAGTGAGACTAAAGAGAAAAAATGCAAAATAAAAAAAATATTGAATATAATAAATAAATATTTAAAATAGCCTTTGCCAAACTAACAATTAAAAATGAAGATTTAATATGGAACAAAGAAACCTCAACACTAGAAAAAACGAAAAACTGATACAGAGAGGATGGACGTACGAAGAGGAAATAGACCATGTAAAGAAAAACAAATAACAGAACAGACATAAATACAAGTCGGGAAGCAAAATCAGAGAAAAAATAAATGGGAAAACTGAAACTCGGAGCATATCAAATAAAAGTAAAACGCAACAAAAAACAAAGAAACAAAGACAAAGAAAAACAATTTAAATATGAAAACCATGTTTGTAGCTGGGAATAGATGAGAAAATATGAAAAGTGGTAAAATAAGCGAAAAATAAAAAAGAAAAACTGTTACTATTTTATTATTTTGAACAAATAAGAAAGGAAGAAATGGAACAGTATTTACGATTACTAAAAAAAGATCAGTACGCCTAACAAAATGTTACGTATACAGTGTACTATACTATGGAGTTGGAATCATGGACGTTAAATCTAGACACAATGAGACGACTTAACGCCTTTGAAATGTTGACCAATAGAAGAATTATCAGGGTTTCTTGGGTAGATAGAGTTACGAACAATGAAGTACTGAGAAGAATAGGTGAAGAGAAGGAAGTTGAACTTACAATTAAAGAAAGAAAGCTACAGTATCTCGGCCATGTGATGCGGGGCAAGAAGTATGGCATCCTGCAACTCATAAAGCAAGGAAAGATAGATGGCAGAAGAAGCATCGGAAGAAGACGAATTTCATGAAGAAATAAAGAAGAAGAAAAAACTGAGAAACAGGGTCAGATTTGAGAGCAATTTAGTAAAGGAACTGTATAATAAAATAATGTTTATGACAAAAACAATAATAAACGTTTATGCTCCAACAGAAGATACAAGTACTTAAGACACACTAGAGGAGGCTTCTGAAAACATATCCAGAAACAACATTTTGCTAATAATATGATAATAATTTAGCTTAGGCGACAAACACAAATATTGCCAGTACAAAATTAGAAATGTAATTAAAAAAGACGACACCGCATAGGGATAAAGGTAAAGAGAATAATGAACAACTATACGGGACACCTGGTATGTTATATGTATTTTCATTTATTTTAAACTTTTATTTTTATATACCTATCTACTTTGTATATATTTATTTAATTGAAACTAAATCTCCATCTTTATATCACTGATGAATTTTCTAAACACCAAAATCGCTTGTAAATAATATAATGTCAATTATTGAACTTAAGTGTTTAGCTTTGTTATAAATAATGGAATTGCAATCGTTAATACTCTTATCTAAATATAATAACTAGAGAAAGATAACGCGCATCAAATGCAAATAAAACGTAATCGTGGGTAACATACTGTGAAATTTGCAGAACATATGTCATTTATTTTTAATTACTCATAGTTGATAATATTACATTGTAGTGTTCTTAGCATTTATGTCATAATTCGGAACTATGTGTAAAAATGTATAGATGCTACAGACAGCAAAATAAAACACAATTTATACAATATGTGTGGAATGGGTAGTACTCTATCTAACACTTCCTAAGTAGCAAATAGATGAATTATTTTCAGATATGAGCGGTATCGACGAAATTAAATAGTCGCGGAAGACCAAAATTGGTGCGATATATATACGTTGATGTAATACGCTTTCCCATAATACATAGTTTTAAATCTGCCCGTAATAGTTGGTCTGCCCATCGTGTTGGAGATTTTCCTCTTGATCTTTGGCCTTCTGCCTTTCCTTCTACTACCAATGCTTTAATGGACCCTGTTGTTCTTGCTATGTGGCCAAAGTACATTGTGTATGCTCGGTTTACTTTTTTTAATACCCTGTCTTTTATATGAAGCTCTTCCAGAATTAACAAGTTGGTTCCATGTTTCTTCTGTTGGTTTTTTTATGTTGAATTCTTCTATAGATTCACATTTAGAAGGGTTTGATCCTACTTCTATCAATTTTTTTGAGAGTTCATGTTTCAGCTACGTATGTAGTAGATAGGAAAAATGAGGACATTGCCATTGTTATTATTCGGTCTTTCCGAAGTCGATATAAAGTTGTTCTTTGTATCCCATGGAACCGTTAAAGTGCATCCTTTCTGTTAAGGTAATATGATATTGTTTCGAGCGCAGTATCGGTAGATACGCTGGAGATGTGACCAATTTATACAAAGTTGGAAGACAAGTAATTGGGCGGTACTTTGTTGGACCTTGGGTATTTTTGTGATCTTTCGGGATTAAATTAAAGTTGTTCCCTAATTTAGGACTGATAATATTTCCTGCGGATTTAGAAATAATATGATTAATTAGTATTACTAAGTACTCATGAGTACTACAGAACTTCTTAAGCCAGAAGTTTTGAACTCCGTCTGCCCCAGGAGATTTTCAGTTATGAAAAAAGCTCTTTGATGATATTGGAGACTTCTACTCTGGTAACGGGTTTATAGAGTGTAGTACGGTAGTGTTGATAGTTGCGCGTCGCATTTTTTATCTATCCAGCATACGTGTTAAGAGCAACTGGTGTGGAAAGTTAATTTTCTCAAAACTCCTAAATTTCTTTCTTGGCTTGGGTATGTTTTATTGACACTTTCTACAGTGAAATTAAGATTTTGATAAAACACCTTTTCGGCATGCTAAAAAAGCGCATTGTTGCATTTTTGGCTACTACTAATCCTTAGTCCTCCTAAATAAATGAAGAATTTTTCATATTGTGAGTATCTTACAGTGTTTGCATTATTTTTTCAGCTGTTTCGATTACTTTTCTACTTGTTATTCTTCGTATATATTTTGTTGTTTGACCAATATCTCTACGTAATAAATCAATCTTCGTCGTGTTCTGATTTTAATTCCCATTACATTAGCTATTGCTGTTGTTACACTGTAAATAAGCGTGTGCAAATATTCTACAGTTTGGGCTTCTGGCGACGTAATTGGGTAGCGCTTCAGTATTTATAATTTGTAACAGCGCACCAGTTTCTTAGAAGAGATTTTTTTGTTAGGGGTGGCCTACTAAGTGAGTTTGTTTCATTAAACTCTTGTACAGTACATGCCTTTTTCTTACCAGGATATCGCGTAACTCGGTGTCAATGCCGGCTTCAGGTGCCCTGGCGATTCCCAGACAGCAACCCCAAACACAAATTATTGAACTCCATTTTCATGGGTGTGCATTTTATACCTACTGCCAGGTGTCAGTTTTTGTTTTACGTCGGATATCGCTGCTAGCCCTCTATGTATAGGTTTTAAGAATACCCAGAGAGCATCCCCCATTCGCAGAAGGGTCGTGGCTGTTAGAATAACTAAAAAAGACTCGCACAGGCTAATTATTTATTTTATTAGAATTTTATTAATTTTATAAGAATAATACCTATTATTAAAATTATTATCCAGATTTAGCCATACGGCTCACACTCCCTCTAAGGGGAAAATCCACTCATCCCAGATACCTACGGTATCAAAAGGATTAAACTCTGGTGGGACTCTTTCCATGTTATCGAGTCCTAGGTGACTTGGTACGTCGGTGTATCTCCCAAAAATGTTCGCACACATCTGAACGTCGAAAGTAAGCTTTCTGCATGATCTTATATAGATGTTCATTTAGACCCAGCTTTTTATGTTTTCTAGGAGGTTCTTTGGAATGACACCAGTGGTAGAAAGAAAAATAGGTATCGTCTGGGTACTTTCCATTCTTCATTGTCTCCTTTGCCTCCATTTGTATTTCCAGATCTCTGTACTTGGCGATTTTTTCGTTGTACTTAACACATAGATTATTGTTGTTAGGTATCGCCACATCGATTAGCGTTGTTTGTCTTGTTAGTTTATTAACTAGCACGAGATCTGGTCTATTATGTGCTCTATATGTTATATTGTAGTCGTCATTTTCAAGCATACTCTCAGAAACGTTTTGATAATATGGGAGATGGTTTATTTGTAACAGTCCCAGTTTAAAAGCTATCTCTTGATGGCTGATCTTCCCTACTGAGTCATGCCGTTCCTTATATTTAGTTGCAGCAAATGCCTGGCAACCCCCGGTAAGATGTTGGATAGTTTCTTGGGCTTGACATCCATATCAGCATTTGTCGTTTTGGACCTGAGGGTTTTTGATGATATATTTCAGGTAATTTTTGGTGGGTACAACCTGATCCTGAATGGCGAGTAATGAACCTTCAGTTTCAGGGAACATCTTTCCTGATGTCAGCCACTAGTTCGACGCTATATTGTCGACATAGTCTTGACTGACTTCATTCGGATGTCGCCCGTGCAGAGGTTTACCCATCCGGATGCGGATATTTTCGTTCTTAGTAAGATGGGTTATGCGCATTTCTTGTTCCCTCAGTTTGATCGGTGTTGTCTCATCTACTGCACAAAGCGCGCGATGAAGAGTAGATGTCTCCGCCTGCACCTGAAAATAAGTTCGTAAATTAGTAATCTGTTTTTCTAATTGCTCGCTTATATCAATAAGTCCTCGTCTTCCTAAACACCGCGGTAATGTCATTCTTTCTACTGTTCTTCGATAATGATGTTTTAGTGCCTTTGTGAGATGTGTTCCTACTTTTCGCTGAAGAGTTTCTATATCCGTTTTAGTCCACTTAATAATCCCAAATGAGTAGCTAAGTGCGGAAAATGCGTAGGTGTTTAATGCCTTAAACAAATTTTTACTATTAAGATGTGAGTGAAGTAGCTGTTTTACTCTTCGTATAATCTCTGATTTTAATTCGATTTTTATTTGTTTATGGTCAATTTTCCGTGCTTGCTTTACTTCAAGATTACATTATTTATACATGTCATTTTCTCCCATAGCCTCGATCTGTTGGCCATTTTGCATATCGAATCCTCCGAGCTGAAGCTTATTCTTGAGTATATTTGGTACACGACATTTGTCTAACCCAAAGTGCATACTGATATCATTTGAAAAAGTTTCTACAGTTTTTAGCATTTGATCTAAGTGATTTCGAGTAGAAGCCATTAGTTTCAAATCATCGATGTACAACATATGATTAAAATTCGCTACTACAGTATTGTTGTTTTTAATGCTAAAACCTGAGTCAGTGGAGTTCAATAGCTGATATAGTGGGTTCATCGCTAGATAGAACCACAATGGACTCAGCGAGTCTCCTTGGAATAGGCCGCGGTTAATTGCGATATTTTCCGTTTTGATATTCCTTTCACCAGGTATTTGGAGGTGAATTTTAGTCTTTCAATCTCTCGTTATATGTCTTAAAAAGGTATTCTATGTATACTTCTAGTCTACCAGCCATTCATGCGGCACTGAGTCAAAGGCTTTCTTATAGTCAATAAAGGCAGTGACGAGGTTCCTTTTTTTGGTGTATGCCTGGTTATAAATGACTGAGTCGATAATAAGTTGTTCTTTGCAACCCATGGAACCTTTAGCGCATCCTTTCTGTTAAGGTTCTATGAAATTGTTTAGAGCGCAGTGTTGGTAGATACGCTGGGCTACACAGGATGTGACCAATTTATACAGAGTTTTAAGACATGTAATTGGCCGGTACTTGGCTGGATCTTGAGTATTATTTTGATCCTTCGGTATTAAATAAGTTGTTCCCTGAGTTAGGAATGATGGTATTTCCTGAGGATTAGAAATAACACGATTAATTAGTGTTGACAAGCACTCATAAGTACTCCACAACTTCTTAAGCCAGAAGTTTTGAACTCCGTCTGGTCCAGGAGATTTCCAGTTATGAAGCTCTTTGATGATATAAAAGACTTCTTCTGTGGTGAAGGGTTCGTAGATAGTTGTACGGGTTTATAAAGTGTAGTACGGTAGTGTTGACAGCTGTGCGTCGTATCTTCTATCCATCCAGCATTGGTGTTAAGAGCAGCTGGTGTGGAAAGTTAATTTCCCCAAAACTCCTGAATTTCTTCTTGGCTTGGGTATGATTTATTGGCACTTTCAGTAGTGGAACTGGGTTTCCGATATAACGCCTTCTCAGCATGCTCAAAAAGCGCATTGTCACATTTCCGGCTGTTACTAACTTTGTACCTCTTTAGTCGTCCTGAATAAACGGAGAGTTTTTTTTTAATGTATCCAGGCACTGTTGAGCTGTGTTGTTTTCTGGATCATATTGCGAGGGTCTTGCAGTACTTAGCATTATTTGATCAGCTTTTTTTAAATTTTTAATTTTTTTTTAATATCATTAATATTATTAATATTATTAATATTAGTAGCTAATACAAATTTTTTGACAAATATATTTTGGTAATACTGTATCAGTTAAAAAAATAGAAACATAAATTTTTTAGAAACTCACGTTATTAGCCCTATCTAAGTCATTGTTATTAACTATTCCTCGGGTCATAAAATTTTCTTTATCACGCAATTCTCTAGTTTTAGACCTATTTTAGTATATTCCATCGTATGTTGCATGCTTGTTAAAAAATTACTACAGAATATACGGTAACGTTACTTTAAAAACGTAAAAATATTTTTACAGGAGAATTTGAGAGTTATAAAATTACAATAAAAATCACAGCAGAAACCTTAAAATATCAATTTTCAAGACTGCTATATTCCAAATATAATTTCTAGAAAGAGACATGTAAATATACTAAATTTTTAAAAACTGATAAAACGTAATTAAGGAAAAGAAAATGATGAACGAAGAAAAGAAATCCTGCTTTATACTATATTACATTTTGTTTGTTTATTGTTGATCCATTTTGTCAGTTTTTCAGCATTGAATCATTGACCCAGTTTCTTCAATGTTTTCTATTTTTTTGTCCAATAACATTGATTCTATTTATCTATTTATTTCTGGGCCTAACCTTTTACCTCTCTTTTTCTTTTTACTTTTATTATTTTCCTAGTTAAATTCCTTTTGTTTTTTTCTCAGTAGACTCTATCGGCCGATTTACCCTAAATTTTTTTTTAGCAGACAACCTTGATTTATCTATTACTAATTTCCCAATTTTTGTTTTCCCAGTAAATACTAAAATATTTTATTTTCATAGCATTTCCATACAAAATGCTGACAATTGTATTAAAACTATAAATTTAACTTTTACGAAAATTTTTTTAAATTTTTATATAAAAAGCAGGACTCTTTAAAGTTCAAGAATAAACTGAACTAATCTGAATTGCCAATGGCAAGTATGACTGTTTAATATAAAAATATTAACTAGATATTTGTGAAGAGCATCGTGTCTTTAGTGGTATATTTGTTTATAATAATTTATTGTTTGTCCACGTTTGGCCTAGTATCAGACACGAGAGGGTTTAAATATTAGCGTTGCAATACATATCAACGCGTGGAGGAGGACCTCAAAAGAAACGACATAAATTAAGCAGCGGAACGTTGGGAAAGAGACTTATAAATAAATCATGTACTAGTAACTAACTTTGAACGTACTGTAGTCCGGGTAGTGTCAATATATGATCTTTGAGATGTGGTGAGTTTTATTAAACAAACAATACTTAGCAACCCTTGAAGGTAAGCCAATTAGGCAATTGAGCCAGCACTTACCTTCAACTAGCCTTATTGAAGAAATAAGTATACAGTCCACGAGCTATTGAAGAAGAAAAAGGTCGAGGAGGTGAAACTTTTCCTGATCCTAAGCATAATCACCCTGCCCGATGTTATACAGTGACCTTGCCGAAACGTTGCCAAAACAAAACAAGCAACACTATCTTATCACGTATCTCTTATAAATTTTCCATTAGATCATACCTTTTTATCAAATAAACTTAGCTCTGAGTGAAAAACATATTAAAATTCTTTTTTTTTTCTCCTTCGTTTATTGCTCTACTAAAATTCATCGTAAATTTTCTCAATCTCAAAGGTGAACTTTACGATATTTTTCTAATAAAAGTTTTTGTCATATACGGTCGTAAAAGAAAGAAATTATTGGATAATAAAACTACCAGTATTAACGAGACTTTTTCAATAAGTGCTGCTTGTTCAACTTTGAATATATTGCGAATAAATACTGCATCTAAATGACACTGATGATTAAAAGAAATTATAGAATAGAGCTATAAATATATATATATATATATATATATATATATATATATATATATATATATATATATATATATATATGTATGTATATATATATATATATATATATATATATATATATATATATAATATTGTAACGTGTTTAACAATAAAACGAGCAGTTCTAATTTATTTAAATCTATCTATTTATCAGATTACAGTATTATCGGTAGTATGTATCTTATCAACTAACTCACTCATCAGAGCGCTTCGTCTTTATAACGAGTACATTATTTCTTCAATTATCTAGAGTAGTCCATATCTATTCGCTTCGTCGGTAGCTTCTCGAAGGCAGGACTGCTTTTAATAACGCCATCTGTCGTATTTTCTGGAGTCATGCTTCTGAGATTGTGACAGGTACTACAAGTCGGAGGTGCGCTATTTTATTACATTACACCTATCTTAGATCTAATCGTCCCGATTAGGAACTTTACATGAGGCTCCAGGATGGTGAAATCTACAGAACTCTCCAGCTCTGCATAAACCTCTCAGAAATTAGATAGAGCCTGCCATATGTCCTCGTAGCTTGCCCTGTCTATATAAGACTTCCTGGTTGCCATAAACAGCAAAGATCCAGGACCATCTTATAACTGCAGTACTCTTTTATATTTGGGCTGCTGATTTTTTAATTCTTTTAAGTGATCGAACTTTTTATTGAATACTGACGAGATTCCTTTTAGTCATCTCCAGATCTTGGGCTACAGAGTGGGCTAGAGAGAGTTTTTTCTGCGTAATTTGACATAAATTCCTTAAAACTTGGTCGTCGGTCATGTTTGATCTCATGTTTGTTTCATTTAAACTACCATAAGGTGCAAGACGATTTATGTCAACAACTTTTGGTTTTACGAAAGTTTTACGAAAAGGACCACTGGCAAAGCTTCTTAAAACAGACCTTTTTACGGAACCTTAAACGAAATATGAAGAATGATCAATGGACAAAGAAAAGAGATAAAAGAACTAATAAAAACGAAACACATTCAGAAGTTAACTGAATGAAATTATAATACTAGCAGAAGAACAACAAGGTTTTAGGTCGGGAAGATCACGAATTAGAATAACCTTAAAAATGTATTTGACCTTATCAAATTAAAGATGTTACCCACTTATTAAGCGCAAGAAAGATAACTCTAGGAATCATCAAAATGATCAAAAATAACTACGAATACCACACAAACAGTAAGAGTTAAAGAAGGACTTACTGACCCCATTAAAGCTGGCGATGGAATAATACAGCTATATTTTCCCCTATTGCTCAACCTGATTATGGATGAAATAATAAAAAAGTAATAACTAAACAAGGATACCAAATGGGACAAAAACAACTTAAAGTAATCCTCTATGAAGACGACGCAATATTATTCTATCAAATTGGAGATTATTTACAACGTATGCTGCATAAATTTAATATAACCCCCAGTTATATGTAACCTCCAGAAATTTAACATGTAAATTTCTCCAAATAAGACAAAATGCATGGTTATTACATCAAATTCACTAAGATGTAAATTTGGGCTGGAAGGTCAGATAATAGAACAAGTTGGAACAAGTAAGATTGAGTTTAAATATCCAGCCATCACATTATCTAGCTACGAAGAGCTCGAAATAGAAGTAAAAGATCAAGTGAATAGAGCAAACAGAGCCTCAGGTTACCTTAACTAAACAATGTGGAGAAATTAAAATATCAAGAAAGAAATGAAATAGAAGTAAAAGATTAAGTGAATAGAGCAAACAGAGCCTCAGGTTACCTTAATTAAACAATGTGGAGAAATTAAAATATCAAGAAAGAAATGAAATAGAAGTAAAAGATCAAGTGAATAGAGCAAACAGACCCTCAGGTTACCTTAATTAAACAATGAGGAGAAATCAAAATATCAAGAAAGAAATAAAAGGCAGAATTTACAAAACAGACCAATAATGATATAAGCGACAGAAACAAGACAAAGAAATCTCTTTAAAAAAACTAGTAGGACAATTAATAATTATAACTAGGTAGATAATTTTTATATTTATTTGTTAACAGATGTCTTGAAAAATAATTAAAATAAATTCGACAGCTTGACAGTAAGTCAAAGAGTTTTCTTTGTCTTGTGGGCCAAATAGACTGACTGCATCCTCAAGAATCACCACTTGATATATATATATATATATATATATATATATATATATATATATATATATATATATATATATATATATATATATTTTAACGTTTTAAATTGCTTATAGATTCGCCTCTTCGTCGCTATTTGATCACTGGAAAATTATTTTTTTTTCATAGTACAATATTTATAATTGACTTGACTTTTTTGTTTCGAATTGTGTTTTAATTTAAATATCAATTTTTATATGGGAATGGGGAATGAATCGATTGTCCAACAAAAATACAAAGCTACTGACTATTTTTCATTTACACGAGTATTACTAATTTGCACAAGTTATTTTAAATTTTTATTAATAACAGAAGAAAATCTAATCCATTAGAAGACGCACTTGTATAACTTTTTATCGTCATCAAACTATATTTACTCACAAAGCAATCTTTAAAAAATCTGTGAGATGACGAAGTAAAGAAAACTTCCTTTACTCACTTCTCTCATAAATGATTGTTTGTCTGCTCTAATTTCTAGAGTATTATGTCATCCGAAGCGCCTTTAGTGAACTAGAATGTTTGCGAGAGCTCCATAGGAATTTCCTCGATAGTGGTGAATCACCGGCTAGCAAAAATTTGATATCGGACCAGTGGTGCACTTCTAAATATCTAAGTAAGGTCTTTTATAAATAAATAGAGTATCATGATAAAGTAGTAGATTTAAAATATAATAAAGCCAATTTTTCACTAGAACTGTGGATGGAAAAGCAGAGAGGACAATATTTAGCTTGGTAGCTCATGTATTGTGAGGCTAAATTTATATTTTAAATTTTTTTAATCAATTATAATAATTATGAATCTAAAGATATATATATTTTTTAGCGTTTTGTTTTACTTTGGGTCTATGCTTCATGCAGTATGCTTTATGGTAAGACGAGCATGCATGCTTCATTTTTCTGTCTTTTGCTTTACAGAAATAACACCAAGTTTATTTTACTAAACATGTGGAAGGTTGTGTGAGAAGGTCTTTAACTTAAAGAATGCCACACATTTTTTGCCCGAGTGATTTCTGTCAAGAACGTATTTGAAGTCGCCCTCGCGTTAGTGGTCCAATTAAAGCAATTCTCACAATTTTAGAAACAATCTTCTATTATTAGATGTATTTTCTTTCCAATGGGGATTTGTAGAAGAACAAAGTACCATTGAATTTATACCACTTGCATTAGCATTTAACGAATCATCGTGGTATAATGTTGATAGAAAAAGCACAACTATTTTGGACTTTGGAGTGTATGAGAGGATAGTTTTATTTTTGTCGAAGGCGAATGATGTACTGACTTCTCTTTAACCGAGAAGAACGGTAAAATTTCTTGTTAATTTTTTCTCAGTGTACTCAAAAAAGTTAGTTTGAATTGCTTTATCATTTAATTAACCAGACGTACTGAGGTGAACCAGTTATCCATTGTTATATTTCGATAAAGATTTCTTAGAATTCGCAAATTCCTCCGCTTTTTTATTGCCCTTGTTTCTTTATCATCAAACCTTAGGCACACGGGTACAAATTTAAACCTCTGCTGCGACATCGTGGCACGAAACATTCCATTTCCAAACTAAAGGGAACAAGTTCATCATTTGAAACAAGTAATGCACCAGATAATAACAATAACTCTATAAAAGGGTATATATGTTTTACCCTATATGTTTTATCTGTCAATCTCGTGTAAGTTTGCATAGTGATACTTTCACTTGTGCGAATTATTTTTTAATTTATATAGAGGACGATTATATTGTTACGATAAATATATACTGGCCTAAATATATGATGACTAATAATATTCTGTTTTGTTGTAGAAATTTGGCGGAGGTTCTAGATTCAAAATTATGGTGAATTCTCCAACTAGATATTTCTCGATTTTTCGATGCAAGACAAAGCGATCTTTCGATGCTGTTCTAGTATATCAGGATTTCGTATATAAATACAACATTTTTATATGGAGGGCCAGTTAATACTCAAGACCCGCGCTCGCGAATTTGTACGTACGGATATAATAAATTGTCAGATAAGTTAATATAAATAAAGAAATAAATTAAATCCGTAAGTGTTATAAATATTGAACCTTTTAATAAATTCACAACAAATGGTGTCAGAAGTGGGATCGAACATAAATTAGACTTATAATAATAATACAAGTGAATATAAAATAAATTGTGAAAATGGCTACGATTTATGAGCTGACAGTGACTAATTTAAGAAGACATCTTGAAGACAGAGAATTATCTTCCACCGGAAAAAAGGCTGAGTTAGTCCAACGACTAAAGAACGCTTTGCTAGAAGAAGGACTAGACCCAGAGACTTATATATTTGAAGACAAACATGATGCTGTCATCTCGTCGATTTCGAAATTGGAGAACAAAGTATCCGGCGACATCGCTTCTTTAGAAAGCAAAGTTTCTAACGAGATTTCTTCTCTGGAAAGCAAAGTCTCTGCTAACATCTCTTCGGAAATCTCTAAAGTCACTTCTGAGATGTCTGCCCTGGACGATAGAATATCTTCGTTAAAAAACCAAGTTGCTGCCGATAAGTTGGCCTTCGAAGAAAAGATTAAAGAGATGGAAAGGAAGATGGAAGAAACAGGGACAGCAGAGAGAGGTAACAATCCGATTACAGTGGAGATAAAAGAAGACGAGACGAAATTTAAGTTGGAGACACGGCCGAAATTTGAAGGAAGTGGAGGTTCTATTCATGTTAAAGTCCCAACTTTCGACGGAAAATCATCATGGAACAACTACATGAAACAGTTCGAATCAGCCGCAAGAGCAAATGGATGGTCTGAAAAAGAAAAGGCTGTAAACCTGACTATCGCTCTTCGAGGAGATGCCTTAGATGTGCTTCAGACCATAGCCGTAGAGGAGACCGATGATTTCGAACAACTGAAGAAGAGGTTAAATATGCGATATGGCCACGAACATTTGGAGCATGTATATCAGTCACAGCTTAAAAATCGTAGACAGAAGAAAGATGAGGCTCTTCAAGAATATGAGGTAGATATTGCCAGATTAGTACGATATGCTTATCCAACAGCTCCCGAAGACATGATGGAAAAATTGGCCGTTCAAACGTTTATTGATGGTCTTCGTGATCATGAAATGCAGAGAACACTACGATTAGCTCGTCACAAGACGCTGGTTGATGTCCTATCCGCCGCCCTCGAATACGAGTCAGCTACGCAGGCCTCTGGCGGGTACAGTAAAGTTAGGACTGTAAAAGAGGAAGGAGATGAAGATAAACTTGACCAGCTCGTTAATATGATGAAAAGCATGACATACAAGAAAACGAAGACCATCAGATGCTGGAATTGTGGCGAAATAGGACACGTACGAAGCTCCTGTAAGCACCCTAGGTACGACGCAAATCAAGAAACTCACCATCAGGAAAACTAGAACGGGTCAGCCTTAGGGGGGCAGCTTCGACCCAGAACTTTTCCAAAGACCCTCTCATACTAATAGCTTCTTTGAAATGTCGTGAAGATAGTGTATATGTAGATGGAGACATAAATGGTAAAAAGCATACGTTGTTGGTGGATACCGGAGCGACCAGAACCATTATACGCCCGACAGTTATAAACAGCCGAAAGAAACTGTTACCAACGAGGTTACGACTTCGGACCGCTACAGGTGAAAATGCCAACATTCATGGAGAAATCCAGGTACAATTGGGAATTGGGGCAGAAAAGTTTGTCCATACTGTTATAGTTGCTGACATCGAAGAGGAGGTTATATTAGGAATGGACGTAATGAATATGCATGGATTCCAATTGGATTTTAAGAATAAGGTAATCAAAGTTGGCAACGAGGAGGTATTTCTCCATCCACATAATGACAACACTGTGCAAGCAGCCATTACAGAAGATACAGTCGTGCCTGCGAGAAGCGAAACGATCATAGTAGCGCGACTACAGGGAATTGTAGACGAAGGGAGACCTGTTATGATGGAGCCTTGGAACCACGACGATGAGGTTGGCCGTGGAATCATAATTGGAAAGGAATTGGTGACTTCGGCTAAAGAAATTCCTGTGAGACTTATCAATGTCAACGACTACCCAGTGACCATAAAGAAAGAGACAAAAGTAGGAACTTGTGTACCTGTGACATCCATAATTCGTCAGGCGACAACATCTGATAATTCCAACGACAAATTCGACCAAATGGTTGCAGTTGCAGGACAGTCTCTAAATCAGATGGAGAAAAGGAAATTAAGGGAATTTCTTCGGCAGTATCGTGATATTTTCGTACCGAAAGGAGAAAAGACGGGAAGAACTACCGTTGTTAAGCATAAAATTGATACTGGTAATGCTAAGCCAATTCGTCAAACAGCTCGACGATTACCACAGGCGAAGAGAGAGGAAGCTGAAACGATTGTTCAGGAAATGAAGAAAGACGGGGTGATAGAACCTTCTACGAGTCCATGGGTCTCTCCGGTGGTCCTGGTTAAGAAGAAAGACGGAACGACGAGGTTCTGTGTGGATTACCGTTTGCTGAACAACGTTACCAAGAAAGATAGTTATCCTCTGCCTCGGATCGATGACACATTGGACACATTGGCTGGAAGTAAATTGTTTTCTACTTTAGATTTGAAGTCTGGATACTGGCAGGTAGAAATGGACCCAGTCGATAAAGAAAAGACAGCCTTCACCACAGGATCTGGATTGTGGCAATTCAACGTTATGCCATTTGGACTTTGTAATGCTCCTGCGACATTTGAGAGGCTTATGGAAAATGTGTTGAGAGGGTTATCTTGGAAAACATGCCTGGTTTATTTAGATGACATAATCGTCTTGGGGGAGACATTCGAAGATCATTTGAGGAATTTAGAAAACGTTTTTAATCGACTTAAAGCTGCCCAATTGATGCTAAACCCCAAGAAGTGCCAGCTATTTCAAGGTAAAGTCAATTATCTGGGTCATATAGTCAGTAAAGAAGGAGTGGCCGTGGATAAGGGAAAAATCGATTCCATTAAGGAATGGCCAAAACCAACTGACAAACATCAAGTGAGAAGTTTTCTTGGACTATGTACTTACTACCGGAGGTTTATTAAGAAGTTTGCAGATATCGCTAAGCCATTAACGCGACTTACAGAGGAAGCAAGAGAATACCGCTGGGATATAGACTGCCAAAATGCCTTTGAAACGTTGAAAAAGCATTTAATAACAGCACCAATTTTGGGGTATCCACTGCCAGAAGGAGAGTTCATCTTAGATACGGATGCAAGTAACGTGGGAATTGGAGGAGTGCTGTCTCAGATTCAAGGAGGACAGGAACGAGTCCTCGGATATTTTAGTAAAGTCCTTTCAAAACCTGAGCGGAATTATTGCGTCACGAGAAGAGAACTTCTGGCAGTAGTGAAATCAGTAGAGCACTTCTATCAATACCTCTATGGAAGGAAGTTTTTAATCCGAACCGACCATGCTGCCCTTAAGTGGTTGATGCAGTTTAAGAATCCAGAGGGTCAGATAGCCAGGTGGATCGAACGACTCCAAGAATACGATTTTAAGATTGAGCACCGAGCCGGAGTTAGCCACAGAAACGCTGATTCTCTTTCCAGAAGGCCATGCCCAGCAGAGTGTCCTCACTGCAACAAAACGGAATCCAAGGAAGCAGCAGTGCTAAGAACGACGATTGTCAACGACGACTGGACGCCTACTAAGATAAGGGAAGAACAAGAGAGAGATCCAGTTATACAGAAAATCCGAAAATGGAAAGAGGAAAACCGTCGACCACCTTGGCAGGAAATATCAAACCTATGCTCAGTAGTTAAGACGTATTGGGCCCAGTGGGACTCATTTATCATCGAAGATGGCTTGCTTAAACGAGTCCTGGAAAATGATGACGGTTCAGAGAAGAGAAGACAGTTGGTGATCCCAAAGAGCAGAATAGCCGAAGTACTTCGTCAGTTACACGACAGTCCATCGGGAGGGCATTTTGGTGTAAGGAAAACCCTTCAGCGAATTCGGGAACGGTTTTATTGGATGAACAGTTCCGACGACGTAAAAGACTGGTGTAAGAAATGTACTATTTGTGCTACGAGTAACGGGCCTCACCGGAAAAGGAGAGCTCCTATGAGACAATATAATGTTGGAAGCCCGTTTGAAAGAATAGCTTTGGACATTGCAGGGCCATTTCCAGAAAGTGAAAATGGGGGCAAGTACATGTTGGTAGTAATGGATTACTTCACTAAGTGGGTCGAGATTTACGCACTTCCAGACCAGAAGGCCGCCACCGTTGCAGATAAGTTGATCCAAGAATATATCAGCCGATTTGGAGTGCCTTTGGAGATCCATAGTGACCAAGGCAGGAACTTCGAAAGTGATCTATTCCAAGGAATATGTGATAGACTAGGCATGAAGAAAACAAGAACTACCGCGTATCATCCACAATCGGATGGTATGGTAGAACGAATGAATAGGACAGTTGGCAAGTATTTGACAAAGATGGTGTCCGATCATCAGCGAGATTGGGACCAATACCTTCCGTTCTTCACAATGGCCTACAGATCTGCTGTTAACGAATCAACGGGCCAGACACCAGCCAGAGTCCTATTCGGACGCGAAATGCGACTACCTTGTGATCTAGAATTTGGGTGTCGACCTGGAGAAGATGTAGCAGGTGAAGATTATGTGATCGAATTACGAAGAAGAATGGACGATGTACATGAGTTGGTCCGTTCCCACCTTCAGATCGCTAGCGACCGAATGAAGAAACGGTACGATACACAAGCCGAAAAGGGTTGCTTTAAGAAGAACGACAAAGTATGGCTGTATAATCCCAAGAAGCGAAAAGGTTGTTCTCCCAAATTGCAGCAGTTTTGGGAAGGTCCATACCTCATCATGGAGAAGATCAACGATGTCATCTACCGAATAAGCAAGATTCCGAGGGGAAAGCCGATGATAGTACACCATAACCGGTTGGCATCTTTCGAAGGTGACCACGACGTAGATGAAGAAGTGGAAGTAAACCAAGTCCAAGATGTGTTTAACCTCACGTTTGAGGAATTCATGGGTGCCTATGGAGGTACCGGTAAAGCAAGACATGGTGTTACCACTGAAGAAAAGCAAGATCTACTCGCGCTCCCCGATGACTACTCGCTGGCCCTTACCATCCCGGCCAGTATCAAAGACGCACCAGGGTTGGCATCCGTCTTTCGAAGGAAGTTTGGTCGAGTTGCAGAACTGCAATGCCAGGTGCCAGCTCCCGGTAAAACCTTGAAACTCCAAGATGCATCACGTTACCTTTTCTACCTGGTAACAAAAGACACTGCCCGTGACCAACCTACCTACCGAGATGTATGGGAAGCCTTACTTCAATTGAGAGAGCACGTACTAGAGTCCGACGTGCAAAAGTTAGCCATGCCAAAGTTGGAGTGCCGCCAATTAGATTGGAGGGTTATCCGAAATATGGTGGAGGAGATCTTCAAAGACACCGAAGTCCAGGTGTTAGTCTGTTGCAATCCGCTAAGTACCTTGTGCGGAGAGAAAACCGTCCCTTGTCATTTTTATACAACTGGAAGTTGTAAAAGAGGGTCCAGTTGCCAATACCAGCATACAGTTCCGGTTCCAGTCCCGACAAGGTTCCAGGAGGAACCATCTTTTAAGAGGGGGGCAATGTTACGATAAATATATACTGGCCTAAATATATGATGACTAATAATATTCTGTTTTGTTGTAGAAATTTGGCGGAGGTTCTAGATTCAAAATTATGGTGAATTCTCCAACTAGATATTTCTCGATTTTTCGATGCAAGACAAAGCGATCTTTCGATGCTGTTCTAGTATATCAGGATTTCGTATATAAATACAACATTTTTATATGGAGGGCCAGTTAATACTCAAGACCCGCGCTCGCGAATTTGTACGTACGGATATAATAAATTGTCAGATAAGTTAATATAAATAAAGAAATAAATTAAATCCGTAAGTGTTATAAATATTGAACCTTTTAATAAATTCACAACAATATCTAACATGTGTTTATTTAACAGTAAGTTCAGGGCTTCTTTCAAGAGACTGAAGTATCCTGACTTTTCTTTTGGGGCCTTGTAAATGCGTAACAATATTCCTGGTTACTGTATGACCATGCCTTGAGGGTTATTTTCTAGACCAACAATGCCCGTATTTACCAAGTAAACTTGCAATATTTTCAACTGGTTCAGAATCTACTTCACTAATACTTTGTCCACTTTCATCAGTTTTGGTATTGGAGTTTTGTTCTTCGACATAATCCTCGTCAGATTTGGAATGGGCACCAAAGATATCTTAATCATTATTTATGTTGTTTACATCAGCAAATAAATTTTCGACTTTCTTTTCCGTTTCAGCTTGGGTCAATGGACGACATTTTTCCCAGTTTTTTCCATCTACATGAAGTCTCTTCGCTAAAAAATAGTAATGTAGTAACACACATGGGTGTTATACAGGGTGTTTCAAAAAAAGGTAATTCCGTCTCTAGGATGGGTAAAAAACTAAAAAATAATAGGAGTTTGCTTAGTAAAAAATTTTTGTTACGCCATCCGTTTTCAAGATACAGGGCGTTGAAGAAAAAAAAATTTTACGCATTTTTTACGATTTTGCCGAAACTACTCGCAACATTGTAATGAAATTTTATACGAATATGTTTTGGAGGCTGATACATGCCATGAATTTGTTTTTATATCTGATTCTCATAGAGGGCGCTAGTTACACGGATCGAAGTATTAGTCAATATAACTTTTTTAAAAGTATAATTATTAATCAAAATTTCAAGTAAACTTAAACAGCATTCAATTTTACACGAAAAAGGTACTCCTGGTAAAACTCGATATTGTGTACCGTTTTCGGAATATTTCGATTTGAAAATTATTAAGTAATAATTGATGCTGGTAGTAATGATAAAGTTCTAATAGGTATATCTCTATTTTCTCCAAGTGTGCCATGGAAATCTGACATTTATTGATTGTTATGACGATAAATCAACAATAATTAGAGTTTTGAAACCTTGTTATTTGTAAAATCAAATTAAAATGTACTCAAATGTTGAATACACTGACATGTTATTAACCTTAGGCGAATGTTTAGAATGTTCTAGTGCAGCTGTGACACGTTATGCAGAAAAGTTTCCTAGAAGAAACTTACCAAGTAAAAAAACATTTAGAGCCGTTGAACGACGTTGTCGAGAAACTGGGAATGTGAGAACAACAAGATTAATAAAGAAAATAATATTTTAAATTTACTTGATCAAGATCCAATAGTTAGCGTAAGGAATATAGCAAGACAAACAAATACTTCGTCTTCAAGTACTTGGCGGATACTGAAAGAACAGCAGTTATATCCTTATCATTACAGACAAGTCCAAGAGCTCTTGCCAGATGATCTACCGGTAAGAGTGGATTTTTGTGAAACATTGCAACAAAGGACAGCCCACAATCCTTCTTCTTCTTCTTCTTACCGTGCCCTATCAAGTCCCCTTGACGTTGGCGATTAACATGGCGAAACTGTCTCTGTCTTGAGCTATTCTAAAGAGTTGCTTAGCTTTCCTCATTCCTGTCCACTCCCTGATATTCTTCAATCAAGAGGCCTGCTTTCTACCAATTACTCTGCGTCCTTCGATTTTACCCATCATAATAAGTTGAAGAATATTATATCGGTCTCTTCTTACTACGTGTCCAAAATAGGCCACCTTTCTACATTCGCTGTTATCAAGCAGCTCGCGAGCAGCATTTGCTCTCTCAAGGACTGCCACATTTGTCAGCATAGCCGTCCATGGAATTTTTAGTATACGTCTGTGCAGCCACATTTCAAAGGCCTCCAGACGATTAATCGTGGATATTTTTAATGTCCATGCTTCGACACCGTATAAGAGGACTGACCAAATGTAGCATTTAACCATGCGCTTTCGAAGTTGAAGTTGAAGTTATCATTACAGAAGAATGACTTCATTTTTAAAAATGTCGTGCGGGCTATCTCGGTTATACGTTTTATCTCTTGATCTGAATCTAGTTGTTCAGTAATATGGCAACCAAGATAATTAAAACTGGACACTCTTTGAATTATATGACCATCAACATATAATCGTGCATCTTGATGTGCTAACTATGTTCTTTGCTAACTTTATAGCATGCAGTATTTCTGATTTTAGTCCACAATCCAAATTTTTTAAATGCATTCTTTTTACGGACGAGGCCACCTTTACGCGACAAAGTATGTTTAACTCCCATAATGCATACTACTGGTTTGATAAGAATCCACGAGTCAAAAGGGTATCACATAACCAACACTTATTTGAAGTTAATGTTTGGGCAGCAACTTTAGGTAACAAATTAATAGGTTATCATATTCTACCTAGAAATTTAAATGGTGATATGTATCTTGATTTTTTAAATAATTCCTTATTCGAGATATTAGAAGATTTAACGTTAAACGAGCGAAGATCTTTATTTTTTATGCAGGATGAAGCTCCACCCTACTTTGATAGAAGGTGTCGTAATTGGTTGAGTAATCATTTTCCGAATCGATGGATTGGTAGAGGTGCAGAAGCTCCGATTGATTGGCCTCCTCGGTCATGCGATTTTAACCCTTTGGACTACGCAGTTTGGTCGTATACTAAGGAAAAAGTCTATGCTACAGAGGTAAATTCACGCCAAGAATTGGAAAAAAGAATTCAACGTCAATTTAATGACATCATAGCTGATCCCCTACCATTAAGAAGGTTAATGGAATCTTTAGAAAAAAGAATAGACTTGTGTAATCGCGAAAACGGAGGGCATTTTGAACACTTACTGTAATTGAATTTTATTTTATGTTCTTAGTCATTAATTTAATTTTCTTCTTGTGAGTTTTGTTTAATTACTAACTATTTTATACCAGCATCAATTATTACTTCATAATTTTCAAATCAAAATATTCCGAAAACGGTACACAGTATCGAGTTTTACCAAGATACCATTAATAATTATACTCTTAAAAAAGTTATATTGACTAATACTTAGTACGATCCGTGTAACTAGCGCCCTCTATGAGAATCGGATATAAAAACAAATTCATGGGATGGATCAGCTTGCAAGACATATTCGTATAAAATTTCATTACAATGTTGCCAGTAGTTTCGGCAAAATCGTAAAAAATGCGTAAAATTTTTTTTTCTTTAAATAATTTTTTGTGTCTGGATATATTGCTCCAATAAGACCACAATAACAAACTCGTCCTTGACTGACCACAGACTTTATTTACATGAAGCGGCATCAATATCGAATTGCTGCTGCGAATGCTACAATAAGCTAAATGTCTTTGGATCTAGTGATCCAAATTTGCATTTTCCGATGATTTTTACAAACCAAACTTTGGTCTGGCTATGAGCACTATTTTCTCTCCATTACTAGAAGATATACTTATAGAAGAATAAACAATGTGTCCATAAATATGTACGTTTTAAAATTCATATTATGATTGAGGTAAGTAGACGATGAGTTTTCCATAGGGCCTCATGGGCCAGAATCAACAGATTTTAGCTAACTATTTTAATTTCAACTAACGCTTTAATTGTCAATAAAATCGTTACATTTATAATAAATGGTGATAATCAAATCATTATATTGCAAAGGCCAAAATATTTGCGACAGTAAAAACATTTTGTTGGAAGACAAAACTTCTAAAAATATATTTTAAAAAAGTTTTTATCCATTATTATTTAAATAAAGAATTCCATAAGATTAAAGAAAATAATTTGCAATGAAAAATATCCTTATATAGTTATTTCAGAAAAAGGGATTCGAAGAGAAGAACTCTACCATACGTAAAATGTATAAGAAAACTTGGTTCTATTGTTTCTTCTACAGTTGTGTCAATCGTTCATTTTACGAGGAACGAATCAATTAGTGACCGACTCCGAATACAATCGAATTATTTCAATCATTCGTTCGGTGCAATAAGAAATAACGAGTAACCGATTGATTGAGCTGAATAGACTGAAAACCGAGAGCTTACGGTATTTCATATGTGTATTCACCATCACCTAAATTATTGAAATATCACGTATATTTTTTAACATTTAAGTTCATACAGCTTTGTTCAGCATGCAAATAGATATTTTATGGTTTTAACTACCTATTAACTATTAACAACATAAGCGAAAGCAATCGCTTGGACCCGATGTAATATTTTCCAATTTCAATACTCTCGGTCTGTTACTAAGTTCTTGCCTTGCACGCAATTCTCAATTAAATATTAATTTAGTATTTTAATTGTTTAATCATTCAAACGAACACATTCAGCCGATCGGTCTTCATCGCAAGTGACGAAAGACCGAGGTCCGAAAGTAATGAGGGTATTGGCTGTGAGATTTTATTTTGGATCGATCGGTGCCGTCGGCGGTCGATCAATCGATTTTTGTCACCACACAATCAGATCGTTATGAACTAGCGGGATTCGGCCGTTCAATACTTTGAAGTGATTGAATCCAAACAAACGAATCAAACACCATTGATACAACACTATTTTTGGTTCTTCTATTAACATATCGAGTTTCCAGAATGTTTCTTCCTCTACTATGACAGGTTTGATAGCTTTTTGCCAATTGTCATACAAAATTTTTGATATGGAGTCAAATCATATTTAACGAACATCTTTTAAAGTTTAAACGTAGTATTATTTTTTGTGACATATCCATTTATTTTAACCCAGCTTACTTCTATAAGTTACGTTCACAGTGATAACGTGGTAATCGCAACACTTTAACTTGTTGTCTTTCATTCATGTTGTTGTATTTCATCTACACTATACTTCTTAAATTTTGGTGAATATTGTTTGTATTGCATAGCTGCAATAATTCTTTTGAGTAAACCTTCTGGTGGCACTACACTACTATTTCTTTGACTTTTAGCCAATCTAAGAGGTCTTGCTTACTATATTTAGTGTTAGGTAACGGTTTCTTTAATCTTGAATGGTAACTGGCATTGTCCATAGCTATTATAGAATTTGTTGGTAATAAATCTATCATTTGACTGAAATATTCCATAAAAATATCATCAGTCACTTCTTCATGGTAGTCGTTTGTAGAATTTAAAATAAAACCTAGCAAGCCTCCATCATCAAATCCTTTATCTCCCCCAATATGAGTGATAATTAAGCAGCGACCTGTACCATTTAAAATTTTAATTCCGTAGACAAGCCGTCTATAAATGCCTGATAAGTATTTGTAACCATTTTATTTTTCAATAAAAAAAACACAGTTACAGTATTTGTAACTTTTTTACAAAATGCACTTCATTTATCCATTTTTTATCTAAATAAAAAATATTTTTGTCTTCTCTCCTCAAATTTCGAATTTCCCCTAAATAACTGTTGTCTCCTTTAACAAATTATTTTTAATGTTTTTTTATGAGCGCAGATTTTCTATTGTAGTTCTCATAAACGAATCCTAATCCTCGTAAAGTTTTCCACAATTTTTTTTTAAATTTTGGCAAAGATTTCTCTTCTATAATGTCTACTATAGTGTATCCAAAGTACAAAATTTTTTTGTAAATAAAAGTAATGAACTTTGCTTCGAATCGATTGTTTCACAGTATCGTCTATATGAATGGGTTTTCTCCCTGTTGACGTTTTAGGTCCTTCTGTAATACTTCCACTCTTTCGTTGCTTTAAAAGTCTATAAATAGTTACCTCTCCAACTCTCTGTCATATCTGAAACTATACTGCGAACAGTACTTGAAAAATATTCATGTACAAGATCATCATGTACATTTACCACTAAAGTTTTCATTGGCACAGTTAAATGACAATTTAATTTTATAGGAGTGACACAAATTAGACATTTGTGACATTTTTCTACACAACTTCATTTCTGCGTAATATAATTACAGGACTTTACAAACATAACCTGTTAATCTTAACTAAAATGATTCACAATCTGTAAAACACGTTCTGCCGCTTGAAAATTAAATCCTTTCTAAGAAAGTTGGGAGCTTATAAATTGACACTCCATTTTTTGGAACATTTTAGGTGAAACCCAAACATTTTCAGAACAATGCTGAATATTTTATATTAGAAAATCTCCGTTACTGTTTTATGATGTTATACTGGGTTTTATCTCACGTGCAATGAACTTTGTACTATCAATCATTTTTAAATGTACTATAGTAGCAACCTTTTATTCGTCTGTGAAGAACTCTCACCTGCCTGTTATTAATTTGCCCTGATAAGTGTAAAACTAAGTATGTTTCACTGAAACTTCAGCTTCTTTATAAGACTGTTTTTACAATAAAAATTGACATAATAATATCAGTATCTAAAATGATGGTTTGTATTTTCTAAATACTTGAAAAGACGACCTTTAGATATCTTGTCGAACTTGCTCTATGATTATATATTCGTTTCTTTAAAACTTTTACTCGGGCCTATGTATACTTTTACTTATGTTCTGGTTTTTAAATACTAAAAATTTAGTTATTTTCATTCTAATTTTAAAATTTTTGTTAACATACTTAACATTTCTTCATATTTGTATTAAATGTTTATCTAATTTAAACAGTATAATGAAGAGGCGTTACATAATCTGACCAAACAAACAATTAGTGCAATTAACAAACTAGAATATTATTGAAATGCGCCAACGTAGGCGAGTATTAGAGAAGTTATATGGATTAAAATTATTAAATTGAACAGAAACATAGAGGCATATACATAGAGAAAGAGAGAGTACATTTTTATGGCAATTGCAAATTAGCGGAAATGAAATGTAATACCTGTTTGTTGTGATAACATTCTTGTTTTATTAGTATAATAAAGGTTATTGCCATCAAGTATGAAATTACAGATAAATTTTTTATAGCTTGCTAATATCATAAACTTTATTGAGACACTTTTGTTTTAAATATCAATTTTATAAACTTCCACTAAAAACTATAAATTCACTTATACTTTTAATTTAGACAACACTTATTTTAATTTAAAATATTAGTTTATACTTATTTGATTCAAGATTATGCATTACCACAGCTAACTTTCTTACAATTTTCAAAAGGAGAATAACTTCACATGCTTGACAAAGTCTACTTTTACTCTGATTTGTTAAGTTAATGTATAGTGAGTTATTTAAATCACTTTATTGCTATGTTCTTTGATTCTTGTTTTGTTTTACAATAAATAGATTAGGAAGAACTTTTTGTCAAAACTAAATTTTTGTAAATATTTTAGTTGAAGGAACAAACTCCACCTGTAAACTACTTATAAAAAATACGTAGCCGAGTCCCGGTGTATTCCAACTCTTTCTCTCTTTCTCTCTCTCTCTCTCTCTCTCTTTCTCTCTCTCTCTCTCTCTCAAAATATTGAAAGGCATTCCTGCGCTTGACAATTTGTACCAGTAAACTAATAACAAATATATTTAAATGGATTATATTTAAAAAGAAAGGAAAATAAGAATCAACAGAACAACGCATCTGAATTAACACACAAAATAAAATAAGAATTATTTTAAGCTAGGTTAAAATAGCCACAAATTCGCTAAAAAACAGGAAAATACCAGGACAAGACCGAATACCTAATGAGCTGCTAAAATATGGACGAGAAACTATAATCTTAGAGATGACAAAACTTGTCAGTTCTAATACTCACTTTAATATTTCCTCTGGATCGTTCTCTAATGGAGATCTTAGTATTAGTAAACCTAAATATGCATCTTTTTTAACCTGACAAACACATGATTTCTTTGATATCAAAAATTATTCTATAATAATTTTGTACAATTGTAGTGAAGCTGTCAACAGCAGACACTATTCTCTTAGCTGCTAAAACTAACATTGATAAAACAACATTATCTCGAAACCATAAAGCGGTTCCTTGGTGGAACTCTTTCTGTGAAGGGGGGATTCGTCTATCCAAAAGAACTCTATATTTAGTTGTTGAGTCTTGAAAATATAATAAATTAGAAAAAAAAATTAAAGGTGGCTTTTCCTTTACACATGTAAAGGAAAAAACTGTTCCATCAGGATTACGTATCATCCCTTAACAGAACTTCCAATTCTAGCCAACTGTGGAAACAAATACGACAAATTCAAAGTCACAAAACTAAAAATTAAATTACTGGTTTAATTTTAAAAGGTATATTGTTCTGAAGCTGTTTTCTTGTCATTATAAAGTAATTACTATTTAAATGGGAATAAGCCAAAATTAAAGGTTAAATTACGTTTATTGACGTTTCAATTTCCACTTCGGAAATCGTTTTTTTCCGAAAACCTAGAAATTGTCAGTGAATTAGGCCTAATGAAGACAACACTTTAAAAATGCGCCTCCAGACTATATCTCATCAGTGGTCGGGAAAAAGGTCGATAATAAAATAATAATACCATGGGAATGTTAACAAAATAATAAATTATATATATTAAAACATAGGTAATAAAAAACTTAGCCCAATGGTTCGTTTTTTATCGTATTCTTATCAGTATTCAAGATTCCGGTCAACTTCAGGAGTGCTAAAAGCCACAGAAATTAATGAAATTGAACACATTTGTAGTGAAAATTATTGGTTTAAAACCTGAAATGATATTGCTTTGATGTGTTTTTTAAAATGACCAGAAAAAGTTTATAAAGTCAAAAATAAAATTAAATTTGCTTCAAATAATGTAAAATACAATTTTCTGTAGGTTTGCTAGTTTACGAGATATAGCGCGAAAACCCTTTGAACAACTTTTTCCAAGATGGCGAGTATTCAAGAACCCGGCCAAATTTGGAGCGCGGTAAAATCCAGAGAAATTTGATAAATTTTTAGTAAAAATTACTTTAAAAAAGCCCTCTATAATATTGCTACAACCTCTATACAATTTTCTGTAGGGTTGCAAATTTACGAGATACAACGCGAAAACCTTTTGCCTCCGTTTTCCAAGATGGCAGCGGGAGTCAAGGGTAGCGACCGCGAAAACTTTAACTTAAGCTTATACTTACCACCCCCACAGATCAAAAAATAAAATTGCATCCTCTTGAAAATGTAACTTTTCAATGGGCATTAGCATAGTACACAGAATATTTACTATACCTATTTCAAATGTCATTAATCAAATAAATTTTATTATGTGTAATAAACTATATATAAATAGTATATTCAGTTAATTTGCCTTTAATAAAATAAAATTCAACATTCTTACTGAACATGAAATATAGAAAATGAAATCATTTACTTTTCAAGTGATCAGAATTAAATTTTAAAGCCACTGTTTGAGACCCACTGATCATTGCTTAATTAGTTATCGGTCTTCATACTACTTTTAGTTTATCATCAGGTTAAGGACTAATACGAATAAAACACTTTATTTTAGCTTTCAGCTTTCAATTTACAATAATAAAAATTTAGATACATCATTAATACTTTGGTTTTAAAAGTAAAACTATTTATTTTATTTAAGAAAATAAACCTTAATTTGCTGCAAGTATCAAATTTCTGTTGCTCTGGCATCTACGGCCTATTCTCTCCGGTCATGGTTAGTTGTAGTAAATTGCACAATACAAATAGTTCTTAATAGAGGGCCGAAAATGCCAATGTGCATCCCCCACACGCGGTGCAGACAGACAACTAGGGTGACTCACATTACAATAATAAATACAGGGATGAGAAGAGTTTTGTAGTTCAAGCCAGACTGTCGGCGAGAATTGCGAATGCCGACGTACGTGGAAGCATAAAAATTTTTACGACTGGGAGGGTTATAATTATGAAAAGAAGAAAAGTTACAGTTTAACTGGAAAACAGTGGAATTTGCATGATTTTATTTGAAGTTATTTTGTTGGAGAGATTTCATGTGTCACGAAAGAAAAGTTTTAATGAGATTGTGTACGCGTATTTTCTATCTAGCAATAATATAGTTTGCAAAACGAAATTTCCCTTTATTTTGTTTTGATCTGTGACCTTAAGTACCAATTTCTAACTATAAGCTTCTTTAAATCTTTCCTTACTCTTGACAGCCATTATCTTCTGGATAATTTTTCTGCTTATTTTAGGTTCCGTCATTCTTATACTTAATACGATCCTCTTTATTCTTGTTTAAAAAATTAGCTTTTTTGTATGTGATCCATCTATATATCATTCATAGTATTTTCCTCTTCCATAGTTCAATTTCTTTTTCTGAGTCTTTCTTCTTTATTCAGAGTCCATATTCCGTATCCGTTTAATATAACTGGCCTGATGAAGGGACAGTCTTTGATTTTCCTTAAGATAGATATCTTTACATTTTAATACATTGTTCGGCATTTTAGCGCTTTTCCAGTCAGATGATGCCATTTGGGATCATAGTAATGTTTTCTGCTTTAGCGGCAAAGGGAATTTGGCTGGAAGGCAAATCTTTGACGAACGGTATTGCATTGCCTCACCTTCCTACTAGATGACGCTGCATTAATTTATTTGGCAATTCTATCAGTAAGCGTTAGTCATCTTTTAATGTAAAACTTCGTAGTGAAACAACGATCATCAATTCATTATAAATTTCAAATCATTCCAAGGTGATCAATTACATTCTAAACTTCGATCTATTAAAAACAACGCAATATCTTGGTGCCCAAGAATTCAAAGCCCCTGCCTACAGACAGTGCTAACCAGACTACGCCTAGGACACTCAAGACTGACACATTCATACCCCTTCACCCCTTCACAAACAGTGACTCTCCCAGGTGCGAACTGTGTTACACATATTTAAACATCAAACATATATTTTAATACAATGCCAACGTTATGAACAACAACGTTCTCATTACATCAACGATAGGGAACCTATCTAGAGACTATCTTAAATCTATACATAAATATACATATATATATATATATATATATATATATATATTATATATATATATATATATATATATATATATATATATATATATATTACAATGTATAACTTATCGTATGTGGTCGCTAATCATCTAGGCCTGATACGACATTATTGCCTAAATAAAAAAATAGAAAAAAAAATAACATTGGTATCATAAACATAAACATTCGAATTTACTTTATTTTTATGTATAATTATATTATATCTTCTTGTTTATTCTCAGTAATACATTTAATAAAAGTTGAGATGGAAAATTAAATGAGCTTCAGAACTATAATTTAACTCAAAATGTATCCATATTTTCTCGTATAAAATTTGAATTTGCTTTATGTTTATAAAGTTTCTCGTCCTCCATCATGTGTCTTACCATCATTTGCAAGTGTCCATCAACCCAAAGACAATATAATAGCCCTGGATGCCATTTCAACGAAATCTAATATGAACATTCATATAATTCACTTCACCCAATTTTACGCAAAGGCGGATCTTGCGTTGCCTCTTAACCTAAATGATAATACTGTTCGGTGGATCATAATTCCACCCGGCAATAAATCACTCCCACATTGCTTCCCTCTTACCCCAAAGAAAGACATTTTAATGCTCCGGGCATAATCTGCAGACTCCCACAACCTCCCACTGTGTCATATAAGAACATATTCGATTCCTCAGATACAAGTTTGTAGAATATTTGTTGTGACATTATTATTCATGACATACGCTGATCCGGATAAATGTACGTGGTAGTTGTGTATTCGAGATATTTATATTTTCAATAAATGAAGTTTGTTGTATACCCACAATATATTTTTTATTTATTTTTTTAAATATAGGTATACTATTTGTAAGTCTCAAATGCCCTTCTTAATTTATCATGTACACCATAAATATATAGATAATGTCGTAGCCATCCGATACCCTATGTTCCGTGTTTTCTGTTGCTCTTGCAGATTTTTTCACTTAAAGTTGCTAGGAAAGGGCACTCGCCGAGCAGAAATTTAAGTCGAATTAGGAGGTCATCATCGCCACGAAAGCCTACTTAAAAGATCTCGAGAAAGCGTATTTTTTTTCATTTTCTCATTTTACGGTCTCTGTAGAGCATGCAAATTGGCCGAATCCTCTTTTGAGTGTCAAGTAGTCACTCTCCGGCATATTCTAGCCAGCTTTAATTTATTTGTTTTTTGTTATATTGGCGCTCTGTTGTACTAGGTTACATTAGCCCACACATTCCTGTTACATTGGCGTCCAACACCTACATTCATATATTTTTGTTACAATTCGGGTTAAAGAAGTTGAAGGATCACTGGGTCAAGTATATCGAGGTAAAATAAGACTATGTTGAGAAATAAATTTAATCTTCATCTTCCCAAAATTGTTGTTTTTCTTCTGTAGGTTAAGTACTTACCGGACCGCCTTAGTAGATATAGTATTTGTTTAAACTTTATATTAAAAGAATATATTGTATAAATATATTTAAACATCTAAGCGATATAACTGGTGTAGCCCCGATGTGGTGCAGTTTCGTATTTATAAATAAGGGAAATAAGACACGGATACGAAAACCTCTATCGGTACTTTTAAGTTATGAAAAACATATTTGTTACCGGAAATATCAAATGGCACACTTTTAGTAGGATTGCACATAAAATAAAATTGTACATAAGTAAATATTGAATTGCACATAAGTGAATATTTTAACGTATCTTACTATAAATACGGAATTCGATGTAACATTTTTATTTAAGTGTGCCTATATTTTTCCTTTCCAATATCAATAAAAAATGATCCATATCATCCTAGCTAACGTAAGTAGTTTTTTTGATAAACAGAAAGCCGTTTTACTTATGCATCAACACAAGATGAAAAATTCAGGTATCTTATAAATATCTAAAAACCGAGACGCTCTCTGGAGAGGTGTATTTTGTTCATAAAACGTCCCTAGACTCCTAAGAAACAGTGCACGGAAAGATAAGTTTTGGCTATATATATTTATTACCAAAGTGAATTGTTTATCAACTGCTGTAAATAATTAATAGGTAAATATTTTTAAAATTAATTTAGCCATACAAATATCTTTAACGAAAGCTAGTTTAAAAAACTGTTTTCTTTGCAGTTTTCAAAATTGCACTTTTAGAAACCTTCAGGTTGTCCAATAACATATACAGCTAATAAATATTTAAACCGTATTTATCAGAAATAAAAGTGTTTTCATTGGATATAAACAAATATATAGGAGATATAAACTAAAAAATGAATATAAATCTGCCTCATTGCTTAATTATCTTGATGATTTTGTTTATTTAGTGTTAGATATGGTTTTCAGAATTCATTAATGACTTTGTTTTTACAAATGTTGAGGAGATTGGTGCATTCAAGATCGAAGAGGTTTGAGCCTCATAATGGGTACCATATATGCTATCAAACTAAATTAAAAAATATACATGCATAAATTAACACAACACAATTTTAATAAAGAAACACATGTATAATAAATTAAAAAATAAAAAACTTGAGCTGAATAAAAAACAGTTTATGTGAAATATTTATTTAAGCATCGTATCCAATAATAAATTTAAAATTTCAGACTCTGAGCTGCTCATATTACCAGTGTCTATTATAATTAGTTGAATGTTAAAATTAACCATATTTTTTTCTTGGATTATACCACTTTTTAATAATTTTATAAGAAGATCCCAATTTAAAAAAAACCTATTGTTTTTTAATTTTCTTGAAATGACATTCGTTAATACACTTGATCAATGGTAGATTAATTATTTCTTAAACCAAATTAATGGGATGGTATGAAGTTCTTTTAATCAAGGATAGTTTTAAGACATTCCAAGATCAATTTTTTAAATAATTTGGTTATCACTGGTAATAGTGAAATGGAGAGGTAAAGTGAAATTAGCTCCAGTTTTTTCCAGATATTGGAGCCAATATTATTTAGGAGATTTCTCATTAATCTTGGATATTACTTAGCAAAATAAGAGCGTTGATCAAAGTTTTTGTTTAAATCAAATCATTTATTTACAATCCATTTAGAAATTTTTTAATTACTAATTTTAATTACTAATAACCAGTGACAGTTTTCTCAAAATCAAAATACATATTTGAATTGATTAATTAAATATCTAATACAACCGCAAAAAAATGATAGCTTAGTATATTCTAAGAATGTTCTAATGTATTAGTGGAGGTAGTGAATGTTTTGAGAGTCCTTTGTCTACAATATATTTGTGTTTGACTTTACAACTTCTACATACGATATGCCAGGCTGGAAAATGTTAAATCCCTTTGCAATTTATTCAGACCATCTGGGTCTTCACATATTCGTATTGCTTGGGGCCTCAACGACTTCACAAAACGTTTATGTTTATTGTTGACAGAAAGTTCATTTTCATGATATCGTACCACATGCGACGTTGTGTATAAATTTATCTGACTAAAAGACAAGATTGAATCTCATTTTATGTATTGGAAATTTAAAAAATATGTCATGGATATATTTTGCAAGTTTTTCAACTGTGTCTTTGTTTTTCTACAAAAATTTAATCCTAGTTCAAGTATAAAGAACGTCGTTGTAAGTAAAAATTTTTACGTCGATTTGTTGAAAATACAAGATACTTACCATATATTAATAATTATTTTTTTAACATAATATGGCACTTACAAACTCTGGAAATAGCACTATATAATATAATAACAACTGCTTATCAAAATTAAAAAATTTACTTTATGCAAAGTCTGCTCAAATGCATATAACAGTACATG
The DNA here is from genome assembly GCF_040954645.1 of Diabrotica undecimpunctata. Lineage (NCBI taxonomy): Eukaryota > Metazoa > Arthropoda > Insecta > Coleoptera > Chrysomelidae > Diabrotica > Diabrotica undecimpunctata. The sequence continues at coordinate 92,745,716 of NC_092807.1, read as the reverse complement.
ACTTTACTTTTCGCATGAAAAGCTTGTTTTTGTTGTAGATCGACCCGTTTTCATAATATTGTCCAAATAACTTTTTTTATTATCTTCGTAATTGTTTCAGAAGTAAAAATTAATTCTAAGTAAACTATTTATATTTCAAACACCAACAAAACGTATAGGGTTACTTTCCATTAATTATAAAACTGTAGTTATATCCAGACCGCCATAGTAATACTCATAATCAGCCGCCGCCAAATATCAATCAGGTTAAAACGAGCCCTTGTAGGAGTAACACGTTCGATTTGGCTCGGACTTCAACTTTGTAAAGGTCAATATAAGGCGCTGCTTTTAGTGTCAATAAAAAGGATTTTATTATTCAAGACAATCGCGTAAAATGAGGAAATTGGAATTCCGGCCGCCATTGTTTAACGTTTTTCCTAAAAATTTTCATAAGGATTATAGATAAACAATACGTGACCAGGCGTGTTGAAGGACGGTTTATATTTTATGTGCATCAAATATTGAATCTGGCTCTGCTTATGTTCACAAAAGGTATTTCTGATAAATCTTCAGTAACGTTGAGAGTATCATGAAATATAATATGTATAAAAGAAACATGGACTTAACATAATGTACAAAAATATAGTTAATTTTCTGAATAAATGTTTAATTTCAGAACAAAAAATGCCCGAAAAGAGCAATGGGAACCATAGAAAAGTCAACAAAAACTAAATATTACAGGAAACAAAAAAACTCATTTTTATTTTTTCACGTTTCTTTTCGGTTATGAACATTGGCTATAATTACTGCGATTTTAATTTTATTCGAAATAATTGGACTTATGTCGTTCCATATAGAGCCCTAAATTTCTCCTTTTTCTAAGCGTACATTTGATATTTATCTTCCCTTGGACTATTATCTGCAGTGAATTTTTGTCATGTACCATTTTCCATTTATATATTTCAAATTGCTCAAACTTTTTCATTATTGGCTCTCGCACCGGTTAGCCTAATCGATTTTCAATATTGCACTTAAAAAATATATAAAGTTCACTTTTGCGTTGTTTATTGACAACTTAACAATTCTATCATAACCCACGTCTGGTAGAACAGCGTAAACAAAAGACGGTGTCTACACTCTACTACTATCAACTAATAATTATAATTATTTTAAAACCGAGAGTTACTTTAAATACTAATTCTGTGACACATAATTTCCGCAGATTCTACAAAACTGAGTAAAATGTCTTTATGATGTAAGTTCACGTATTTTTTATTATAATTAACGTACATACCATTAAGATAAATCATAGAAGATGCTCATTTCCAAAATTTTCTGTTTTAATAATTAAATTTAACCTGAATATTAAAAATTTTCACTTTAAAATAGAGAATACAAAAAATTCAACGAATGTGAGTAGAACTCAATAGACAATTTTGCCGGTAGACAATATGTTAATATATGCTATTAAAACATATATTAACATATTTATAAATTACTAACATTTAAACGGTTTTCACCCATATATTTTAGTGGCTCATAACATGTATACTTTTTTACACTGATGATGGAATTTACATTCCGAAAACGTTCTGTATTTGTGATATAGCCCGTTTGGGTATTTTATTATATACCTTTTACTAAAGATTTGAAATAAAATTTTTTGTGATACATGGTATACAGCCAGCTACAGGAACTTAGTTTCCTAGTGGATTTTATATTCTAACTACTTATTTACTTTAAAAGATATTACTTTCTTATATTCAGTAAAACCTCATTGTTAAGCTGGCTTAAACACACATAGTCTGTTTTTCAAGAACACTTGTAAGTTCAAAGAAGCTGACTTTTCATTTATTATTTGGAACTTATATTCGAACAGAGCACAGAAAACGCTGTAAAGTATCATATTTCTGTAACCAATTAGTTAAATTATCACCATTCAAAAGCGCCATACAATAGAATTGATTTATGGGTGTGCACTTAAATTACTTGCTTTACTGACTGTAACAAAAACAAATGGGGTTGATGTAACAAAAATAAATAAATTAAAGCTGGCTAGCTGAATGTGCCGGAGAATGATTACTTGACACTCAAAAAGAGGATTCGGCCAATTTGCATGCCCTACATAGACCGTAAAGTGAGAAAAAAAGGACAGGATACTTAAAAAAAAATAGAAATTAAGTAAATGAAAGTGATAAATTATGGAAGTTGCTCTAAGATATGATTGGGCGCCAGGAAAGTATTAACATATACCTTCCAAGGTATCTTGTAAAGCTGTTTGCTGCAATAAACGGGAAACAGGTATTAATTAAAATATTTAGTTTTCACCACAAATTTTAATCCCTATCCAAGTATATACAATATAATTTTTTTATAGCTACCCACCACCAATTATGTACAGTTAATCTAGTTACTTATATACAAAGAAAAATACCCTGGTTACACACAACGGATCCTTGATAAACTGAATTTACAAATAATAAAATATAGGAACAAATTTAATGACTATACCTAAAAAGGTAATTTACTTGCCTACTAGAGATGTAACTCTGTATTTCGGCTTTCAATTAAATGTCTTAACAAGTAATAAGGACACTATCCTGAAGGGATAGATGTCCAAAGGTTTAAATATATAATAATAATAAAATATCAAAAAAAAATAACTCTCAGATTAAATGTGTACACAAGAAATCGCACAAATGAGTTAAACGGGAGGATTTAAAACCTCAACCTACTTAGTCCCTAAATATGATTAAAAATTATTTTAGAAAAAAAACTGATGGTTTTTTTATTATTATTTTAAAATAGTATGATTTAAAGTAAAAAAAAATATAAAAAAGATTAAAACTAATAAACTTAATACAGGTTTACGAGATTTTATATTCTGAAGGAGGAAGATACTTCTCGCTGCTTTCTCAAATTGTCCGAGAATAACAAGGCCAGATTTGGACCTCTAGGGAACAGCCACGTCCAAAAAAAAAAATCAACTCTGGAACCAGGTGTGGTTCCGACCAGGTATTAACTTAAAAATTCTTCTTGAAACATCCAAAAAAAAAACAAAATCAAACATTCTTCCCTCGACTTCTGCTTGACTCCCAGAGGTAGGCGGCTCAGAGTGGTTATAAACCAACAGGACACAAAAAAAAACCGAACCAAAACTTCCTGCAACTTCTTCTTAAAAAAATTTTAATATTCTAAATAAAAACCTTTTATGCCTTCTCTGGCCCCTACCTCTAAACCCAAGTGTCTCTACCGAACGTCGAAGCAGAAGTCAGCAATCAGCACTTGTTTTGAGTTAGCTAAACTATGATTGCAAATATAGACGCTTGGTGTCTCTGTTGAATACCAACTTAAAATTTAACAATTAAGGAAATTATTAAGAGGATATGGATTTAAAAATTTTATTTAAAGTGAATAAAGAATTATTGAAGTGACGGACTCGTTACAGGACCACCTAGAAGTATGGCCAGAGAGTTTCTAACTATTTTGATCGGGGCGACCCATTTTTGTACCTCGGGTGACTCCGTGACGTGCAGATATAACTCTGTTCCACTGGCTATAATAATGAATACACCATATTTCAAAAGGTAAGTCCTTTCTTTGTACAAATAACAGCAATGAGTCAAGCCAGCTGATTTTCGTAATATTTAAATTAATTAATAGATTATTCACAATCAGAATATTGCATTTTTTCTTCCATTATTATTCTAATTTTATTTAACCAAAAACCTCCAAGTTTTACACAAAATAACAAAGTTCTCCTGATGATTGGAAAACTGTAAACTCATGTATAAAAATAGTTATTCTATACATCATCTGGTATATTTAATATCAGGAATTTGCAGGAACTTGTCATCGATGAGAGATCGTTTAGTTTATTTTTTCTCGTATAAAGGCCATGACAAGCGTACACAGGTAGATTATTAGATTATAATTGCCAGATGAAAGGTTCAAACTCATCGTAATACTGTCCATTTTATGTCTTAAATGGCGTCAACAATTTTACCTAAAACATAATAAACTGAAAAGCACATATCTCTAAAGACCGCTTTCCCTCTCGTAAAACCTTCTTATTACTAGCACGTAAAAAGCAGGGAAGCAAGGACAGTATTGCAACATAATCGTTGTTGATATACGATGTCGAGTGCCAAAGTTCCCTTTTGTGTTTAGTAAACTTCCCATGGAACTTCCTAAAAGTGTGTATTGTAGAGACCTATCTAAGTGGAACGACGAAGGGATGCTTATAGCGTGCAGATGGATAACTAATGTTGGAATGCACAGAAAATATTAATTATTTTCATGGAGGATAATATCGCGGTATTTAGGAAATATGAATTTTTAGTCGTTCAGTCATTTATACGGAGCAGAAAGAAAAGTGTAAATATTGATAATTGTCGGTTGATAAATAAAAGTTTATTGGTTTGTTGGTAATAAATCTAAGCATTTAGTTTAAGCAATGAGTTGAAAGACAGTAAACTACACAAAGATTTACAACTACTAAGACCGAAAGTTTTAGATGAAGCGCTCGCGATTGCCTTGGAACACGCTAGTCAAGCTTAACGAAGCTATCGCGTGCTAACCAGTGAAGAAGGCAGTGAAAAAACAAATGAACGTCTGGAGAAAATAGTACGGAAAATAGTTCGTAACACAATGCTGAAGAGACGCGAAAATAGGACTGAAAGTGTTCATGCAAATGCTAATGCTCTTTCAAGACGGCCTTGCAGTCCTTTAATTAGAGAAATGACTTTGCTCCGTAAGACAAACCACAGTGATTAATGATAAATGGCAGCCTCAATAGCTACAAGAGGCCTAAACAGATGATCCATGTATAAAAACAGTATTGAATTGGATGCGTCGAGGTAAGAGACCTTCTTGGCAATATATTAGTACATGTAGTCTAGAAGTAAAGTCCTACAGTAGCCAATGTGATTGTCTGGTACTAAAAGGTAATCTTTTGTACAGAACTTTTGAAAACGATGATGGTACAAAATCAAAGCTTCAGTTGATTGTACCTAAAATTAAAGTTTTAGAAGTATTGAGTCAGTTGCATTGACGGAAATGTGAACTATGTACAACCGGTAATGACCCAGTTGGTAAAAAGAGGGCACCCATGAAACAGTACATTGTTGGTAGTTCTATGGAAAGCGTAGCAATCGACATAGAAGGTCCATTTTCAGCAACTGATAATGGAAATAAATATATCCTGGTAGCTATCGATTATTTTACGTAATGGACTAAGGACTATGCGATACCAAATAAAGAAGCGGCTACCGTTGCAAAGGTAATTGTTAAATAATTCTTTAGTCGATTTGGTGTTCCCTTGGAGATCAACTCTGACTAAGGGAAAACTTCGATTCTCTTTCGAATTCATAATGAGATGTCTGGAGGAGAAAAGCAAAACATATGGACTAAAGCTAAATAGGAATAAGACAAAAATCATAATAGTAGACAAAGCTCGGAATATTCTTCAACACATTAAAGAAATTGGAAGCTTTGAAGTAGTAAATAGTTTCATATACCTGGGGTTTCATATACCTAATAACAAATGACGGGGGGTGTGACTGAGAGATACGTAGAAGGTCGACTATTTGTAGAACAGCAATGATGAAACTGGAAATAATTTGAAAAAATTGTAGCATAACAATTCACACAAAACTAAGTCTGGTAGGGGCACTCGTGTTTGCCATAGCCATATATGCATCCGAAACGTGAACCTTAAAGAAAGCGGATAAAAATAAACTAAACGCTTTTAAAATGTGGGTATACCGCCCCATTATCCTGGATTGATCATCGCACTAACATATCGATATTAGAACAACTTAAAATAAAGGATAGATTGCTTAAACAAATACAACAGAGATATTTGAAGTATTTCGGACACATCGCTAGAAGAACAGGTACGATGAAAAAATTGATAGTCGAGAGTAGAGTTAAAGGAAAGAGACCTAGGGGAAGGTAGCAAAAATATTGATTACCAAAGGATTACATGAAGCTGAAGAACTAGCCCAGGACAGGGAAGGATGGAGGGAAATCGTGATAAAACTGTAAAGTCCTGATGGTATCACCCCATCCCAAAGGGACAAGAACTGAGGAGGAGGATGGTATAACTACGTCTTATTAAGTTAGGTTAGGTATATCAGCTGATGTGTAATAGTTTGCCGTTGATAGCTTGTGTAAAACTGACTCCATTTCAGCTAATTGGAATTTAGAGTTTCGCGCGTACAATTTAAAATGATCCGTATAGTTTATATATAAAGTATATTATAATTAATTTATATTTTTTTTTATTCACATTTCTGTTTTATTTCTACCTTGCGCCGGATATATTGAATAAACCGCAAAAATGTTCATCTCGGGCTACGAATTTCACTATACAATTTTAATTTAATATATCCATTATTCAATCTCGTTTATTCTTAACTTGCCCGGTGATTTGAATTCGTCCAGCCTTTGAGTTTGATGCTTCCGTAGTATATACAAATTAAAATTAATTAAAAATTAAAATTTAATGTATATTGAATATATTTTACGATGTAATATGGAAAATTAAACTTCTAATGGAAAATTAAATCTACCTATTATAAATTAGGTTATTGTGTTTGTGCACAAAACGGACAAATCAAATCAATCGAGCGTAGCAGCGACGTGCTTTCAAACCAGAGTTTTTAAGTTATAAAAAGGGATAATCGATTATTTAATGGCATGTGTTTGTACCGATATATCGCGTAGACTGTCAGACAATTTTAAATTTGTATATAGAAAGTTGATTTTTGTGCAGTAAGAAAACACTTTTCGATTAAAATTGTTTTTATCATTATTTTAGAAAATTATAAAAAAGGCTGAAAACCGTAAACTTTTTAAATTTAAATGTGCACTTTTAAATACACGTTGAAATGTAAGGGTGATTCACGCAAGTCTAGCATTGTCCGTAATCTTTATTTTAAATGAAACACCCTGCATATTTTTATATTTTTAAAAGCTCCTTAACAACACGACCTCAACCAACTATGTCACGTAGGGTCTATTATGAATAAAACCTATTATGGGTGAAATTTTGAAATTATACTGTGTGCAGCGAAAAGGTGTGAATAATATATGCTAATAAATCTAATGAGCCGTACACTAAAACTTTTTCTTAAAAATATACATAGCAGAATATACAAACTATGCGAAAAGAGAATACAAGACACACAGTTTAGATTCGTGAAAGACGTAGGTACGACAGATGCACTGTTTAGTCTACAGGTATTATTTCAAAGATGCAGAGATATGACATGTGATATCTATAGAACAATTATCACAATAAGAAGCCACACATCTTGGAAATGAACCGACTACAGCGATCCAGATTCTGCGAGACGTTAGACAAGGATGTATACTTTCATCCAGAGGAAATACTTACAATAGGGAGTAGTTCTATATTCAGAGAATGCCTAAACAACATCCGCTATGCAGATGACACCGTTATTTTTGCAGACAGTTTTCACCAACTAATAAACAAAGTAAATGAAGTACGTGGAAGATCTGGACTACAAGTAAACATATCAAAACACCAGTGGACTAAAACAGTGGTAAGGTGGAGTAAAACATTTTACCTGTCTTGGAAAAATAGTAAACAAACAATGGGATCACTCACAAGAAGTGAAATGTAGCACAGAGAAGTATAGGAGCGCATTCAACAACATGGCCAAACTCTTTAAAAGCCACAACCTTAATCAGGAGATAAAAGTAAGGCTTCTACGATGCTATATCTTCTCGATATAATACCACTGGATACTCCTAGATACTCACTGAAGCGATGGAGAAAAAACTTGAAGCCTTCGAGATGTGGCTATACAGAAGAATCATATGGATATCATGGACAGACAAAATAACCAACGAGACTGTACTACGAAGAATGGGGAAAGAAAGAGGCGTGATGTATACGATGAAAAGGAGAAAGTTAAAAATATTACATAATTAGAAACGGCACTAAATATAGATTACTAAAAATATTCTTTCAAGACAAAGTATTTGGAAAGCAAGGAATTGTGAGAAGAAGAATATCATGGCTAAAAAACCCGAGGAAATGGTTCTCGACAACAACAACTAATCTATTTAAAGCATCAGTTAATAAAATAAATAAATCCAGAAGATCGCCAATACTCGAATAAGAATAAAAACTGTGTGCAAATCACTAATTAAATAAAATCGATTGTGACCTTATTTTAGAAAATTATAAAAAACGCTGAACCCATTTGAACCCGCTGAAATCATTTTTCAAATTTAAATGTGCGTTTTTAAACATTAATTTAAATGTACAAGGTGATTTATGCAAGTCTTTTACGAAAAGACTTTAAAAAACATAAAAATATACAGCGTGTTTCAATAAAAATAAATCTTTTGGACCCTGCTGTGGACTTTCACAAATGCTACCTGTAAGAAAATTGAGGCTTTCAAAATGTGGCCTTATCGTAGAATCCTAAAGATATCCTATATCGACCACGTTACTAACCAGGTCTATTCTGATTTCAAATCAGAATAGGCAAGTACAACCAGACCTGCGAATTTCGACGACGAATAACACTTGCTTGGGGGGCATATGGTTCACTAAGAGACATTTTTAGGAGCAACATCCCGATAGCTATGAAACGGAAGACATTCGACCAATGCGTTCTTCCTATTATGACATAGGGAGCAGAAACTCTCAGGCTCACAAAAACAACAGCACCAAAAATGCGAGTGGCACAAAGGCGCATGGAAAGATCAATTCTCTGCGTGACAAAAAAAGACAAAATAAGGAATCAAGACTTAAGGAAAAGAACAGGTATCAGTGATGTCGTCGAACGTATAGCCAAGCTGAAATAGAATTGGACAGGTCACATAGCGAGACTGAAAGACACAAGATGGACCAGAAAACTAATTGACTGGCGCCCACCAGTAGACAAACGCAGAGGACGATCACCAACACGCTGAATGGACGACATTAGACGAATATCCAAGAAATGGCAACAAGAAGCACAGAGCCGTGAAGAGTGGGAAAAATGGGAGAGACCTATGTCCAGCAGTGGATAGAACAGGTTGCATGATGAGGATGATGACTAACCAGGACGTTTTATTAAGAATGCAAAAAGGAAAAGAGTGTTTAACCACAACACAAATTGCCAAAATTGAATAATCCACAAATCTTTTTAGAGCCACTGTTTGCAAAATACAGATTGTATTTTTACACGGAGCAAGAGCAATATCAAGGCCATTAAAGGTAGCTTAAATGTCACAAAAATAAAACAAAATAGAAAGAAAATATTTTGCATCTTCTACGAATATCTATTTATTTGCATATTTATTTGCATCTTCTACGAATGGAAGAAACTAGCTCGCCCAGGGTATTTAGATAAAACCGACCAGAAAGTCGTAAAATACAAGGATTAAAACTGTCAGAGTAAAAATATAAGAAAGAGATTGTTTTTAATAACACAATATATATTTAATATTACCATAGGCAATTTATTTATATGTTGTCGATTTTATAAAGCGCTCCGAATACGTGACTGTTTTGTAAGACATTTATATCGTCTTCCCATTTATATACGGCGTCTACACCACCTTAATAAAATTTCTTTGTCGTATAAATATATTTGTAAATAAAAAGTTGCACTTAATTTTCTAGAAGTTGCAGTTGAATACTGTAATACTTTAATATTCCTAATGCTACAATCAATCTTTAAAGCCCACGTCGACCTATATTTGGCTTAAATTCAACCGATCTGATATTTATGGAGGTTGAAAGGATCTACGTAGATAAATTAGAGCATAACGTGTGTTCCAAAGGTAATTACAGTAGTGGTATGATATACGGTTTCGTGATTTTTTTAAGCAAATATTATTAAAGTAAGCTTTGGGCAATTTTTCTGCTACCGGAAAAATGTATTATAAAATAAGTAATTTATCAACGAAATTTAGTAATTATTGAAAATAACGTGGTATACTGTTAATTTTGGTACGTATTCGTTTATTTAGTTTACTATATATTCGACTGAGAATGTTTGCACTTTAAAATAGATTAATCTGACAATAGCCAGTGATGATTCCTCCCACGGTTTGAGATCAGCTGTAACCTTTCTCAGCTATGCAAGCGCCCCTCACCCGATTAAGTCCACAATTTGAATGTGGGTGCTTTTACCTGGCTACTGGAGGTGGACAAGATTGCTATGTCCAATTCCTCGATCAGGCTGCTTTTATTAAGGTTTGCCCGGTCAGCAGTGACCTTTGCATACGGGTTAACCTTATCTATAATAGCGACCTTAAGATGTCTTGAAGGCGGCTTTCGCGAAGCTTTGGGAATATGCAGCGGCGTTTCCACCACTGGTCTCTCGGAACCGTTGTCAGCCCCCGATGTGGGCACCTTCACGTTTGTTTTGGGAGGGGCTGGAGAGGGATGAGCTGCTCCCGTGGGTGCTTTTCCCATCGCCTCTCTGGCCTGCCTCCTTCTTTTTGCCCGAGCGCCACACACATTCCGCGGCACTTTGGCCGATTTTTCTGAGGTGGACCTTGTCCATTCTCCACTTGATCCGAAATTTGAGGTGAACATTGCTATTCATTCTTAGCTCCGGCTTCAAGCTGAGGTGAACGTTTTGGTTCAGCCTCGGAATTTGGTCTTTTTTTGTGTTTTTGTACAGTCATGTTGTTAATGGGGTTTGCCTGGTTCCCCAGAAGAATCCTTCACGACCACATAAAATCATGTGGCCATACAGCCATCGGTACGATTGCCTCACACCTTAGCTTGGGTAGGCTGCTTCTTGGTCGCTGAAGCAGTTCATCCATTCCTAGCCCCTCTAATACCTGTGAGAGATTCCCAGATACCCCAGAGAGCTATGTGGTGACAGTAACTGTTCTAGCGTGATCGTTTCACATCTTTATATACTTCCCATTCACCAGGCCTAGCCCTTTTATAGGGGGTACTTTCATTGAATGGAGAAATCCTTATTAGGAAGATCCCATTCATTGACACACATATACAGCCCTATCTGAACAGTAACCTTAAACCTTGAACCTACGTCAAGGTCGTGCAGCCCCTATTTTTGCACCTTTTAGATTTGTGGTTTGATTGTGTCTAGTCGTTGGATCTAATCTTATGTTTGATTTCAGTGTTTCAATAGCTTTTGTTTAATGTTTTATTTAGCTAATGCTTTGTTTTTACGGCTGAGTTCAAGATTGTGTTAACTCTTTAAAACTTTCCGTCTGGTGTCGCTTCAGTTGTAACTAAACGCTACTTTGACGAGCGTCAGTTAATGCCTGCTCAAAATCGTGAATTTTTAGGGAATTCGTTCTTGCTATTTATTTCTCAATGCTCAACTTTATCCTATTTTTAAGATCTATTTTTGGATTTTTTATATATTACATTTTACTCACTTCTATAGGGAGACATTTTACCAGCTCACTAAATCATATAGCAAACTGCTGCTAAGTAAGAATCGTCTTTTTTGTTATTTAACATTCCTTAAAGCCTGAGAAGACCATAAAGGCATTTCCAAATTTCTAAAACTTAAATATCAGAGTTCTTCTTCTTCTGTCTCTCAAATTTTTAGAAAGACCAGTTTTGCGCTTTCCCGTGAAGCGATTTATTTCACTAGACGAAAACTAGAAGTCACAAATATTAGTATTTTTAACGCCTGGTCATCTATTCATTCTTACAATACACATCTTATTTAATGGGACAGTTTCAGTGGGACCGTATCAACACACAGGTAGCCCTAAACACTTTTGAATCGAAGACTAAAACTCAGAAACGCAAATTGGCGCATCTATGTGCCGAACAAATTCCAAAAACAACAACGTAGAAACCCTCTACAGTGGCTCGTAACTTTTCTGGTACTGCTATTTCGACCATTGCTACTCGAGCTTTAGCAAAATATTTCTAATACTATGTTATCCCCAGTCACATTCCAATTGAGACAATCATCTGTCAAACTGATGAAGCCATCTCCAGTTTACCTTCCGAAGATGCTGAAATAAATCGCTAAAGTTCTTAGAAACGCAAAGCCTCCTACTTTGAACATTAGTCAATCCGAGCAAATAGCCCCGAAAGAACTTCAGTCAAATCCAAATCTAGTCATTTTACCCGCTGATAAAGGAATTCCACCGACATTAAACCCTTCTTCTTGTAATAAGTAACTATCAAATCTCATTAATACTCCAGACTACAGACCAATTCCTAATAATTCAACAACCTATCTGGAGCAAACAACAAAAGTCATTATCAATAAAACTTCAAAGTTGACATCAAACAATCTCTAATTCCTCGTGAAAAATCTTCCAGAACACCTCGAATATATGGTCTACCCAAAATTCACAAACTCGATATTCCTCTACGTCTCTCTGTCAGTGTATACAACTGCGCTACACAGCCATTGGCCAAGTACTTGGTAAAAACTCTACAACCTCTTGCTGAAAGTGCTTCATCCTTCGACAAAAATTCTTTACATTTCATCGAACTTTTTAAACAATACCCTCTCTCACCGTCAGACATTCTAATAAGCTAATCCCTACGCCAACCTCCACCCAAACAACGTCACCATCGACAGTAAAAATGACCCGTCCCCAGCACCAGTAATCCATTAATAAGTGATCAGTGTAGTATAGTCTGGGGACTCGGGAGACTGAGACCTCGAAAGCCCTGAAGAAAGTATCGAACAGGATGTCGAAAGCTCGGCGCAATGATAATCGAGGCGGCAATACTGTTCATTAAGAAACAATGTGGAGGGGAGATGATTTTCATATCCGTCTGTTAAGTGGAAACATAATGTTAGTATCTCTGTTAGCTTCTCTCGCTAATTTTATAATACTAACTATACATTTTTTCCGTACCTATATGTGCATTAAAAATATTAAAAACACTACTCATCCAGTTTATTTAACCAAATTGTCACACTATCACTTGCATTAAATTAAAAGTTTATTAAAATAGACAAAATCTCTGGGTAATATATAAATAAATGATAGTCCTAGTTTAAAAAACCCAGTTAGGCGTAAACTGCTTTGTTCACGAGGAAAGCGACAGAGTTTTTCCTAGTTTATCAGTGATTATAACAATAGTGAGCGTGATAACCTCAGTTGGACAAGTTTTATTCATATATTCATAAAACCGCCAGTTTTTATTAAACGTTCTGGAAACCAAAAGCCAAAATCTCTTTCATTGAATCAATTTATAATTCTGCTAAAATGGGGTTTACATATATAACGCTAACCCACGTTTTTATGACAACAGCAGAAGCGAATCGAGAGTTTTCCGTAGTTCCTTTTATCTTTTTTGTCTTTTATAAAAACATTTTCGTGTAAATTCCTAATATCAGATTTTTAATATACAGTATAAAACTTGAATTTTTATGTATATTTCCGCAACTTTTGTATTCGAAAAGGATAGTGTTCATTTGTGGAATTATAAAATGACTTTAACATTGCTGGCTTATTATACCCAAAGTTTTATCTAATATAGAGTTTTTGTTGCAGTGCTCAGCGCTTATTTCTCGATGTCAGATATAAAACTGACGATTCCTCGAGCGATAAAAAATTACATAAGATCCCCTTACGACGAGTCGATTGTAGATCTTAGAGCGATGAGCGATGGGCCTCGTGGAAGAGAAGACTTAATTTATGGACTTAATGGAACTGGGGAATACATTCAAATCAATGCAACAACTGGAGGGGTTTTTCTAACTCCTACGTTCATCAAACAGATTGATAGTAAGTAGAAATATATATGATGTTATAAAATTTGAACGTATTTATAGAAGACCCTGTGGATTTCAGTTAATATTTGTTGCAGAATAACACCGGTATTACAAATTAAAATGTGATAACATAGTAGGATAAATTATTTTAAATATTATGTTTATATCAGATTGGGCCACAATTGATTTTACTGAAAATTACGTTTTATAATTATTGTTTTCCATATATTTTATAAATTATCGTTTTATTGTGGTATAATTAAAAGTTTCTGCTATTTACTGTGTGTTTAGAACTTTTTGCAGTCGAATATGTTTCAGTAACTTTTAAGTTATAATTAACAATATACCAAAAGGTAATTATTATCAATACAACATGTAGGCCCCATTCTATCTGTTAATAAAATCTGAAAATCTTGGAATATTGAAACTAAATATAAGCAATTAATGGAAATCTGTCTCATAGATAAAATTAAATTAAAAGAGGTAACAAAAGAAAAGAAAAATACTATTTCACTTTTAAATAACTTTATTCAACACCAACTTGTTAACAATACTTTATCGGAATGACAACAAACTATAAACTTAACTTGCAGTATGCTTATGCCCTAGCGCTGTGTAAAAAAAAAATAAAAAAAAAATATATATATATATATATATCTAATTTAATAGTTATTAGTAGTATTAGTATTTAGTATAGCCTAAAACCAAACAAAAACGCTCACCAAAATATATATGTAAGTACCTGTATAATATATGTGTGAATTACTATTGTAAATCATTATTATCAAATAGGTTATAAATTTAATGAGTATAAGAGATATAATTATAAGAGTAATTTTAGTTCGGCTAATGGATTAAGTCCACAGTCAAATGAAACCAACAGCACACACACACACAACATCTAGGAAAAAATAAGTTGTTGATTATTTGTGTTAGCGACTAAGACTAGTGCTCTATTTAGCGTCTGGTAATGCTGTAATCAAAGAGATTAATGCTTATTAACATTTTGAAGTCCTGTAGTATGAATGCTTGTACACCAATTTGTTCCAGATTATATTAAAGTGCATGTAAGTACGCCAAATACAATAATCTTTTAATATCGGCTTCGTATTTTTGCAAAATTTTGTTATGCTTTTGATATCGAACCTTCAACCGACTGAAAAATCAGCTGTAGACGCTGCTGTCACAAAATATGGCTTTCACATCGAAATTGGCTTCACTTTTCCAAGGTTTATTAAATGAACGTTACCTGTCCTCTCTCTTTCCTTGTCTAAGATATTTTCTGATGTTCCTAACTTCCCTAGATATTTCAGGATTGGCATCTCGAATATTCTAGACTTATTCTTTTTCATCAAGGAACTTTTTCTATGTGAGATAAATCTTACGGAATTTTCGTAACAATACTTTTACAATTAATTAATTTTATTGTACCTTGGACAACCAACTAAAACTTAACCACTGAATAAATTATTAGTTTTATAGATTTTAAATAATCTGCATAAATATCCATATTACAAATGTATTGTGAGTTTCTAAGTAATACTGTCATAATGTTATAAAGGGACAGAAAATAAACGCATGAGGCGCAAGCCTACCTAAGAATCAATGAGTAGTGAAGAAGGTTCTTATAGGTAATATTGGCCCCTGTTAAAAACTGGACAAAACAGGTAGAGCTATCTCTTAAAAATAGGTTAAAGTTAAAAATGTGAAGCGTTGGTAAATTTGCCGACCTCCCGCATTTGTGTTCAGTACTCTTTATATCACAGAGTGGCGTTGGTGCGTTCCACTGGTTTCTGTATTCGTTTAAGGTAAGTTGTAATTATCAAGTTTGTATCGATTTTGTTGTATTTGTCTATATGCACCACGACTCAATGATAAACTATAATCATTTTTGTCGTCGTATTGTTTTCGTGTGCAACCTGTCTGATATGGGCCCCTATACCTTGCATAATATGTAGGCCATATCTAGACCAGAATTTTATAGCTCGATCAATCACCAGTTGTGTCTTGTTTAAGATCAATCTGACGGATGTTAGCAATAAAGTATTGGGTTTTAGAAATACTTTTAAATGCTTCAAAGTATCTTTATAATATGCTAGTTAATATCGTCTTTAAAGAAAATTCTTAAAAATTTAGAAGACTAGAGGCTCAAATGTAGGGGAAATAATTTCAATTGCACTTGGAAGAAAAACCGTATTACGAAACGAGATCAAAGTACAGTTGTTTTAGTACATTTAAGCAATGAAGCTGCATATTATAGTTCAATATGAAATATCATTTGTAGAATGTTATTGTGTCTTTAACGTATGCTAAACATGGTTCTTTTGTAATCTTATTTGTAGTAATGAGCGCTGCTGGTCAATTCGTATCTCGTTGATTTTTTCCCAAAAAAAAATCGAAATGACAGTTACTGCGTGGTTCTGCACATTGTCAATATATGCCTAAGCGATTGAATACAACAGAGTTTGTGTGCAAAATAAATTATTAAAAATAAAAAAGATTAAGAGAGGCTTGTTATCTATGACTGGTCGAGGTAGAGCTGATCTATCGGTATGATATTGGGTTTGGGTTAAATGGTATTTTTGAACCCTGTTATGGCGTCGATTTTTAAAAGCTAGGGCGTTTCTTGAAGCGTTCGACTTGTTTCAAAGCGTTTCTTAAAACGTAACTGTATCCTTTCGCTTCCCAGTACTCACGGAGATAAACTCTGTGGTGATAAACTCATTCAGTATAGATCTAATTTTCTCACAATGTCGCTCAGCTTTTCTAATTTAAGTACATCTATAAAGCTCTATCTCTATCCGACCATCGGTTTTTACTCGTGTAGTGTTTATCGACGTAAGAGACAATCGTCACATAGTCTGTCACCGGAACGGGCTCGTCAACTTCAGTGTTCAGCACATCAGTGGACGCATGTTCACCGTGCACCCACTTTGTTAAGAACAAGGATTCGAGAGGGCTTTTGATTCACGCAATCCGAGCCGGTGTTTTCACTAGCGAGGTTTCTATCTTCAAAGAGTCTTAATTTGCTCATGTCTCGGTGTTAACTGAATGTTAGATTTCGATGTCGCTCTTCCTTTCTAAGACTTTCGAGGAATTCTTTGTATTACGGCTTAGCCTGAGTACTCCGAATGCAAATTGTAATTCTTTGTATTGTCCGAAAAAATTTCCATTAAATATTGAAGAATAAATCGGCCCTCGTACCGGAATTCCCCATGCCGCAGTCAAATGAGATCCTCGTCAGTAAATCTCTCTCGCGTGGCGAAGTTAATTCCACAGACGCAGACGATCATCTCATTCGAAGGTATTGGATTTTGCTGGATGAGTAGGAAGAAATAACTTACTCATTACTTAGATATTTTAGAATCTACGCTAATTCCAAAACTTAAGCTTCCATTGTTACGGCCCTATCAATATCAGTCGGCATTGAATCATCCACTTTTACTTGCTTTTTGTAATAAAAACATACTGATTACAACTAATCAAAAAAATAATCACTTATTTTTTTGCAATAAACACGAACAAATTAACTTATCAATTAAATACAATATCTTCAATTAATTACTTCAATTAACTATCAATTAAATATTTTGTTATCAACAGATAATACGACTTTAAAATGTAATACACAATACAAATAAACAAACTTAGTCAATTTTTTTTTATTTAAATCTTTACTTTGACGAGGAGCAGTCAAAACTATCTAGATATAGTCTATAAAATAGAAATATAAAGAAATACCCTGCATGACTAACCTGTTTTTTTTTTAATTTGGCGGTGTGTGATGCCTAATTTCACATAATTATCATGAAAAAAAAAGGATTTGAAAAAGCCAAAATAGGAATGCCTATGACTATATGCATGTCCTATGTCTCCCCTATGTCTATATAGTAATTAAACCATTACAAAATATTAAAAGGGTAATAAAAGCAAAAAAAATAATACCATTTATAAACGAATTTTATACCCATAAAAAATTCCCTAAAATAATTATTCTGATAAGTAAAGTGACAGATGTGTTCTATGATGACTTGCAATCACTGATCGTCCGTGAATGAACCATTACTATTAACCTATTGGTTATATAAAATTTGAACCAACTCAAAGGAAAAAACGGCTATGAAATTTTTGTGACCAAAAAAAATGAAAAATTCTTGTATGCGATTACTCTAAAATAATAATAACTGTGATATCTTGTAACACTGCCGTGCTACAATAATATTACAAGGCCAGAATCGCTCGTTGTCGAAGAGAATAGGGCGGGGTTATAGAAACTATATCGTATTTTAAATTCAAGCACAATTAGATAATATGAAATTATTATTTATTATTGGACGCCACCCCTGGTTTATCCTCGAAGGGGAAGAGCAAAAAAAAAAAATTAAGATTTATTGAAAGTTTACAAGAAAACTATTCTTTATTATTTCTTAGTAATGAAAAAAAAGAAAACATTAAAAGTTACGTCATCCCAAAGGGATTCCAAAATATTATTTTATGTTAACATTATCATAAACAAAAAATCTTTGTATCGTATTAAATTAAGAATTGGTTATAAAGAAAATGAATGTATATATATATATATTAACCCCAAATTTCGAAATTTGTTTACATTGAAAATAATATAGTTATTTATCAACTAGGAACAATGAAGAAAATAAAACTTTAAATTAAATTAGAACACTTCACTATATTTTCATTTTTTTTTGAATTCATAATCATTTCTGTTGTCTTGAAAGTAGGTATAATAAAAATTGGTACAACCTTAATCTGCTCTGTTTCTCTTCTTATTTAATCAGTCACCAAATTGATTCAGCTACGTACTATATCAAATCACCACCATCCTAGATAAGAGGGGTTAGGGATTCCATAAAAAGATACTGCTACTGGGCCATGATCTGGAATAACTCCATAGCAATACTATCTTGCGACGAGTATTAGAAATATAATATCAGCATTATAGCCTCTCCAAGGGTCTAAAAAAATAAATATCTATCTGAAATATGGACAAGAAAAGGATGTATTAGCTCACCTCTGAATTGAGACCCACTTTGGAAACACGTCTTAACGGTTGGACGGTCTTAACAGAAAAGAGCGAAGCGCTGTCATGGCGCCTGAATCTGGAAATTGGGCGTGAGTGACAAGTTGAAAAATATGCTCATCTACAGGATATATTTGGGAATTACAGAAGAATCCTTGAGTCGGCTACAGGTAGGTACTTAACAGATAGATGGGGCTATTAGTTTTATTAAAAAAAATATAATCGAAATATATAATGAGTTTCTTTTAAATCTTTTGAAACGGTTACACAGCCCTCCCCACGATTTCAACTGGGTACCAGCGTGGAATCGGACTAGGCATGGTGGCACACCATACTAACCTTTTCAAAAGTGGGAATAGATATACGGAGAGGTAAGACAAACAGAATGGACAAATATAGCTACAATCTGGACTCACAGAATCCTTCTTTCACAACTCACGTGGGAACAACTCAAAGATTTCAGAACAAAGCGAAACGCAGAACGCATAGAAATGACTCAACTATAAAATGTAAACAAAAAAAAATTGCATTCTCACTCTCAAAATGCATAGGGTATTTCACCTATAACCAATATCATGAACAAAGCGGAATAAAACAAAACATATCTACAAATCATTATTTGAGACCAAATGCTCGCATTCAATCGAAACAATATAATTAAGATATTATTATTTGAAATTTCATAAGTAATATAAAGCAAAACATACTAGTGTTGTCACCAAGATACAAAACAGATAATTTACTGCGTAGTCGTTATGAGACCTAACACAATAAAACACAAAAAAAAGAATTTTATCGTTTGTTCGGAAGCGTAGAGTCTTTCATCTATGACTTAATCCACGAATAACATAAGAATAATAATACAATCGTATCATTAACGCCATAAGATACAAAATACAAATGTGTCATCGTTTGTTCGGAAGCATAGAGTCTTTCATCTATGACTTAATCCACGAATAACATAAGGTAATAACGCAGCGCGTCATTATAGACACATTTAGAAATACACAAATAAAAGGAAAGAGTTACTAATATTTCAAAATTGGGTACATTAAAGTTCTACAAAGACAAGCCTTAATAAGTTCACTGGGAGAGGTAGACATCAGAATTTCTGTAAGACACATCTATATTTAGAAACAAAAAAAGCTGATGTTTAGTTATTAGTATGACAACTAGAATTTGTGATAACTAACGTGTATCATCCGCCTATAATAGGGACAACATCGGTAGGTCAACTTCGGGTAGGGTCAACTTCGGGTAAGGTCAACTTCGGGTAGGGTCTAAATAATTCTAGATTACATAACTAAACAGGTATTGGAGAACTAAAAAAAGTTTCCTGACGCGGGAGGCTGTTATTCTAGATTTATTACTGAAATACAATTATGAATGGCTTATCATTCCGACGAGTCAACTAGCGGGAATCCGCTTACTTCATCCCTAGCCTTCCTCAGTGTCTGGCCATTCAGAATATAGGATGTTAGACAGCAATAATCTTTTCAAACATTATTTTGGGGGGGTTTCGAATAGAGAGTCGAAATTCGAAGGTCTTCATACTAAGAGTAAAACTTAGGCAAATGAACAGATACTATAATGAACTATCATTGGTAACTAGACAGAGGAATCTTGATATCTTTGGTATAGATACCAAAAAAAATTACTTGGATTTATAAATCCGTAAAATAAGATAAATTGAATTTTGTATCCACTTGAAGACAACTAAAGGTATGTACAATTTATTGTAATATAAACCAACATAAGCATAAAAATATCACATTCTACCAAGGCATTCTAAAAATAAAATGAGATTAAATTTTGCAAACACCCTTAAAATCAATATAGGTTCTTGGTCGGGGTAGCACAAACTCAAGATCTCGATCAATACAAACTAGAGAGAGAATAATACCGAAGTAGAATAAGATAAGATAAAAATAAAATTTATGTCGAAAAGAAATACGACATATATACATATATATATATATATATAGACATATTGAACACAATAAATGATCAATATTATAATAATAAAAAGTAAAACAGTTCAACGAACTGGGGTGCGAGCCAAACTGAGTTGCTCTGGAGATCGACGTGCGGAGTCTCCTACACTACTTCCAGAGGCTCGTCTCTTTGCGACAACATCTGAGATACACAAAATTATTAATTGGAATAGGGATAGGTCCACTAATCCACTTGACTATAGCAGGATGCTCCCTGACTAATAGTCAACACCACCGACATAAAACAAGGGTTGTCGAGACAGCTCAAAAAAAAATAATTGAAACGTGTCAACTTCCTGAAGGGAAAGAAGCACTAGGGGACAGATTTGCCGAAGCAAAGTGGTATTCAATGTACTAAAAACTAGGGTATCAGTGCTGTACTGACCCCACGCCAAAAAAATTTGGAAAGGAAACGAATCCTCTCCAGGATAAAGTTCGCGTTAGCGCAACTCTTCCTGTACACGGGCCACGGAGGGATTAAATAGTCGCTGGAGAAGGTAGCAAAGATTAAGTACGCAAAGTCGTAAAGGGAATCAACCAAAAAATTAAAAATTAAGAATGGACTGAACATTTTAGAAGAAAGGTATTAAAAATTTAAGAAAACTGATTTATTCGGTTTCAGACAAATCTGAATTATCCGTCGAAACACTGACTGGTTGATAAGCTTTTAGGTCTAAGTAAAACAATAAAAAATAAACAAAAATCACGACATATTTACATGCAAAATTAAACTGGATGCTCGATTTGATGAATCGACATCAGGTACAGTTCGTTGGCTATTGGGCACAACGACCAATGGCAGATTTCTATAAATATGGCTCTAACCTAACCAAAAGGGTGGAACAGACCAGTGTTAAAGTTTCTGGGAGCGAAAAGAGGGATGCTTCCAGCTCAACAAAGGCGGGTGGCCAACTAAGTAGTCTTAGCAAGCTTCGCTATGGTTATCCACTAGGTAGACAACCTAAATAGCATCAAACAATAATAAAGTTGACTATGACAGTCAAGCAATGAATGAATTTCCAACCACTGGTTGAAAATTGAACTAACGCAAAAGAAGAAAGACAGGATGGCCAATAGTTCCATAAGAATATCCTCTGGGATTGATCACAGCGGAAAATTTCCAAGCAAGAAGACTCCCAAAAGGACAAAAGAAGAAAATAAATGAAAACCGTTAATACACAATCTTGGAGAAGAAGAAAGAAAATGGGTTTATGGCATACAAGCAACAATCGCTACACAAACAGTTCAGTTTCAAACTGCTGTTTCCAAAAGAAACAAAAAAAAAAAATCGTAAGAGTCTTTCACGAAACAAAAACTTACGATAAGACTTAAAAGGAACGGAAGAATCATTACAATCTTCCAAAGGCATAGAAAAATATTACAGTCCATCGTCAATAATAAAAAAATCGTGATGTTAGATATAACACACCACAACAATAAAAAAGGTTGAACAGTAAAACATTTTTGACACCTAATTGAATCCAATATGGTCGTCATACAAATCACAAAGAAATGTTTACCATTCTTTAGCAGAACTCCAGTAGATTCAAAATAATATAGACTTTTAATTCTCAGTGGGTCATTTAACGGTAGTACCAGAACTATTTTAATTGTTAAACAAACGTGGTCTTAACGTCGACATAAAGATAAAAGATAAATTCACAATAGGCGGCAGCGGGTTGTTTCACCTCTGTATATACAAAGAGTCACAATAGACAACAGCAAACTACTTTAACCTTCACTTGTACCATATCATGAACACAAGATAATAAATGAAAGCTTTTGAGCCTTAGCCAAAACTCTCAAAGCAAAAAGATATATGTGGTCTAATAAACTATTAGAAGACCGCAAAAATGTCAACGACAAAAAAAGAAAGCTACTGGGTATACCAGTAGTCTGACATCACACAAATAACTCAAGATACAATAATACAGGTCACGTGCCTGTACGTCCTACAGGACATCTCGAGAAAAAAAAGGTAAAACCACAAATAACAATAAGTTCCAGTACCAAAAACATACTTCTACTACATCTGACCACACAAAGACATAAAATTAACATAACAGAAGGATAATAACAATATTTCCGCTCTATATTCTCAACAAAGACGCCTTAGGCAGAGAGAAACGAAGTCATATCATTACTTCCTTATACATTTAAAACAAAAGAACCATGGACTGTAAAATATAGAAAGCATTTTCCTTTTCAGGAAATAAAGTTTTCTTTTCAAAGTATGAAAAAGTTAAACTATGAAAAAATAAATTTTTAAAATAAACGAAAAACAAATTAAAAAGAAAATTTAACAGGTAGCAGACTAAACATAAACATCCAAAGTTAAAGAGCTCAGCTTTATATCCTCGCAAAAAATATTTCGCGTAATTATTCTGCACGAAACCAGATAACACATTTTAAAATTACGTAGGGACAGCCTGTATATAGATATAATTCCCAGCTGCGAATAAAAACCATGAATCAAGGTTAAGAAATAAAATTCACTTAATTGATTTTTCAAATAACGAACGCTAAAAGCCATTTCGTTTATTTAAAATAAACACATTGAGGAATATAATTATTATGGTTCTATAAACAAATAATAGACTGAACTGCAAAGAAAATGAATTGAGGACTAGAATATAAAATGCTTGAACATATTAGCCGGAATAAATTCAAGGTTTCAATCCATACCAAACACTTATAAAGAAATAAACAAAATTCATTTTTCACTTATGGAATGTTTACCTTAGGCAGACGGGGAATAAACAGACGATTATCTTACCATTCAAAATACGACCATTAAAATGCACACGTAATAAACATTCCAAATACGTATTATGTATTTCACAAAATTAAAAATACGACGAGAATATTTCTACGCAATTTTACGAAGATTAAAAACGAATACATATAAATACTTTGC
Source organism: Diabrotica undecimpunctata (assembly GCF_040954645.1). Lineage (NCBI taxonomy): Eukaryota > Metazoa > Arthropoda > Insecta > Coleoptera > Chrysomelidae > Diabrotica > Diabrotica undecimpunctata. The sequence continues at coordinate 92,722,079 of NC_092807.1, read as the reverse complement.
AGAAAAAATTCTAAACTGATTAAACAAAAATTGGGTAAAAGCAAATACACAATTTAACTAAAAAAATGGTTCAAAACATACAGACTTAATTAACCACATATACAGGGGGGTACAAAACAACTAATAATATTGAAAAAAAACTGAAGATACAGGAATATTCAAAAGCCCCACGTTGGGCGCCATTTTGTAACACTGCCGTGCTACAATAATATTACAAGGCCAGAATCGCTCGTTGTCGAAGAGAATAGGGCGGGGTTATAGAAACTATATCGTATTTTAAATTCAAGCACAATTAGATAATATGAAATTATTATTTATTATTGGACGCCACCCCTGGTTTATCCTCGAAGGGGAAGAGCAAAAAAAAAATTAAGATTTATTGAAAGTTTACAAGAAAACTATTCTTTATTATTTCTTAGTAATGAACAAAAAGAAAACATTAAAAGTTACGTCATCCCAAAGGGATTCCAAAATATTATTTTATGTTAACATTATCATAAACAAAAAATCTTTGTATCGTATTAAATTAAGAATTGGTTATAAAGAAAATGAATGTATATATATATTAACCCCAAATTTCGAAATTTGTTTACATTGAAAATAATATAGTTATTTATCAACTAGGAACAATGAAGAAAATAAAACTTTAAATTAAATTAGAACACTTCACTATATTTTAATTTTTTTTTTAATTCATAATCATTTCTGTTGTCTTGAAAGTAGGTATAATAAAAATTGGTACAACCTTAATCTGCTCTGTTTCTCTTCTTATTTAATCAGTCACCAAATTGATTCAGCTACGTACTATATCAAATCACCACCATCCTAGATAAGAGGGGTTAGGGATTCCATAAAAAAATAAAGCTACTGGGCCATGATCTGGAATAACTCCATAGCAATACTATCTTGCGACGAGTATTAGAAATATAATATCAGCATTATAGCCTCTCCAATAAGGGTCTAAAAAAATAAATATCTATCTGAAATATGGACAAGAAAAGGATGTATTAGCTCACCTCTGAATTGAGACCCACTTTGGAAACACGTCTTAACGGTTGGACGGTCTTAACAGAAAAGAGCGAAGCGCTGTCATGGCGCCTGAATCTGGAAATTGGGCGTGAGTGACAAGTTGAAAAATATGCTCATCTACCGGATATATTTGGGAATTACAGAAGAATCCTTGAGTCGGCTACAGGTAGGTACTTGACAGATAGATGGGGCTATTAGTTTTATTAAAAAAAAATATAATCGAAATATATAATGAGTTTCTTTTAAATCTTTTGAAACGGTTACAATCTTAATCTTTTTTTATAGAACTGTATATGTCTAGTACATATTTTAGTTTTGATGAATCGGAAGCATTAATAAACTAAAAAGTGTTTTTCAGCAAAACATAACAATATTAAAAGATGAATCCAAGAACCAACGCTTTAAAATTTAATGTAAAAAACCCCCTCCCTATTAATACTTAAAATGGTGAAAAGCCAATTTTCTATTATTAAATTATACGCGCACCAAAATACCCACTTAATCCTGATGTTATTATAAAAGGCACACCACATTTTGTATTGAAGGTGTTAGCTACAAAATTAAACCATAAAAATAAATTTTATGACCACAATAACCCGGTGCTATTTACTCAGTAAAACAACTTTTGCTTGATCAATTTGTATAAGTCACACAAAGCTCGTATAATTCGGGAGGGTATGAGTCTTTTTGCCCTTTCCTTTGACACAGTTCCATCGGCGGGGATTTTAGAATAGATTTTAGAAGTTTTAGCAAACAATAAGTTATTTACAAAAACTTACAATGATGTAAAAACATCTTTTTTTAAAATGTATAAAATTTTATTATTCAAATTTTTAAAAATTATCCAAAATGGATTTATAAATTTTCAGAACGTTTTCGATCCTATCAGATCATCATCAGTAAAAATCGTCTATATAGTCGATGATTAAGAGGTAAGAGGTCTGCTAATGCTTAAATTACATAATTTAAGTAACTAACATTATAATCACTAAGCCTCTAGGTCGATAATAAGGGATTACATTTTTAAGTTCCCAACTCGAAAAAGGGAACCTTATGCACTGAGAGAGGTAATAACCAACTGAAAAAAAATGTATTAAATTATTTATAACAATAATTATTTATTACTAATGTATTATGTTAGTCTTTTGCGTTTTTCTATATGCAGGTATTCTTTTTATTTTCCTTTTGCCATATTTTATTGTTTGAATATTTATGTCTAGAATACGTCTACGTCTAAATACTTTCTGACATGTCCTTTTTCGAGAGCGCGATTTTTTTTGGATTCTCTACTATCTCATTAAGCTCTGCATGAGGATTTATTCATGGATTAGTTAAAGCAAATGATGGGCCCTGCAACAAGATCCTATATTTTGTTTTGGTTTTCAGTGCCAGGTGTGAGGGCGTGTTCTCTTATGTGTGGGTATGTTTGTGTGTGAGATCTTCTGTCTATGTATTTAAATTAGGCTGTCCTAGCTTCGAAAACTTTTAAATATTGACCCCTTATTTCTGCAGCCTTGCTGTGCCATTACGAGTATAATACATTAGCTTTGTTGCCTGTTTCTTCTAGAGGATTATTGTTCATCATCACTCCTTGTTTCGGACTTTTTTAGTTTTTTATTTGTATGAAAAGGCAGTATCTTTTTAAGAAGTGGGAAGTAGAGCGTTAAAATTTCGTTTGCCAGATCATTTAACATCATATTTTCCTCACAGCACGTCACAAGTACCATGAGTTAGTACTACATATTTTCCACATGTAAGAGAGGAATAAAATTAACTAACAATGGAAATAAAATTAATGGGCGATTTAAATAAGTGAGTTGGAAATAATAACAAAGAACCCGACCAATGCATGGGAAAGAAAGGCAAAAGGAGAATATAAAAAGGGAAAAAAATATAAGAAATATGTAGACAAAACTAACTGGTCATATTAAACATGATATTTTAACCTATAGGCATACATAAATATAAAACAGTATTAAAAAACTAAAACGAAAAATCAATAATAGACTTTTTTTGGCTATTTTCTGGATAGCGCTAATAAATGGAATAGAGTACAAGACACAACAGTAAAAATAGAAGCAGAGATCGGAAGCGACCACTATTTGGTATTTATGAGACTAAAAACAATAGAAGAAAGAGAAGAAAATAAATGAAAAAATAAAAACCTATAAATTTAAAGCAAAAAATAGATAATATATCAGGAAAAATTAGATAACATAATAAAAGATAAAGAAAGAAAATTATAGAGGAAAAATGAGAAAATCTAAAAAAAAGTATACTATTAGCGAAAAAACCATGCGACAAGACAAAAACATCAAATTTAAAAGTGATAAAAACCGAAACGTGAACAGATGAAATACAAACAAAAATAAAGAGAAAAAAGAAAAATAGAAGATATTATGTAACAGTCATATCGGTCATTTAATCTTATTGTAAGCGGCAAAACATACAAACGTAACCGACATGATTTATGGCGTTTACAATCCTTTTTCAAAAGACGGTAAAATAGCAGTCAAAGAAGCCAAATAATAAACATGGATGGAATTTGGGTCGAAAATGACAAGAAACCATGGTGAAAATCAATAAATCTTCTTTAGTAGGTACTCTAAAACAACTAAAGAGAAATAAAGTTACACAGAATGACCAATATAAAAGTTAAAGATAGAAATGTAACAACAAAAGAATAAAATATAATGAAGAAAAGACGAGCTTATTTTAAAGCTACAAGCTAGCATAAAGGTATACGAAAAATTTAGATGAAAAGACATAAATAAAAAAAAAGAGATTTAACCCATAAAAAGAGAAGAATTAAGATATGTGTATAAATAATAAAAACATAATAAGAATAAACCATAATGAATCCAAGGAATTTATAACACATCATGGTGTCAAATCAAGTAATTAGATTTAACTTATAACTAGAACCCATAAATGATAAAATCGCAGAAAAATAACTTAGATGGTACGTGCATGTGTGTTAAATGTAGGATAAGATACTTACAAAACAAGTGCTCGAAACACGAGTGCACGGAAAAAAAAAACAGAATAGGAAGAACAAAAGCTCGATGGATAGAGGGTATTAGGAAGGAAATTCTTAAGAGGGATTTAGCATAAGACTTACGAAATCAAACACACGACAGTAAACTGTGGAGATAAATATGCAGAGCTCAACCCAAACGGTCTTTGACTAAAAGGTATAAGGCTTAGGCTTAGAAAGGTAAGTACGTAAGACCACTTTGTGCAACTTTTTGACACTTTTTCCCACACTTCTTTTAATACTATTTTTATGAGATATCTTCTTTATAATAATGTAATATTATAATTAACTTTATAAGTTAACATTGGCTGTGATAAAATAAGTAAGTGTAGAACCCTCTCAATATTGGAATTCCGCGCCAGTGCTTAAACTTATAGTCCTAAACGCCCACGTTCGTTTGTAGAGGTCACACAAAACTTTTTCCCTAAAATTTGAAACTGTTTAAATAACTTGTGTAAACTGACAAAATTGGAACATAAGGGATTATTTTTAGACTTGTATTAAATCAGAATGTATATATTCAAACAATTCTTTTGCAGTCTAAATGTATTATTTAATACTCGAGGAAAGATAATTAAAACTCAAGAAAGATTAATTGTACAAATAACAGATTAAAAACATCAGATAATGTAATAAAGTAAAGAAAGTAAGTAACAAAACAAATAAATATGGATAGATAATTTCATCGTATCTGTTCCTTTTTTGCAGAAATAAAAATAAACTAAAGAAACAATAAACAAATCAAGAAACAGAACAAGAACTGGTACCGATAGACTGTTACAACGTTATTTCTGTATGCTCTAGGTCTTCACACAGTCAAGTAGATACAAACTCATTCGAGAAAAGCCAGCGAATGTGTCCTGCTATTTACACTACTTTAGTGTAAGCTGCAATAAGTACCACCTATTTTGGTAGTCTTAAACAAAAATGACTGTGGTTTTCTCTTTTTGAGCTGTGCAAAATTGGGGTTTGTGCAAAATTGGGGCCAAATCAAACTTTGGGTTAGTATCTACGCCACTCTCTAAAGACGTAGGACATATAGAAATAACGTTATAACAGTCTATTGATGCCAATTCATACACGAAAAGTTTAACGAATTGTGCTCCTTTCGCCGACTATTTTTATATATTCAGCGTTCCATTTCATCAAAGCGCAGCAAATCTTTTGAGAAAATTTGTAAATTTTTTACATATTTTGTACAACTTAAAAAGACAGAAAACGACAATCGTTTTCGTTTAAAGTTACCAAAATAGGTGGCGCTTTTCTCAGCTTACACTAAAGTAGTGACTTTACATATTCACACATATTCGCTGGCTTTCCGTGTATTAGTTTGTATCCTCCCGACTATCTGAAGACGTACACAACGACCCGGGATACAAAACGGCACACAATTTGGCAAACGAGGCGCACGCAAAACCACAAAACACGCTCACAATAACAACAAAAGAAGACATAAAAAACATCGAACTGAACACAAAATTAACAAAATGGCAACAAGACTGAACATTACAACAAAAGAAAGAAAAACATAAAACATAATAAAGCAAGTTAAATTAACAGACCCAAAATTCACTTGGAAGACCACACAACTACTCACGGGACATATTGGTCAATATTTGCGAAACTTGCTCTTTGCTCGAAAATCATTTTTTGGAAAATCGAAAAAAAAAAGATTAACGGCCGAGTAGTGTGTAGCTCACAACGTAAAGAATTTTATTAATGTTGTTTAGAGTTTTTAGCAACAGAAGTTTCTATCCTAAAATATTTACAGATTTTTAGATTAGAGAAACATTGTTTATTGCAAACAACCAGTTTGGTAAATAAATATACAAAATAATAACAAACTGTATTTAATTGTGCTCCTTTCGCCGACTATTTTTATATATTCGGCGTTTTATTTCATCAAAGCGTAGCAAATCTTTTAAAAAATTTGTAAATTTTTTACATATTTCGTACAGCTCCAAAAGACAGAAAACGACAATCGTTTAACGTTACCAAAATAGGTGGCGCTTTTCTCAGCTTACACTAAAGTAGTGATTTTACATACTCACACATATTCGCTGGCTTTCCGTGTATTAGTTTGTATCCACCCGACTATCTGAAGACGTATACAACGACCCGGGATACAAAACGGCACACAATTTGGCAAACGAAGCGCACGCAAAACCACAAAACACGCTCACAATAACAACAAAAGAAGACATAAAAAACATCAAACTAAACACAAAATGGCAACAATACTGGAACACTACCACAAAAGAAAGAAAAACATACAACATAATACAACAAGTTAAATTAACAGACCCAAAATTCACTTGGAAGACCACACAACTACTCACGGGACATAGTCACATACAAGAATACTACAATAGATTAAACCTAAGGGACACAAACGGAAACTGCGGACATTGCAACGTTCTAGAAGATCAACAACATATATAATAAGTGACTGCACACTGCCACAATGACTAACTGCAAGACAAACACTAACAAACAAACTAGTACAGAAACACATGACATATCCACCCACGAACATAGACACCACAGACACAGAATTAACACAATAGGTAAACGAATGGGGAGAACAATTAATTCTTGACGACGAAAAAAACAACACATAAACATAATAATCATATATACAACACAATCACAAACATACACTCACCACACGTATGCCACATAATATAATATATAGAATTTACCTTTGCCCTCCACGGTCAGGAGCAAGTGCGAACCACAAAACAAAGCTCCTGCGACCAAAACAATAACAATATCTAATAGGATTAACTAATAAAGTGATAGGACACTAACTAAAAATTTAAATTAGACTAGAATAGGGGCATATAATAGGTTATAACAAATAGGATAGCTAGAATAGAATAGATTAGGCAAACACGTGGAATAATTAGAAATAGGAAATTTATACTAGATACTAGAAAATACCCGAGATGACGACCCGAGATGAAGAGTTACTGCGAGTCTTTGAAAGAAAAGTATTGAGGACCATATATGGCGGGGTAAACGAACAGGGTCTGTGGAGAAGGCGATATAACTTTGAACTCTATAGACTTTTTGGTGATGCAGATATTGTGAAGACCATCAAAATAAACCGCCTAAGGATGTTTTGAAGCAGACCAAGGCTCACGAAGGGCTGTAGCGCCAACTGATGATGACTAAAAAACAAAATTTAGTTTATTTACAAATTAACTATTATTATTAATCATGTATTTCTTTTCGGCAATAAAAAAATAAGGGGATTCTTCTTTCGCCGCAAATTTTTGGAGTGCGATGCTGGGATGGGTTCTCTTGACATGGTTTTTCTCATATATTGAAAAGAAAAAGGTCGTATGCAGCAAGGTAGTGTAGACCAGGACCACAATTGTTGGGTCGTTGGGTGCAGACCTGCGCCCCTTTTTTTATTATTCGGCGTCTCAATTCACACACACACACACACATTTATATATATATATATATATATATATATATATATATATATATATATATGTATATATATATATGTATATATATATATATATATATATATATATATATATCTATTGTAGTTATAATATAGTGATTTAATAGAGTGATCAATTTAATAAACAGTTTTCTGGATTGTTAAAATCAGAAATTTTTTTTCATTTTCTGTCAAATTTCCGGCCACGTAACTTTTAAACCCATATTTATTCGGCGTCTCAATTCACACACACACACACACACATACACACACACACATATAAATATATATATATATATATATATATATATATATATATATATATATATATATTGTAGTTATAATATAGTGATTTAATAGAGTGATCAATTTAATAAACAGTTTTCTGGATTGTTAAAATCAGAAATTTTTTTTCATTTTCTGTCAAATTTCCGACCACATAACTTTTAAACCCTATTGTCTTATATTCTCAATTTAACTTTATGAGAAGCAGTAAACCGCATTAGCTTCCGGAATTTTCTCTTTAGTTTCCTAAACCGAGTATAAGTAGAGGATGTTCCACTTTCAGTAATTACAGCTATTTCCGTTCTTATTGTTATTTTCACCGTATTTTTGTTACAGCTTCTCTAGAGTATTTAAATCTCTACGTTTCCTTAGAGGATTGTCCCCTGTCACCAAAGCCTTTTCTCGTTTTACAACTTCTAATGTCCTTCCAACTCATAAACTCCGTTTTCGCATCATTAAGATTATTTGAATGTTTCGGCTTTTTACTAGTTTGTTTTTTGTTATACAATCGATAAAAAACGTAGATACCTTGAATCTAAATTAATCAGTAGTAGAAAAATAGCGGTATAGTATTACTACTACAGTCGTCAGAGACGACAATGCCAATCAACGTCTAAAAATTATACGAACAAGCTGAAAATTTGTTTCTTTAGCACAGCTGTTGTAGTAGCGTGTTTCTTACGTGAACCAATGGGCAAATTCTATTGTTGGTAGAGCAAACAGCGGGTTTTGCAGGTAAACATTTAGCAACGAGCGAGTTCTGCAAATAACTGTAATTATTTCGTCAGCATTTGTATGCTAAAGAACGAGTTTTGGAAAATTGTAATTATATTATGCGATTCCTATTTAAAATTGAAATGAACTTATCAAAAAAAAAAATTTCGAAACTTTTGTCAATTAGTAAGTTTCGCAAATAATAGCCTTAAATAGTCTATTCTAAAATTATTAAAATAAAAAATTGTATCTTTTGTTTGACGCGTTATATCAAAAAGATAAAACTCCTGATGTGCTGGTAAAATTTAAAAATATTTGGCTATTACGATCCAAAATACATTTAGAAATCATAGTCTGCTTCATGAGATATTACGCCCTAAAAGATTGTGGTTGAGCGAATTACTCGTCCTCCCGATTAGGACAAGCTTTATGTTTTCGAAACTCTTATTAAAATTATTTGGCTGGCACTGTAGTTTTCATTTAAAGCCAATTAAATTTAAAAGTATTAAACTATTTATACACATTTATTTCAAAAAACTTTTATTACTATCTTTTTTGTATCAGATTCAATAAATTCCTTCTAATCGAACTGTCTTTTACAGAAATAGGCACTATCTCGCTGACCGCGACTGTTAAGGACACGTTGAATTCCGATTCCGATAACACGACGTTCCAAGTGAGCGTCTCCCCTTTGAAGGAATTAGATTGTGATGAAATAGTGGAGGACATTTGTTTTTGGAGTCAAGTATCCTACAAAGTTGAGAGGACCAATGTTGGGGTTCCACTAGGCCAGCTATCGTCTCCTCGTCTACTGAAAATATGTCCTTTTAAAATTAGTTATCAATTGAAACCAGGTTAGTCTTTTATACGTAAAAGTTAAAAACGTAAAATAACATTAGATATATACAGAAAGGGCCATTAAAGGTCCACAGTTCGTTAAATTTCAAATTTACAAAACTAAAAAGAAAATACTAAAACAGGTTAGTGTACCTATACCAGAAAAAGGTATCTGACGTTTGTCAACTTCCTCCTTTCCAGTTATGCAACCCCTTTATTTTAAGCATGAAATATATCATGTGTAAAACATCTTTAAAAGATATTTTGATGCAGTATTTACACATTAATGTTTTTATTTTATTATTAATTCTATGTTTGTTAGAAACATAACAACAACTTAATCATTTGATATTCTCTCAATCTATGATATTTTCAATAACCGCCATTATAACCACATCTCAAAAGATTCCAGACGTAACAGGGTTCTTGCTTTAACAAAGGCAACATAATAGGCAATGTCATATCAGTAGGTTATGATTAGGGTCGGTAACTTCTCATTGAAATTGGTAAGCACACTACTCGACATAATTACTTCTGCACTCCTTTTTTTAAGAGTTCTCTTAAGGGCGTGGAAATCTCTGAAAAGTTTGGAATGAATGCTCTTAAATAATTAACCATTCCCAAAATTTGTTGTAATTCCTTTTTATTTTGCGGATCCTTTAATCTTCTTATCGCTTCTACTTTTTTGTTGTCATGTTTGGTTGTCAAATAGGGTGCTAACGACAGCAGAGTCAAATATGGAAGAAAAGTGCAAATTGATTCTGACCATAAGCCTTTATTAGGCATTAATGCAAAAAGGCACTGCGGACATAATGTCGCCAAAATTTCAAAGGATTAGGGTAAGATTATCTAAATATGACATAGAGGTAAAATTTAAGCCAGACAAGTTCATGTGGCAGATTTATTATCGAGGAATTTTATAAAAGATGAAGTGGATGATGATAAATTTATTACAGAAATAGTTCACACTATTGACATGACTGATGAGAAGAGAGAGCAATGTAGGACTGAAGTGGATGCTGATGAGGATCTGAAACTAGTAAAGAAATATTGTATACAACGGTGGCCCAAAACCTTGTCAAGAGTGAGCGATTCAATTAGGTAATATTATTATATAAGAAATGAACTATATTTACTTGACGGACTAATATTTTACAAAGAGAGGGTTATAGTCCCAAAAATATTGAGAGATAGCTAAGATTATTGCATTCGAGTCATTTTGGCATTCAGAAAACCCAACAGAGAGCAAGACAGATATTACATTGGTCACAAATGAACGAAAGTATAGAAGACTGGGTAAGAAATTGTAGCAAGTGTCAGATATTTAAAGTTACAATGCTAAAGATTCCCGCTATCCCAATAAATAAAACAGATAAACCACCGGCCCAATTAGTGACTAACAGGGTTCTTACATCGAAGCTACCATCAAATAAAAAGCACAAAGACATAAATCTCAAGAAAGAGTGGGAGAAACTAGAGACTAAAAGAAACGAATATAAACGTTATTATGATAGAAACACCAAGGTAAGAAGGGAAATAGTGCCAGGAAAGAATGTAGGTGTCAGAGAGGGTAGAGAATGGAGACCAGGTGAAATTCTGGAAAGAGTAGATGAGGCACCCAGATCTTATTCAGTGCAGAAATAAAATGGGAAAGTGGTCAGGCGAAACAGTTCTCACTTTAGGTTTTCCCTAGTTAAATCGGAAATTAAGAAGAATACTAATTCAACCTTCAACCTCCCAGATGAATGCTGGAAATAGAACTAGCGCTAAACTCAAAAGAGCTCCAGTGCGTTTTAATAACTATCAAATGTAAAAAAAGGGAAAAGATGTCATATCAGTAGGTTATGATTACGGTCGCAGAGGGACACCGGAAAGTCTTTTTTTATATATTTGAACCATTAACGGAGCCTTTGTAAAAACTTTTTTCACACAATTTATAAAATCATTTACCAATGGTAATAGATTTCTTATTTCGTATGCAATTTTATTTTCCCCGTGGGCTACACAAGTTCAATGAAGTAAGTTAAGATAAAAAATCTTTAAATTAACAGTAGCTTTTAACATATATGCCGCAACATCTGAAAGCACTAAAACTATTTTATTCATAGGTATAGAGTTGGGTAAAAAGAGACCTAAAATGGGATGTTAAAATATTTAATTATCGGAAAAGTGTGTGCTTTTTCCAATTGTATAAATTTCTAAATTCTGGCAAAATTTTCGTTTAAAATTCCAATCATCAAATTAGCTATATACCTGCTGCATATATCAGTAGTTTTATCCACGAAAATATCCCAAAAATTATCCTCTAACTCCCGCTTAATTATTGAAATACATATCACGTAGCATTTTTCCATAGTTTATTTTCTCAATGTACTCTTCTCGGTTTTATTTAAATGTTTTTCACAAAAAAACTTACAAAAGACTAGGGTGTTTAATTTTATACAGAGAAATGTTAAATGCAATTATTATGTGGCATAAATCAAATTTAAATATGTATTTCTCCCTTTTTTGAACTGCTTAAATTATCCCTCAGAGACATTTTGACTAACCTAAAAGATTTAAATTTTTCCAAATTACGGCCATGAAGTGAAATTCCACAATGCTTGTCAATAAATTACTTTTTACTACTTGAAATTTGAGAATTTAAAAAAATAACAATAAAATAAGAATACAACTTTGAAATTTAGTTAAAAAATCCTCCATCTCCTTTTAGAGAAAATTCCGAATATGGTACGATTTATGCACTTAACTTGAAGTCATCCTCCCGAATATCTAAGCAAACGTCTCTTTTTAAAATATGTTTTCTTTGCTTTTCGGCATACGCAACAAAACTAAACTCTGATACAGTAACCGACTGTACAACTGATATATGTTTATTAAACAGGGGAAAAAGTTAAAAATGTTGTAATAGGTAAGCTTCAAGTCTCGATTAGGTACATTTTCCTAGACATCTGTTATAAACAAACCAATATTATTTATTGACACAAAATTTTATTATAGAATGGTTCAGTAATAGTAGTATAAATAATATCATGGGCAATATTATACAATTAAAAAAAGGGCTTTTACCTACAATCCGAGCTTTAGTGATGACCATACATTTTTGTTTTCTTTTTATTAATTTTAAGACCATTCTTTGAGTTATGTTATTGACTTTATTAGGAACTGTGACTCTTTCTCATCATTGGCAAGCAGAACCTTGGCCGCATATCAGATGTTACTACTATGTTTTTTATTCATCTTGATTTGTATTTCTATATTTTTAAGACCCCCTGGAATATAGAATATAGATTAAAAGAAGTGGTGACAGTATACACCCATGTATGATTGCTTTGAGAATAAAAATATTCGATGACTGAGTTCAATACAAGCTTTGAGTAATGTTATTGACTTTATTAGGAACTGTGACACTTTCTCATTATTGGCAAACAGAACCTTGTCTGCATATCAGATGTTACTAATATGTTTTTTATTCTTCTTGAATTTTATTTCTTAATTTTTTAAGGCCTCCTGGAATATAGAATATAGATTAAAAAGAAGTGGCGACAGTATACATCCATGTATGACTGCTTTGAGAATTAAAATATTCGATGACTGAGTCCAATACAAGTTCTTGACAATCGTTAATTCGTTATCGTATAAACTAATTTGTTTGAACAGATTTGTCATACTTCACGTTATCATATGTCTTTTCAAAATCTATAAAACATGTGAAGACATTCCTCTGCTGATCGATACTTCTTTGAATCCACATTTGCATTTAGAATAAATCTTCTCTGGTTCCAATATCATTCCAGAAACAAACTGACTTTTACTAATATTTTTATCTAATAATAGTCTCCCGTTTTATACCGCTGTCGCGGCTTTGGGAGTATAGCAGGGTAGTCTGCTATATCTAGGGCCTACGGTATACAAGGAAGGTAACATGGCCAGTGCTACGCTTCAACCGTCTATTATTACCCCTGGTTTTACCCAAGGTACTCATTTTTATTCAGGCTGAGTCGACCTGGGGCCTATAGACATTTTTAAAATGTCTAGATGTTCTGGCCGGCGGTGGGATTCGAACCCCGGACCACCGGTTTGCGAGTCAAGCATCCTACCGCTTGCGCTACGCAGGCCCTATATTTTATCTGCTTTTCTTTATAGTCTAGCTAGAGTGTAGGATTCGTAAAAATGCTTTTGGTGAATGACACAAGAGCTTATCAAACGGTGCTGGTTAGATCTTTTTTATTTGGTTTTTTAGGTAGCGTGATAAATGTACATTGGAGTCATTGGAGACTCTACGGCATATAATTTAAAATAGTCAACCATATTTTATGGGGAATACGAAGTAACTTGAAAAAGATACGATATTTACGAATTCTAATATAATACTGATAAGGCGTTCTTAACGGCTGTCTCTTTTAATAGAAACAAAGACAGTTCTTTCTTTTCTAAATATACTGCAATCCTTACGTATAAAAAAACAGCGATTAATAAAAATCAAAATTATTGACAAAAAATGTTTATTAATTAAATATCCTTTCCACAAAACATTAAAATTCAATTTAAGTTTTTGAATAAAAAAGAATTAAGGCAGAGGCTGCTGAAACGTACAAGCACAATCGATATTCCTGTTAATGGTCTTCGTTTTAAAGGTCAACGCTTTTTGTAAGTGTTATAAATCTTATAAATCTGTCTACCTCATTTCGTTATCTAAAATTACTTTCTTAGGTGGGTGGTTATAAATAATTGTTGTCGGTATATTCCACTGTCAACTTTCCTTGGACGTAAAATATTAGAAACTTTGTTCAGTTTAATTGTTTAGTAAAATCAGCACAAATTAATAAAAAAATTCAGTTAGAATTTTGTTTAAATAAAAATAGATAAGATAGAATAAGATAACTATTACGTAATAGTTAGCTTCTATTTTGTAATAGTTAACAATAATATACAGATAATAGTTAAAATAATATTTTTAATATACAGAAATTAAGAGAAGGACTGAAATTCAATTACCACAAACAGAAAAAACCAGTGATTGCCGATGTGATAAGTTTGTCTTAATTTCTCGTAAAATTTGGTTGGTTTTGTACCACGCCTCGTAAGTAAGAAAGTGCCTAACTTGCGATGTTATATTTGTCAAGCCTATGGAATTTCCAGTAATAAATTCAAGGAAGAAGAGAGCAAGCAATGCTGGCGATGTGGCCAAGAAGAATGGCACATTCACACTGATTGCACGGCCAAGATAAAATTTTGACACATTTATCGCCGACAAATGGATTGGGGCACTAGATCTCGTTGTTGTAAACACAAATTTGGAGCCCTACTTTGGAGCACTACTTGTAAGAAGCAATTCTACATATCATATATTGATGTCACCTACGCAGGGAGCCACCCGATTTATCAAGTACTGGGCAGTATTGGCAAAGTATACCGGTACGGAACATCAATTCATAGGCTTTTAAATTGGCAAGTCTGAAACGTTGGGGGTAGACTTAAATCTTGCCTGTCGAGGTGCCACGGACATCACGTGGATTGAAGTCTATATACTGATAGTATTAGGTTGGACGTACATGGGGCTCGTCTTACACCTTCGGTTGTAGGCCTCGAGCAGGGTTTGAAAGCCACAATGCTTATTAAGGGAAGTAAACTTAAAACTGAGTACGTGAATAAAATGTTTTACTGGTGGGGTGTCGAGATAGAGTATCTGAGGAGGGAGTGCGTGGCTTTTCACTGGCATTTAAGGCAATAATACGTCGAAGTGCAGAAGAGGTGGAACGTATGAATACGTCGTACCTTGCGAGAAAGAGGAAGTTAAACAAGTAGACCCAAGCCAAGAAAAAGAGGCACTAAAGGGGACTGTGTAACAAACTGGACGAGGACATATGGGGTGAAGAGTGTAAGTTCGGAATGAAGCATTTCGACGCCTATGCTCTGTATGACATGCCACTGGATCAGAATCTGGAGACAGATACCAAACTGTTTTCACTAGGACGGTGGCATCGTGTCCGGAGAGATGTCGAGGATAAGCGTGGAATTTTCTTTATGTTTTAAAAAATGGCTATGGCGGTGGATTCCCTCAAGTTTGGCAGAGCTCTAGGTCTAGATGATGTCCTGCTAGAGGCGATTGTATGTCTGGGGCGTTTGGAGCCCACGTGGCTGTTTGAGCACATAAATGCTCTTTTTGATGCCCAGTTATTTCCGGATCTCTGGAAAATCTCGAGGTTTGTGCTTAAAAGCCCTGGGAAGGAAGGAAAATATCGTCATATTTGCTATCGAAAAGTTGTATGAGAGAATGCTACGTGCACGTATTGAAAAGGTGATTGTGATGTCTGGAGTCTCCGAAACAGTATGGTTTCTGTCATGACAAAACTACAGTGGATTCGGTAATCGATGTGCTTCCGACGGCTCGGGGAATTGCGGCTGATCAGCGATGGGTCGTCCTGATTTTTTATGACTTCTAAAATGTTTTTAAAGGCTTCTTAAAGGAACTATCGGAGGTATTTGAGTAACGTGGTCGCTAATTATCTTTTCGAGAGGAAGATTGTAATGGAGAATGGTGTGATGGTGGATGTTACAGCAGGAGTCGCGCAGGGCTCCATCCTGGGCCGACGCTGTGGAATCTGGCATATGACGGGGTCTTAAACTCCGAATATAGAAAGGGTCTTACCCCCTTTGCATTCATGGACGACCTCGCTATGATGGTGGTGGCACGGGACATTGCTTAAGTGCGTGCCCTCCAAGTAAAAACCTGGCAGGACCCTGGGCTACCTGGCCTTTCGGCATACGCCCGTTAGTGAAACCTCTGCCCCTACGAGTCCGACACCAAAGTGAAGGTGCCACGGGGCGCGTACCAAAAACGTCCCGTGGGTCCCCCGTGGGGGTATCCCGTAGGGTTACCACGACACGTCTACTATACACGACCCGCGGGGGCTCCACCTTCCCCGTAGTACCTGTGTTGTGAGTACCTTGCCTACCTGTTACTCCCACACTACGGGCGGGTAGGTTCGGCAGGCGGAGGAATTTCCACCTCACACGTAGACAGGTCGCCGCCGAGGATCTCTCCTCTACCACTCTTGGATCTCCCGGTGGGTACCTGCCGGGGCACCCACACCACGCCTGACCGAAGTCAGGAGAGGTATATACGGACCCAGCTCGTTCAACCTCACCAGGCTCTTTTGAAATGGGAGTAGAGTGGTCCCACCAGAGTCTCGTCTCGGATACTAGGAATGTAGACCGGTGACCGTGTCGCCGAAGCGACCGTGTGCGTTTCTACCAACCCGACACTTCGAGCGACGGCTCTCCACCTCCCTATTTCTACCCATTAGTCGCCTCTTACGACAGGCAGGGCTTTCTGACCCCGGTCGTATTCTTATCTCCGCGAGACCGGACGGAGGGTGGCACGGGACAGGGACGAACTCTTGCTTCGGATTAGGCGCGCGTGTACCCTAGTTGGGCAAGCATGATCTTTCTCTCACTGAGTATCAGACGGCGGCTGTATTATTCAGAGACTAAAGAAGGGGAGACAGTGCTGTATTTTAAGTGCGCGGGAGTAAGAGTACCGTCCACAGAATACGTCAAGTATCTGGGAGACAAGATGGGAGCTGGGAGAACATCTTAGGGGGTAACCGCAGAGCTACTCATAGAATGGCTGTGCTGGTAGCTTCCGTAGGTATCTTTTCAGGCTTAGGAAGGCACATCTTAATCAGTGCCTTAACTGTGGTCTTTCAGCTACAGTGACACATACGAGGTTGGAGTGTAAGAAGTGAACAGATAAAAGAGAGAAGTTTAAAAAGGAGTGTAACTGCAGAATGTTTGATTCTGTAAGAGAAATAATGTGGAAACTGATAAGGGATAAGTAGTGGTGAACTCAGATCCACAATATACAATTTATCAGAAAGCTAATCTCCTCAAAAGAACGAGAGAAGAGGGAGCTCACAACAGAATTTTGAAACGAGCGAGATATGGCAGCCTCGCTAAGGCAAGGGTTGTGTAAATGTGGTTTTCCCGATAAATGTGTGAGAAAAAAAATTAAAATATGGTGATTCCCATTTTTAGTTTTTTTTCCATTTCGGGTTTTTAGTTGGACGCCGACCGTCTCGGAGTTGTGACGGGATGAAGTGTAAAAGGTCTAATCTCCTCGGGTATTTCGTCGTGGCACAACTTCTTTAGGGTGTTAGGAACTCAACAACTACCTGGGTAAGTCACAGGTGTCTGTATGCAGACTTTTCTTCTCTCTACAGATTTAAAAGAAATTTCTCGTAAAATTGACTGCCTCTCCTCCTTTTTTACTTGGTGGTTTGTCTCATTCTGATTTATTTCTTTATAAAATAGAATATTTTCTAGTGTCTTTTACTAATGATCTAATGTTTAATAAAAATCGTCTAATCTAATTTTTAGATTGTTTTCCCTTGTCTTACTTCCCTGCGTAGTCGTCATTGAGTCATCATTCCGAGTATTTTTAGTAGTATTATGTGCAATTGTCCTTTTTGTATTATCTATAGGATCACAAAGTAATTCAATCTAGCCAATAATCACCCAAGCAGTACTATATACCTAGTTAAAATGTATAATGTTTCAAATTATTTAAATATTCTTGTTAATGATGCAAATAATAATATTTTACTAGTACTGCTGCAGTCAACGCTAATCACATTTTATATAATATAGGATTGCCAAGCTCCTTGATAATCCGAGCTATTTTCTAAAATTTGAAATTTTCCACAAGCTGCAATTAAATTATGTATTAACAAAGTATGCCAAAAAGGTATTATAAAATTACAGAAAATTACAGTTACAGAAATTTGCATACAAAAAACATACAAATAAAGTATAAGATATGTTTACTAAAGTTAAATATTAAAAACTACACACATTTACTATAGTTTTTTGACATTTTTTTAAAATTTGGCGAATAATTGGTGCCAGCACTTTTCCGTAATTCTTTTAGATGCTGGTTAGTAATACTTATCGATACTGATCGATACGAATTTTAAAGTGGAAAAAAATAATTCACGAAATAACCTGTCCGCCAATTTTTAAAGTTTTTTTTTAATTTAAATCTTTAATCTCCAGATCTAATCAATAAAAAATTCTAATAAATCCTGAAGCATTTTGTTTGTTTTGGTTTCCTCTAATACAGTTTACTATAGTTTACTATACGGTTTACTATAGTTCATATAAATATAAAATTTTTGTGACCAATAAAAGTAAATAGTAAAAGTAAAAGTAAAAAAAAAGAAAAAAGGTAAATTGTTAAACAATATTTTTTAATATTCGTTATCTAGTTTTTTTAAGAGTTTCTAATTATTATTAGTTATTTCATTATATTAGTTATTTAATTTTCTGTATATTAAACCATTATGTAAGTAGATTTATTGTTTAAAACGGTTCTCGAATTTTATGTTGACAGATTTGTCGTTAAAAATTATTACATAATATTATACAAAAAAAAAATAGTATACAAAATTAACTGTCCGCCATGGAGCAGTAATTTTTGGACGAAAAATTTTTAGTCATCTTTAAAATACACCAACAATGAAAAAGACATTTATTTTTTTTAATTTCTATAAGTTACATAACAATAAAAAAGAAGTTTAATTGCCATTAATATTCAATAAGATACAAAAAAAAAGAAATGATTGAATATTATGTGCATTTTTAGCATTCTAGAGGGTAATAGTACCTACCTTAAGTGTTATAGAATCTTCTAATTTTATTGGTGTTTGACAGTGCTAAAAAAAGATTATTAAGAATGATTTAAAGAAATTGTTGAAAATTTTATCAGATTTATTATCTACGAACAAAGCCCCCATTTGATGCAAAATTAAAAGTTGTAAAATAATTTTTGCAAAAGTTATTTGCGAATTATTTTTTCTTTAAAATTTTTAGAATTTATTTTAAAGCTTTAAAACTGATTCTCTTTTGAAATAAAGCAGAGCCAATGATAAAAAAACATTAACCAAATAAGCAGTTTTGTATTTTTAAAAGATTGTAAAGGTAACCAGGTAAAGGTGGTTATAACTATCTTTTAACTGTATTTATAAGTTATGTATATAAGAATGCATATTTTACGTTGTTGCTAAAATATCGATATTATTTTACTAACATACTACTTCTCGATATTGTTACAGAAACTTTCGTTACCCTTGTTCCACCAAACACTATTCAAAATTATTGGTCTTTGGCTCTTACTCAGCGAGCCAGAAAATTTAAGGAAGCTGACATTCACTTAAAACTCACCTGTACTGTAGAAACCGTTAGCGGGAAACAAAAAGGAAATGTACGGGAGGTTAAAAAGGACATTACATTGTCGCTGTTGGATATAGACCGATACCCGCCGAAGCCTCAATTATCTGAACTTAATATTGAGTTGAGTAAGAGGAATTACAAAAAGGTAAGTGTATACATTACGTTTATTCTCATATAGAAAAATAAGAAATAAAAAAAGTAAAAATACGGTTTCAATCTCCTAATAGAAAACGTTCCGTGTAGTATTTTCGCACTTGTTATTTAACATTTAACAATGTTAATTACAATAGTTTTCTTTGTTTAAAACTTGTTAAAAAATACAATATAAAATTATAACTATAATTATTACAAAAAAGGTTACAAAATTCTTAGGTTTAATGTTTAAAAGTTCAGTTTGTAACTGGAATAAACCAGCAACTAAAACCAGAAAAATAGTATCTTGTTTGAATTAGTGAGAAAAGATTATTAATGTACAAAAGTTTTGTTTAAAAAATATTTTATATTTATTAAGAAACAAAAACCTTGGTATAAAACTAAATATAAAAAAAAACCACTAATATGATTATGTATATATATATATATATATAACTACAACAAAAACCAAAATTTTCTTAAGGGGCTTTCGGGTATAACTTTGCAGCAAAAATACATAAAAATAAAAAATATATAAAAATTATCATAAAAATGCTAGCAAAAACTTTTATGACAAAAAGCTACTTTTGGAAAACATAGCTGAGATAAAATAATCAACCCTGATTTAATATGTATTAAACTTTAAACTTAATAAAGCAAAACACCAACCGAAACATTGAAAGTAGTTCAAATTCAAGCATCTAGAAATGGGCATTGAATTGCCACATGGTTATATGGCGAGAAGGCTAGACGTAGAGTTATTGCAACTTAACTCACAAGACTTCGTTGAAATGAAAAATGGAAAAATTAACTATATGTAGAATCCGAGTATTCGATATATTTATGTGTAATGGTGTTTGTAAAGTACACATACAACATTTTCTGTAATCTTACGACTAGTAAGTAAGATAAATAATTTTTATATTAATTTATTTGTTAACAGATGTCTTTAAAAAGAATTAAAATAAATTCGAAAGCTTGACAGTAAGTCAAAGAGTTTTCTTTATCCTCAAGAATCCTCAAGCATTATCAATTGATATATATATATATATATATATATATATATATATATATATATATATATATATATATATATATATATATATATATATATATATATATATGCATAGATACGGGGAAAAAACTAGTATTAGCATTCATAGACCTAAGAGCAGCATTTGACACGATAGAAAGACATATTATAGGGAAATGCTTGAGGAAAATAAACGTACCTAATGCATTGATAAAAATTATAGAAAGTACTTACAAAGAGGTAAAAGGAAGGGTACAAATAACAGGGGAAAGATCGGAAGCATTTAATTGGAAGAGAGGTATTAAACAAGGAGATAGTCTCAGCCCTTTGCTATTTATACATAATAGTAATGAACGAATTGATAAGAAACACTAGAGTCAGAACTAATCAACTACAGACAATAATAGGTTACCGCAGATTACAACCGGTAACAATAGAGTCCTTAATGTATGCAGACGACATAGTACTAATAGCAGATTCCGAGAATAAAATGCAGAAACTAATGGATATATGGGTAGAACAAATAGAAGAACTTAAAATGGAGATAAACGAGGAAAAAAGTAAGATAATGATAATCAGCGGCAAAGGAGATAAGGAAGATAATCAAATAAAAATAAAATGTAAAAACTCAGAATTGGAAATAGTAACAACTTACGAATACCTGGGAAGTATAATAACTAATGATGGAAAAATAGACTGGGAAATAACAAATAGAGCAAAGAAATCAAACAAATTATATTATGTGTTGGCCCCAATAATGGGAAAAAGAGAACTTGCACGAGAAACAAGAATAAAAATATATAACACAATAGTGATACCGACTGTGCTCTATGCAAGTGAAAACTGGACAATTCTGAAAAAACATAAGAGCAGGATAAACGCAATGGAGATGAGACATCTAAGAAGGATAGTTGGAAAGACAAAATGGGATAGATTAAGCAACGAGACTATTAGGAGAATGGCCAACCAGGAACCGATAATGAACAAAATAGCAAAGAGACAAATGAACTGGTATGGGCATCTGATGAGGATGCAATCCAATAAAATAACAAGACAAATTTATGAAGCAAAAAACATCGGAAAAAGAAGAAGAGGCAGACCAAGAAAAAACTGGATACAGCAAGTAGTAGAGGCAGGAAAACTTAAACAAAAATCACTCGAGGAATTGAAAATAATGGCAGGAAACAGAAAAGAATGGAAGAGGTGGGTAAATGGAAATTAAAATAGCTAGCCAAAATCCGACACCCTGTTAGGGTAAAAGGAAGGGGAGAAAGAAAGAAATATATATATATATATATATATATATATATATATATATATATATATATATATATATATGCTTTCCTGCTTTCTTGTGCTCATCTTTTAGGATAACCTATGCATAGGATAAACCATATAAAATTGAAAATATATTTTTAAATGTATTTGTATTAAAAATATATTAAAATCTGCATAAAGATATTTCGTTATAACAAATAATACATATATAATACACTTGATTTAATGGAACGCAATCGCATGTCATGAATAACATAATTTTGCGATCAAACGATAATGTATTTTTAGTTTGAATGTTATTTACTAATGCGAAATGAAAATGTGGCTCTTCTTCGATATTTCCCTAAGGACGGTAGCAAAGCTAATACCAAACTACCAATTTATTATAATTACTGGTAACCTTGTGTTTTAAAACGATAATAGTGTGTCTTTTTTACGAATAATTTAATACATGAAGTAACATTGTGGAGCAATATTTTTAAATGAGACATCCAACTAATTTTCTGCGTTTTGTTAGTACAATCTATAAATGACTTATCTTCTTTCCAGCGCTTGGCCGTTTCTTCTGACTTCGTTTACCCCGATCACGACATAGTTTAAATTCTTCATCTATAATTCAATAAGGAAAGTTTTTTCTCTGCTAACACGTTAACAAAATTGTATGACAGTTTCATATCTGGGTTAAATTGCGTTGAAGTTGTGTACACCGAGTTCTCAACTTTCTCTCTGAAGTCTTCATTAGTCTTATGAGCCCCCAGATTACTTTACTTGTACACATGAGGCAATCAAGTGACTCCATCTCTTACCCAACCTTACCCTACCAAGTGACGCCAATGAGGCAATTAGGTCATTTTTAAATTTTCGTGGTTTCTCGGATTGTTCTTGGTCTATTGAAAAATATTGGAGCTATATTCTGGAGTTTTAAAACTAATTTTGTGACCTGTATGGAGATGATGTAAGGCTTAATCCAAATTGCGAAATAATATAATATAAGCTAATAGAAGGTTCATAGATCCTATTTTAGATTCTTTTTTCTATGTTT
Organism: Diabrotica undecimpunctata; assembly: GCF_040954645.1. Taxonomy (NCBI): domain Eukaryota; kingdom Metazoa; phylum Arthropoda; class Insecta; order Coleoptera; family Chrysomelidae; genus Diabrotica; species Diabrotica undecimpunctata. Next base: position 92,699,002 of record NC_092807.1, on the reverse strand, counting down.
TAATTCTTCTTTGGTTTCGCCTATGTAAGATCGAGGACAATCTGCACAAAGAATTTTGTAACTACGGTTTGTTTATTTGGAGTGTTGTCCTTTTTAGTTAAAACCGAATGCAACATTGGGTATAGAAGTAGAAAATAACAGTAAACGCGTTAGTAGCAGTAATTTCTGCTGGTAGGTTGTCTAGTGCAGTTGATTTGATTTTAGTTAAAGACAAAATGATAGATAGATAGATAGTTTATTGAAAATAATAATACAAAAACTACTTTTACATGTAAAATTTAAATATAAACATACAAATATAAATGAAGAAGTCAATAGTCAAACACATGTAAAGAAATATAAATATGAAAATATGAACACAGACAGCGGTCATACATAACTAAAGTGATAACAATTATTACAAATAGGTAACAACACCTTATTGAAAACTACGATAAAAACCATCTAAAAAAACTATTTCGCCAATCAAAAAAACTTAAAAACCGTGACCAGAAGACTTAAGAAATTTCTATTACAATATTGGTAGAAGCGACCCTGCTTAAACCTTTCCTCTTACATTATATTTACTAATTACTCTATGTATTTATTGAATAGATTGTAAATTGCAATATATAAATAGAAAAAATATTGTCATGTTTTTATTTTAAAAAATCACAAAAATTATCTTCAGATTTACTGTTTGATATTAATTAGCTGATAAATCCAAATTATACAAACAAATCAAAACTTTTTTGTTTAAATTCAAAATATTTCAATAAAAATCCGATCCCAGCTGTACTTGAAAACAAAATTAAATTTATTTGAAGAATGTCTGTTAAATCACCACTAATAAAATCTCGTGGAAACTGTTTTATTTCCAATCCTCTTCGGGAAAACGGTTAATCAGACCAAGTTGAAGAGGCGCTTTTAAACGAGTAAACACGAAAACTGTATTACTTCACCCAGCTTTATGGAATGCTCTGTAAATACATTTTCAATTACTTCTGTGGAATGCCGTAATATAAGAAAAACTGTAAAAATTTTTTTTGGAAATTTTGTTTAAGTTTTGAAAAAAATTATTGTTTTTGCATACACTTCGATATCTCTCAGGGATTTTACAGTTTTACAAAAAACTCATAACGATAGACAAATAGATAAGCATTTATTGGAGGTCAAACGAAACTTCTTCAAACTAACTATTTTCGTATAATTATCACATCAAACGTCAAAAAATGACGTTTTCTAAACAGTCAACTTTGTCTCACTGTCAGACACCTTTATCCAAGACTGAGATTTGATATGTCCAAGAGTGAGACAGTTGTGCCTTGAGTCACACAGGTAGAAAATTAACACTGTTGCAAAAGATATTACTATATTTTTGAATATACTAAGTAATAGAAAAAATAAAAAACAAAAGTAACAAAATTATATTTCATTAAAAATATTTAAAAGGTAACTGATAATATTTGATAAGGCCAAATTTAATTACCGTAACGAAAAAATTAAACGGAAAACACGTCACTGCTCAAATCATTTAATTCTTGTTCTATATTTATATTTTCTCAATAAACCATCGTTTCAATCGACTCAATACAGATTAGTTTACAGGATTAAGTCAGTGTATCTAGGTGGCCATGCGTGGTGACCACCCTCTATTCGCTTAGGTGGCATAAATATGTTGACGAACAGCAACTGACAAATGTAGTGTTACGTAAAAATATGAGTCATAGTTTTAACCTGTAAACATGTTTTTATTTACTAATTCTGTTTTGTTGTAGAAGTTTCGGTGGAGGTCTAGAACCAAAATTATGGTGAATGAGCCCGGCTAAGCTTCTCGATCTTTCGATGCAAGACAACGCTACTCTCGAATGTTCTAGTATATCAGGATTTCGTATATAAATACAACATTTTTATATGGAGGGCCAGTTAAGTCTGAAGACTCGCGGTCGCGAATTTACTTGTACCGTTCGGATACATAAATTATGTAATTATTAATCAAATAAATTGTTGATATAAATTATCGTGCTTTTCAATAAATTAAAATAAGGACCTTTTGATAAAGACATTATAAATTAAATAGACATAAATAAATATCATTTCAATGGTGTCAGAAGTGAAATAAAAGTAAATTAGACTTATAGTAATCATAACAAGTATTGTTCCGAAGTGAATATAAAATAAATTGTGAAAATGGCTACGATTTATGAGCTGACAGTGACTAATTTAAGAAGACATCTTGAAGACAGAGAATTAGCTTCTACCGGAAAAAAGGCTGAGTTAGTCCAACGACTAAAGAACGCTTTGCTAGAAGAAGGACTAGATCCAGAGACTTATATATTTGAAGATGCTGTCCTCTCGTCGATTTCGAAAGTTTCTGGTGATGTAGCCAAAGTTTCTGGTGACATCGCATCATTAGAGAACAAAGTTTCCGGTGATATCGCATCATTAGAGAACAAAGTTTCCGGTGATATCGCATCATTAGAGAACAAAGTTTCTGGCGATATTTCGAAAGTTTCCGGCGACATCGCTTCTTTAGAAAGCAAAGTTTCTAACGAGATTTCTTCCCTGGAAAGCAAAGTTTCTGCTAACATCTCTTCAGAAATCTCTAAAGTCACTTCTGAGATGTCTGCCCTGGACGATAGAATATCTTCGTTAAAAAACCAAGTTGCTGCCGATAAGTTGGCCTTCGAAGAAAAGATTAAAGAGATGGAAAGGAAGATGGAAGAAACAGGGACAGCAGAGAGAGGTAACAATCCGATTACAGTGGAGATAAAAGAAGACGAGACGAAATTTAAGTTGGAGACACGGCCGAAATTTGAAGGAAGTGGAGGTTCTATTCATGTTAAAGTCCCAACTTTCGACGGAAAATCATCATGGAACAACTACATGAAACAGTTCGAATCAGCCGCAAGAGCAAATGGATGGTCTGAAAAAGAAAAGGCTGTAAACCTGACTATCGCTCTTCGAGGAGATGCCTTAGATGTGCTTCAGACCATAGCCGTAGAGGAGACCGATGATTTCGAACAACTGAAGAAGAGGTTAAATATGCGATATGGCCACGAACATTTGGAGCATGTATATCAGTCACAGCTTAAAAATCGTAGACAGAAGAAAGATGAGGCTCTTCAAGAATATGAGGTAGATATTGCCAGATTAGTACGATATGCTTATCCAACAGCTCCCGAAGACATGATGGAAAAATTGGCCGTTCAAACGTTTATTGATGGTCTTCGTGATCATGAAATGCAGAGAACACTGCGATTAGCTCGTCACAAGACGCTGGTTGATGTCCTATCCGCCGCCCTCGAATACGAATCAGCTACGCAGGCCTCTGGCGGGTACAGTAAAGTTAGGACTGTAAAAGAGGAAGGAGATGAAGATAAACTTGACCAGCTCGTTAATATGATGAAAAGCATGACATACAAGAAAACGAAGACCATCAGATGCTGGAATTGTGGCGAAATAGGACACGTACGAAGCTCCTGTAAGCACCCTAGGTACGACGCAAATCAAGAAACTCACCATCAGGAAAACTAGAACGGGTCAGCCTTAGGGGGGCAGCTTCGACCCAGAACTTTTCCAAAGACCCTCTCATACTAATAGCTTCTTTGAAATGTCGTGAAGATAGTGTATATGTAGATGGAGACATAAATGGTAAAAAGCATACGTTGTTGGTGGATACCGGAGCGACCAGAACCATTATACGTCCGACAGTTATAAACAGCCGAAAGAAACTGTTACCAACGAGGTTGCGACTTCGGACCGCTACAGGTGAAAATGCCAACATTCATGGAGAAATCCAGGTACAATTGGGAATTGGGGCAGAAAAGTTTGTCCATACTGTTATAGTTGCTGACATCGAAGAGGATGTTATATTAGGAATGGACGTAATGAATATGCATGGATTCCAATTGGATTTTAAGAATAAGGTAATCAAAGTTGGCAACGAGGAGGTATTTCTCCATCCACATAATGACAACACTGTGCAAGCAGCCATTACAGAAGATACAGTCGTGCCTGCGAGAAGCGAAACGATCATAGTAGCGCGGCTACAGGGAATTGTGGACGAAGGGAGACCTGTTATGATGGAGCCTTGGAACCACGACGATGAGGTTGGCCGTGGAATCATAATTGGAAAGGAATTGGTGACTTCGGCTAAAGAAATTCCTGTGAGACTTATCAATGTCAACGACTACCCAGTGACCATCAAGAAAGAGACAAAGGTAGGAACTTGTGTACCTGTGACATCCATAATCCGTCAGGCGACAACATCTGATAATTCCAACGACAAATTCGACCAAATGGTTGCAGTTGCAGGACAGTCTCTAAATCAGATGGAGAAAAGGAAATTAAGGGAATTTCTTTGGCAGTATCGTGATATTTTCGTACCGAAAGGAGGAAAGACGGGAAGAACTACCGTTGTTAAGCATAAAATTGATACTGGTAATGCTAAGCCAATTCGTCAAACAGCTCGACGATTACCACAGGCGAAGAGAGAGGAAGCTGAAACGATTGTTCAGGAAATGAAGAAAGACGGGGTGATAGAACCTTCTACGAGTCCATGGGTCTCTCCGGTGGTCCTGGTTAAGAAGAAAGACGGAACGACGAGGTTCTGTGTGGATTACCGTTTGCTGAACAACGTTACCAAGAAAGATAGTTATCCTCTGCCTCGGATCGATGACACATTGGACACATTGGCTGGAAGTAAATTGTTTTCTACTTTAGATTTGAAGTCTGGATACTGGCAGGTAGAAATGGACCCAGTCGATAAAGAAAAGACAGCCTTCACCACAGGATCTGGATTGTAGCAATTCAACGTTATGCCATTTGGACTTTGTAATGCTCCTGCGACATTTGAGAGGCTTATGGAAAATGTGTTGAGAGGGTTATCTTGGAAAACATGCCTGGTTTATTTAGATGACATAATCGTCTTGGGGGAGACATTCGAAGATCATTTGAGGAATTTAGGAAACGTTTTTAATCGAGTTAAAGCTGCCCAATTGATGCTAAACCCCAAGAAGTGCCAGCTATTTCAAGGTAAAGTCAATTATCTGGGTCATATAGTCAGTAAAGAAGGAGTGGCCGTGGATAAGGGGAAAATCGATTCCATTAAGGAATGGCCAAAACCAACTGACAAACATCAAGTGAGAAGTTTTCTTGGACTATGTACTTACTACCGGAGGTTTATTAAGAAGTTTGCAGATATCGCTAAGCCATTAACGCGACTTACAGAGGAAGCAAGAGAATATCGCTGGGATATAGACTGCCAAAATGCCTTTGAGACCTTGAAAAAGCATTTAATAACAGCACCAATTTTAGGGTATCCACTGCCAGAAGGAGAGTTCATCTTAGATACAGATGCAAGTAATGTGGGAATTGGAGGAGTACTGTCTTAGATTCAAGGAGGACAGGAACGAGTCCTCGGATATTTTAGTAAAGTTCTTTCAAAACCTGAGCGGAATTATTGCGTCACGAGAAGAGAACTTCTGGCAGTAGTGAAATCAGTAGAGCACTTCTATCAATACCTCTATGGAAGGAAGTTTTTAATCCGAACCGACCATGCCGCCCTTAAGTGGTTGATGCAGTTTAAGAATCCAGAGGGTCAGATAGCCAGGTGGATCGAACGACTCCAAGAATACGATTTTAAGATTGAGCACCGAGCCGGAGTTAGCCACAGAAACGCTGATTCTCTTTCCAGAAGGCCATGCCCAGCAGAGTGTTCCCACTGCAACAAAACGGAATCCAAGGAAGCAGCAATGCTAAGAACGACGATTGTCAACGACGACTGGACGCCTACTAAGATAAGGGAAGAACAAGAGAGAGATACAGTTATATAGAAAATCCGAAAATGGAAAGAGGAAAACCGTCGACCACCTTGGCAGGAAATATCAAACCTATGCTCAGTAGTTAAGACGTATTGGGTCCAGTGGGACTCATTTATCATCGAAGATGGCTTGCTCAAACGAGTCCTGGAAAATGATGACGGTTCAGAGAAAAGAAGACAGTTGGTGATCCCAAAGAGCAGAATAGCCGAAGTACTTCGTCAGTTACACGACAGTCCATCGGGAGGGCATTTTGGTGTAAGGAAAACCCTTCAGCGAATTCGGGAACGGTTTTATTGGATGAACAGTTCCGACGACGTAAAAGACTGGTGTAAGAATTGTACTATTTGTGCTACGAGTAACGGGCCTCACCGGAAAAGGAGAGCTCCTATGAGACAATATAATGTTGGAAGCCCGTTTGAAAGAATAGCTTTGGACATTGCAGGGCCATTTCCAGAAAGTGAAAATGGGGGCAAGTACATGTTGGTAGTAATGGATTACTTCACTAAGTGGGTCGAGATTTACGCACTTCCAGACCAGAAGGCCGCCACCGTTGCAGATAAGTTGATCCAAGAATATATCAGCCGATTTGGAGTGCCTTTGGAGATCCATAGTGACCAAGGCAGGAACTTCGAAAGTGATCTATTCCAAGGGATATGTGATAGACTAGGCATGAAGAAAACAAGAACTACCGCGTATCATCCGCAATCGGATGGTATGGTAGAACGAATGAATAGGACAGTTGGCAAGTATTTGACAAAGATGGTGTCCGATCATCAGCGAGACTGGGACCAATACCTTCCGTTCTTCACAATGGCCTACAGATCTGCTGTTAACGAATCAACAGGCCAGACACCAGCCAAAGTCCTATTCGGACGCGAAATGCGACTACCTTGTGATCTAGAGTTTGGGTGTCGACCTGGAGAAGATGTAGCAGGTGAAGATTATGTGATCGAATTACGAAGAAGAATGGACGATGTACATGAGTTGGTCCGTTCCCACCTTCAGATCGCTAGCGACAGAATGAAGAAACGGTACGATACACAAGCCGAAAAGGGTTGCTTTAAGAAGAACGACAAAGTATGGCTGTATAATCCCAAGAAACGAAAAGGTTGTTCTCCCAAATTGCAGCAGTTTTGGGAAGGCCCATACCTAATTATGAAGAAGATCAACGATGTCATCTACCGAATAAGCAAGATTCCGAGGGGAAAGCCGATGATAGTACACCATAACCGGTTGGCGTCTTTCGAAGGTGACCACGACGTAGATGAAGAAGTGAAAGTAAACCAAGTCCACGATGTGTCTGACCTCACGTTTGAGGAATTCATGGGTGCCTATGGAGGTACCGGTAAAGCAAGACATGGTGTTACCACTGAAGAAAAGCAAGATCTACTCGCGCTCCCCGATGACCACTCGCTGGCCCTTACCATCCCGGCCAGTATCAAAGACGCACCAGGGTTGGCATCCGTCTTTCGAAAGAAGTTTGGTCGAGTTGCAGAACTTCAATGCCAAGTGCCAGCTCCCGGTAAAACCTTGAAACTCCAAGATGCATCACGTTACCTTTTCTACCTGGTAACAAAAGACACTGCCCGTGACCAACCTACCTACCGAGATGTATGGGAAGCCTTACTTCAATTGAGAGGGCACGTACTAGAGTCCGACGTGCAAAAGTTAGCCATGCCAAAGTTGGAGTGCCGCCAATTAGATTGGAGGGTTATCCGAAATATGGTGGAGGAGATCTTTAAAGACACCGAAGTCCAGGTGTTAGTCTGTTGCAATCCGCATAGTTACTGGTGCGGAGAGAAAACCGTCTCTTGTCATTTTTATACAACTGGAAGTTGTAAAAGAGGGTCCAGTTGCCGATACCAGCATACCGTTCCAGTTCTAGTCCCGACAAGGTTCCAGGAGGAACCATCTTTTGAGAGGGGGGCAATGTTACGTAAAAATATGAGTCATAGTTTTAACCTGTAAACATGTTTTTATTTACTAATTCTGTTTTGTTGTAGAAGTTTCGGTGGAGGTCTAGAACCAAAATTATGGTGAATGAGCCCGGCTAAGCTTCTCAATCTTTCGATGCAAGACAACGCTACTCTCGAATGTTCTAGTATATCAGGATTTCGTTTATAAATACAACATTTTTATATGGAGGGCCAGTTAAGTCTGAAGACTCGCGGTCGCGAATTTACTTGTACCGTTCGGATACATAAATTATGTAATTATTAATCAAATAAATTGTTGATATAAATTATCGTGCTTTTCAATAAATTAAAATAAGGACCTTTTGATAAAGACATTATAAATTAAATAGACATAAATAAATATCATTTCAGTAGTAATGCGCCATACAATACATAAAGTACATAACTCGCATGGCAGTCCAAATATTTGCAAAAAATATTAGTACACCACACTTATCAGTATAGCATTAAACGGGTGAAGTCCATAAAATAACTGTCTATAACGCCTATTTAAATATTTACTGAACATTTATCCTGCAAATGACATTCCCGAATTGCATGAAGTGTCAAATCTACAAAAATTAGTAACATAAATTGCATCCTAATTTATCCGGGTTCGAATTGGCAGCAGTGAAGTTTACTCATTGTCATTATACAACCAACAGCACTGTTGGCGAAATATAATCGACTCTTTTTTGATTATATTGTCATTGTAATTAATTATTTATTTTAAGAATTCCAAATACGAACTAGTTTAAATACCGAAAAGGAAGTTGAGTATACATATATTCATCCAATCAAGTGATTTTCCCGAATAATCATTCCCAACTTCAGTCAAATCCAATTTAAAGGTAATTTGAGGCCAAATACGGATATAATATAACGATATTTCGACCCTTTCCATTAAAGTATACTTCGGAGAAGCAGCTATATGTCGGAATGCAAAGCATATACCAGCCATTTATGTAAATTTCGCTCGGGATTAACTAGGAATACATAACTGTCGAGTATATATGCTCAATAAAATATGATGTAAGGAGATATTTTAGAATTTATATTAAAATAGTATTTAAAACATATTCTTCTTCTTCCTTCAATAGCGCTACAGTCATGATGAGCTTTGAGCTGTATTTTTGCGTCCAAAATATGTAGTCCTGCGTTGCTAGTCTCTAAATTCAAAAGTGTAGCAAATTATCCGTATTTGCTGGCACGCCCTTCTACCTTTTTTTAAGTGATCTTATTTTTGGTTCTGTCCTGCGTACAATCTAGAGCTGTTCTTCGTACTCTCTTATTATACATCTTCACTACATGCCTAGTTGATCGAAGTCGCTAGAGTGTAGCGAATTTTAAGGTGAACGGTTCTTTGATCAGTTGGTAAAGTTTAATATTATATTATCCATCATCCATGTCTCAAATCCATAAACTACTATTTTTTTAATTATGATTTTATATACTTTATTCTCCGATTTCCGATGGACGAATTCGAAGCGGAATATATCAGTTGGCTTTAATATGTTGTGTTAAAATACGGTGTCTTCTTTTTTTTGTATTTAATTCAATTTTTAGATATGTAAAGCTCCCGATTGCTTCAACATTGTCCCCTGCGTAAATTTTATTTCTGGTTTTAAGCTCTTGTATGTAAGTGTTTTTGTCTTTTATATGTTTTTGTATATTTATATCAAATCTACACTCATTGACCACTGTTCTCAGTTGTGAATATCTTTCTGCCGCCTTTTCCACTCTATGAATATAATATTAATGTACTCTACGTAGAAGGCAAGTAGAACTGATTTCTTTGTTAGGAAATTGGCTTCTACGACATTTAGCTGTAATATGGAACAAACAAAGGCAAGATGTAACAATGTTAGAGCCAGACATTTGATATTTTGAATTATTTCAGAGCTTTCAGCAAGTTTATTCTAACTTCGGACAGTTGCTGTTGTTAAGCCTATCGCTGACTTTATTAGTCAAATATATTTGAAAAATTTAAATTTTTTTAATATATTATGTGACTGCCAATTTTAAATTTACTCAGAGGCCGTTTAAAATCAACTAATATTTTATGAATATTAATATCATATTCCTAGGATTTATTTAAAATTGGTTCTACAGTGAACAGTTAATTCAGTATTACCTTCGACCGAAAAACGATTTGATATCTTCTGATAATATTTTCTCCTAACGATTGGTACCGCTAATTGACGAAGGATATTATTCGTTTTACAATTATTACTAGATATTTTTTTCCGTTTAGATTTTGGTTATACGTGTATTAGACAAAACAAATTACATGGTCGTCTCAAAACAAGAACGACGGTGAATAAGGCAAAACATTACTATAAATGATCACAACTTCGAAGTGGTTAAAGAATTTAAATATCTAGGAGCAACAATCACAAATGACAACAAATTAGAGCGAGAAGTTAAAACAAGAATAATGACATGAAGTCAAAACTTCTTTCACGAGACACAAAAATCCGGATATATAAGACCATAATACGACCAGCAGTCGCGTATGGAAGCGAAACATGGACGCTAACCAAAAGAGAAATAAATAAATTGCTGGTTTGGGAACGTAAAATTCTTTGAATGATATATGGCCCTTGCAGAGATAGCGTGACAAACGAATGGAGGGGCAAATACAATAACGAGCTAAAGTCTCTATTCGGTAAATAAAATCTAGTCAGATATATAAAGGCCAATAGACTCAGATGGGCAGGGCATGCGATACGCAGTAACGACAATCGCCTTATAACCAATGTGTTCTGGGAAAGGCCAGAGGGAAGAAGGTCTGTAGGGCGGCTAGAAAAAGGTGGAAAGATGCAGTCAAAGAAGATCTAGAGAAAATGGGAGTGAGACAATGGGAATTACTGGCACAGGACCGACAAACATGGAAGGCAATAATAAACGCGGCAAAGACTCACGAAGAGTTATAGCGCCATTGATGATGATAATAGTTAATCAGTTAATAAGTTATTCGTCTAGCTTTTTCCCGTACTCTACTAAAGCTCTTAACGTCTTAATTAGTTATCTTTAACCAAAACTGGTGGAAACAGATGGAAAGAGCTGAGGGAGACCTATCTCCTGCAGTGGATCCATACAGGTTGATGATGATGACATTCTAGTCGTAAACTGTTGAAATCAAGCAGCCATCCTTTAACTATCGTTCTATCGTATTTATATATACCCAAAAAAATTAAAAAATTATTGTAGGTACACTTATTTCCCCTTTATCAAAAATAAGCTGACTATTAATCACTGTTTAATTTCGCCTGGCAGATGTTACCTAAATCAATTTTCAGGTCTCACGGCCTATTTAAATATTATCTGTTTCGGGATTTAAACGTGTATACCCGAATTTATGTTCGTTGTTCATGTCAACTCCCGAAAGCCTTTTATACGTTGTTTGGCATTCGTGAAATCGGGCATGCTACAATCCTATTATTCGCAAATCCTGCATTCTTCGAAAATTCCACTGACCAAAAAATATTTATATCGAAATTAATTGTCAGCTATTGACAGGAGATAGTCCAGTAAAAAATTTTTAGCGACTTATATTCTCCCAAAATTTAATACCATCTCAATTATTATACAGGGTGTTTCATTAATAGTTGGACATCTTTTAGCTGTACATTCCCGGACTTAAAATATTATAGTTGAATCCAAATCACTTAAATAAAATATTGTTAATAGATGAGTTACAGTTAATATAAAAACTTTTGGTACTCTGTACTTTAAAACTACTTGACATACCCTTGTTATGTTTGACAGAAAGTGTAGGTACTATGCAACCTACTAAAAGTAATTTTTTATCGAGATAGTATTTGAAGTTAAAATGAAGCTACATAACTATTTTAATTAATATATTAATTATGTCGGCGCGTTTGAGTAGTAGGATTACATTTATTACCTTAATGAAATTTTAATAGTTATTAACAAAAAAACATTTTGTTGTTTATTAAAATTTCTTGAAACGAACAGATGCATTTAACATTTAAAAACAAATTGTTGTTCTAAAAACAATCATTTTGTTATAATCTAAATAACATTATTAACACGAAAATTAGAAATAACAGTAAAAAATATAGTAAAAATAACACGTCGAATCCATTACATATTTGACAAGAAAATATCAAAAAACCCATTCTAAATATAATTTAATATTGCGTCCATTTATATTAATAAGCTTATCAATTCTTTTATTAAACGATCTAACTTATATCTAAAAATATATTTGGCTGATTGGCAATAACATTAGCCTTGATATAGAATTAGATTAAATTTAGAAATGAGAATATTTACTGCTATTGTGCTTGACAATTCTTTAAATTTTTGTAAGTATACCAGCGATTTCATATACCCCCAGAATTAAAGGATAATAAGACGGAGCTCCATCCTGCAGGAATCACATAGGTCTTCTTTTTTTACATGGCAATTCTTCTATATCGTCAAAAAGTCTAGTTTATAGAAACTCTAAATACGAATTACCATTCAAATTTGCTGGTAATTTACAAGACCCAAGAAAATATGTCCAAATATACTGCACCGTACATTAATCATGTTGAAAATGTGATCCTAGAAGTGGATGGGGATTTCCAATATCTCAATTGTGGCTATTTCTGAAGTTCAATACTCTTCTACTTGTAAAAGTAGCTTTCGTTTCAATTCAGTGAGCAAAATTCAAAAGTAAAAGATAATCTCTAGGTAATTACTGTCTTTAAATTGATTGAATTTGATTTCCATAGATAAATGCAACTTTGGCTGTAGAAGAAATAGGGTTTACTACCATTTCTAAAATTATGTCATTTTTTTTGTCATCACTAATCGTTGGTCGATCAGATCGTTGACATCTTGAACACTGCACATGGAAATTATTTCCACATTCACCAATTATTAAAACAGCTGCTACTTTGTCGTCTACAGTACATACCATTCTGCCTTTGTAGAAATTTAAACGTCTCGTTAAATAATAACTAAACTAAATAATAACTAACAACAACTAATTAAAAACAACTTAACTAAACTCGAATTGACTAAACTAAGCCGAAATAGAAACTAAATATTCAGGTATAATCGCCTTTGCAAACTAAAAATAACTAGAGAATTGACTAAACTAAGCAGAAAGAGAAAATAAATATTGGGGTATAAACGCTTAGCTTTTGCAAATTAAAAACAACTACAGAATTGACAAACGTCAACTTTTTTGACAGATAATCAAAGGCGGGCGTTAGAATTTTTATTAATTGAATGCCAAACTAGAACTTTAGTTTTTTTATTTAATTTATTCATTAAAATCATCTTAAATCCAAACAAAATTAGTATGATTGAATGGGTATATTAAAATAATTGTAGTTTTGCATTTAATGAATAAATATTCTAACGTTCGCCTCTGATTAATTGTCCAAAAACTTGAAGTTGACGTAAAAACAATTAGAGAATTGAAAAACGTCAACTTTTTGACAAGTAACCCGAGGCGGAGATTTTAATATTTATTAATTAAATGCAAAACTACAGTTTTAGTACCTATTTATTTAATTTATTCATTAGAATGAGCTTAAACTCAAATACAATTAGTATAGTTGAATAGATATTTTCAATGCCTTTCAAACGATGTATCACTTGCAATAAGGTCATGTTTAAAATTATCTGTCACAGTGGTGCTGTAACGTCATCTTTCACTATTACATCACTTGTTATGACTAGTTAAGAAGCGTACATCTATTTGTTACCTCCCACCAAATTTAACTATTATTCGCTCCGTGCGTGACTGACGCGATACCTACCGCCTTCATCTGACAGTTTTGGACCTACCAATTTTGAGGTTAAACATATGACATATGTTTGACATTGTTAAATACATGAGAAATTGACAATTATTAATAATTAACTTTTTAATTATATTTTTTCAGTTTATGTACAAAATAAATGTAGTATTAAAAACTGGGTTTCTCAAAATTCATCATAATATATCTTTTCAATCATAAACGGAAAAGAAAGGGAAAAATCTAGTACTAGCAAATTAAGTTTTTCACGTGAAAGAGCATATATTTAAAAACAGTAATAGTAAAGGTTATGATATCAAAGCTAAAGTCATCAGGCACTCTGCAGTTAACTTGAAGCCTTATAAAATATTATTTAAGGTAAATTATTTAAATTTTTCCTATTTCAATTACATAAAATGAAGTTATGTGATATTTACTTTTTCATATTAATAGCACGGATCCATCTTTTTCTTTCCTCTACTTTATATGTAATCTTTGGGAACCTATAAAAACTACACTTACTATTTTTGCTATTATTAGCACAATTAAATACGCAATATGTATTTGCACACATTTTTGATAAAATTTATGCGTAAAAAGGTAGGTCCAATTGTGTCATATTTCGCCGCTACGCACGCTGGCATCGTTTCAAAGTACCCCTACCATGGTCACGCACGGAGCGAATAAGTATAACGTTTCAAAGATAAGAGGGGGGGGAACGGACTTTAGACTAGCACTGTATTAGGATATGTTAAGGATATCGTGATATGCGTAGAAGTCAACAAAAGACGTGTAATATCTTTAATAATTTATATATTCTATAAAAAGATCTACTGTCAGTAAATTGGTAAAAAAGCTCAACGAAACTGGTTTAGTAAAAGATATATCCAAATCAAGGCGCATAAAAACTGCACCAACTAAAATAAAATCTTTAGATGTTTGTGTTCTGTTGGAAGATACACTGGAGTACTAGACCAATATTCAGGGAACTTTAGATTTCACAAACATCCGTAATGAAAATTTTACTTGAATATAAATTCCATCCATATTAGAATATGGATGGAATATATTAGAGAGAAATATTAGAATCAAAACGATCAAAATTTTAGAAGTAATGTATAGGTTGGAGTAATAGACGTCCAGCGTATTTAGATTTATTGAAGAATATGATTTTACCTGAGTTGACTTGGATATTTCCAAATCCAAGTAAATATTGTAAATTACATTTAAATGTAGAAATTTCATTATTTAAAACACTCAGACAATAATAATATACCAAATGACAATATTTGGCCGCAACAATTTTTTTGCTACCTCAATATGTGCGTATGGTCACCCAATACCTAAATAATGTGTATTCGAAAAGATGGATTGGAAGGCCTGGTTTTATCGACTGGCCTCCACGATCACCCGATATTAATCCTTTAGACTATTTTCTGTAGGTTATTTAAAAAACATTGTTTATAAAAAAAATTGCCAATACTCAGGAAATAGAAGATACGATTAACACCGAGATAAGTAGAATTGAGCAGTCTTCTGAGAATCTTCTGTAATTGCCTTAACTTTTTTTTTAAATTCCTAATTTTTCTACTACACAAATCTTGACATAACTCTAACATGAAATTATTTTTAGCTGCTGTAGGTTTTAGGCAAAAAAAAAGAAGAAGTAGGTTTTATGCGCTATGATTGGGATAAATCATACCACTGCAACATTTTAATTAAACTGTTTACTAATTTATTGACAGTAGACCTTATTATGATATTATTAGAGTATAAATTATTAAAGATTACCTAAAATAAACAAATATATTCATTTAGATGTATTATTTTAACTTAGGCGAAGATAATGTAAATGTTGCAGTAACTAAAAGTAAGGCATTTGGGTATAGGGAATACTGGAAAAAACTAATCAGTATTTCTTAACGACTTCAAAAGGCAGAAATATACAGGGTTTTCTTTTGAAATTAGAAAAGTTCATTCGATTTCGAGAAAAACGGACGACTTAACAACAATATAAATACCACCATAATATCGGCCGCATGACAGGACCTTACAAACCAAAATCTATAAAAATCGTGCATGTCATTTTCGAGATAATTAAGGCGTTTCATACATAAATCTCACTCTGTATAATTAATTGCCCATGATAAATTTTAAGAACCAACATACATAAACAATTTTAAAGATAAATCTATATAAATCTCTAATATAAAAAGCATTCGCCATTCTGCAAGTGCTTTCAATCCTCTGTTACAACGTATTCAATTATTACTTTCTTAATGCATTTATTCTAGTTACGTATACAACAACTGTAATATAACTTTAGATTGGAAGTTTCCCAAAACATTTGCTAATACTTCGAAATTTAAATGCTATTGAATTAATCAGCCCCTCCAAAGAACGTTTTATTCGCTCTCTGGAACTTCTTGAGATGGAACGCAGATAATAAGGATTAAACACGATATATGGAAGCACGTTAGTGTGAATCGCTCCTATTTATCTCTTTAACTCTAGTGCTTTGGACCGTTCTGAAATATACATGTAACAATAAATATACACTTAATCGTTAGACCGAATAAGAGAAATTTCTGTTAAAGAGAAGATGCTGTTTTAAATTATTTGAAGTATAGTTTAGTTGACACACAACTTTTTTTTGCATATTATGCTATACTTTTTCGAACGCAACACGCGAAATAGAAAAATACCAAAGTTAATTCTGAAAATTATTGTTCATTCTTAATTCTAAAGATCGCGTTTGAACAAAAGCTACATAAAGCATCTTTGCATCATTTTAGAAATAATAGTAGAGACCGAAATATATGCAAGAGAAAACAAAGCTTATATACGCATATATAAATGAACAAAATTGGCTCAAATATGCAAAAAATTTTAAAGAACATATTTCGTCATAAATATGCACATAGCTAGACATTAGTTATTATCGTTTCGTTTAAAATTTTGCATTTAGAACCTAATTCAAATAATAATATTAATCTCGAATGTCCTGTATTTGGAAAGTTGTATTTTTATATAGAATTGAAACTGCAGTAAGATTAAAATACAACTTTAAAATTTATTTATTTTAAAATATACAAAACAAAAATTTGAGCTAAATTCTGTACTAAATTAGAAAATTAAAGAAGTTCTGTAATAAAACTTTTTATTACTTGAAAATACTTCGCATAAAAAATGTTGCTCCACATAAAAAAAAGTGCCCTATCTTGTAATAACAAGTAAAGCGGGTAATAAATATTATCTAGAATAATTTTGTTTGTAAAACCGATCTGGTAATGGCGATATTATAAAAACTTTCTTGGCATTATTTATTAAATCAATAATATGTAAACAATTTCGTTATATTTCTTCCGCGACCAGGATAAGCCCATGAGCCAGAGATTTTATATGAATTACATTGCCATAGACGAGGCATTGCCAAAGAGAGATGGTGAGCGCTTGAATAACATCAGATATGCAGACGACACCATCCTCTTTGTAGACAGTTTAGAAGGTTTACAGACACTAGTAACATAATTGAGGAGAATCAGTCAAGAATACGGGCTTGATTTTAACATCAAGAAAACAAAGTACATGGTCATCAGTAAGAAGCATATTCCACCTAGTCAATTACTGGTAGATCAGCAACAAATACTCCAAGTGCTCCGTTACTACTATTTAGGAACCACCATAAACGATCTATTGGACCACTCAGTTGAGATAAAACAAAGAATTGAAAATGCCAGCTCAGCATTTGTCAGAATGAGCAAGATATTTAAGAGCCACGACCTACCCTTAAAAACAAAAATCCGTTTATTGAGATGCTACGTATTTACAGTGCTCTATGGGATTGAATCATGGACACTAACCAAGGCATCCATGGGAAAACTCGAGGAGTTTAAGATGTGGTATTATAGACGGATACTGAGGATCTTCTGGGTGGACCGAGTAACAAACATTGAGGTTTTACGTCGGATAGATAAAACATGTGAAATTATATACACAGTGAAACAACGCAAGCTAGAATATCTTGGACATATAATGCGAAACGATCATAGATATAACCTGCTGCAACTTATATTACAGGGAAAGGTCTACGGAAAGAGGGGACCAGGAAGAAGAAGAATATCTTTGCTCCAGAACTTACGAAAATGGTTTTCTTTGACCACTTTAGGACTATTTCGAGCTGCGGTCAATAAAGTTAGAATTGCCATGCTAGTAGCCAACATCCGTTAACGGATAGGCACCACAAGAAGAAAAAGACATTGCCATAAAATATCTTTAAGTTCTGTGCCGACTTTACCATAGAGAGCTCATTGTCCCTTTACAATAATAAAACATTATCGCATGGTATCTATAGGTACTTTCTGATAGAAAAAAACCGGACAACTACTCATCTTAAACAGGATTAAAATGGTCATGGTTATGTTCAAATTGTTGGTTTTCTCCAATTGCTTTGGCATAATAAGATAACATTTATTTTTTACATCTTCATTTAAAGCCGCTATCATTAAATGTGCCATATAGCGAATTTTTTTTATGGTCTCATCGTAGCGAATATCGGTATATCTTTTTCTTAAGCTACTTTTATCGGGAATGATATATATTTACAATATTTCTGCAATATGAGGTCAAAGCGACATTGTTCAAATTTAAAATTAGAATTTTCAAAGATAACAAGGCATTGCAAAGGTCATAATTAAAATGTTGTTGTTAATAAAACATTACAGGTACGCGATAAATGATTTAAAGAAACAGGATTTAGTACTCGGGAAATTTGAATAAACAATTTAGAGAAAAGATCGACATAATATGTATATAGAAACTTTTGGCATTATTTGTTTTTATAAAAATATGTAGATATAGGGTAAGTCCGGGAGAGATGGACCACCGGGAGAGATAAACCAGTCCATTATTTCCGAATTGTGACGCCCGAGCACTACCATCGTTGGTTGTGAGTATGCTTTAGTTACAGTGAAGGCATGCTGTTAGTTGTGTGTTGTTGTTGCTAATATTTGTCGAGAAAAACGTCATTTTCTGTTTTGGTAAGTCTAAAAGTTTTTTAACGTAGTAACATAGTTTTTAGTTTAAGTTTACGTGATATCGACGTAGGATTCTTGTGGCGATGTCAATAAACATGTAAGTAGTAACCTAACCTAAAAGGGCCGCCATGTGTGACGTGTTATAGGGGGAAAGGGATGGTCTGGAGCTTTGGAGCGCGGTGGAGTGACCCCTGTTTTACTCGAGTTAATACACCTCGTTTCAATGAATTATTACACTAGAACGTAATTCTTAGGGGTGAACATTTTCCACAGGCTAAGTTTAATTAAATTGCTTGCTTACTTGCCATCTCTTAGCAAAGATTGACAGTTAAAGGTTTTGCGTACATAATTCCAACTTCCTCTTAATCTTAAAGAAATTATATTTTATAAATCCCCTGTAAAAATATATTTTAAAAATATCTTTATATTTCATAGTACAGAAATACTTGAATTTTATCCCTCAATTTATGTCAAACGACCTTTATACATATTTTTGTCACGCCTTAATGTATTCTTTATTGTTTAATCACTTTCATTATTAATGGAACAACACTTTTATCATTAAATTTCGAATTTTTCATTTTTATTGTTTTACATCCATTACGGTAGCCAATGAACGGAAAATCCATTACACTGATTCCATAATAATTCGCAACGCCCATTTAATAAATTAAATATAAAATCCCGGCATTTTATATGGTTAACCTGAACTGGATACGGTTCAATATCGATGATGAAATTTAATGGGCTGTGGAATATACGCCATTACATATATATAAACGTATTGTAAGACTTGATGGCATAATAGCTACTAATAAATACCATAATCAGAAATAACCAAAATATATTATTGATAATTGATCAGCATGAATAAGTTTGAGTACAGTACTTTTATTACTCTGATTACATTGCTATTCTAGGTATTCTTAATAGTTTACCATGGAAACTAAATAATATGTAATTGAATTTGTTCACTTTACTGATATGATTTGATTGATAGTCTGAATTCAAACTGACACTTGTCACACAAAGTAGAAGGGTTTACATCTTCTTTATTTTGTGTTTATTTTTTTATGTTGAGTTCTGAAGTAACTCTTGTAACGAATATACCACGAAACGTTGACTATATTTCTGAATGTTCAGCTTTGAACTCTTTGGAAGCAAGAATAGTTACTTTGATAGAAAACAAAACTTTGTAGACCTTCACACCGGTAAAATAAGGCACCCGACTTAATTGACTTTTTATTTTAAGGAAAGTTGCAACAAATTTTATAAAAATAGAAGATGCTTTGGATCCAGTTTTGATTGCTCTCTATGCTAAGAGAAAATAACATTACCCCAATGAATAACAGACAGGACGGGCTAGCTTCCGACAGGAATTAAGTGATAGAATTGACCTTAAAATGTACTAATTTAAACTAATGAACAACTTAATGAAGAATCATAAAAACTAACCATTAATATACAAAGCATGTAAAAATATTAAACAAATTATAAGAAAACCCAAAGGACTAAATTCTTCCAAATAAATAAGAAAACTGATGCAGAGAAAAAGAAAAACCAAGAAAATTTAACAAAAAATCTCAGAAAATAAAAGTATTATAATATTAAATAACCTCAATATTCCAATACCTCAATGATTTGACAGATGATCAAACAACTGACTACTCATGGAAATGTACAATAGAATCAATAGACTAACGCAACAGATTCTGTCGATTAGAAAAGAAAAATTGAAGATATATGCACGTCACGTAAAATAAAAAGCAAATATGGTTGCTTCATATTTAGAGAATGTGTTCCAAAATAACGAAATAGGAAGATGGTGAAAGTACTGAACACGATGTCAAGGAATACTAAAGCCCACTATGTTAACAGATTTTTGCGTACCAAAAACATGGAACAATGCAGTAACAATCTTACTACACGGAAGGTGAGACAGGGCACACCTACAAAGCTATAGACCAATCAGCTTATTGAACCGCATCTATAGGATGTTTACCCAAATAATTACGACAAGACTAGAGAAAAAGTTAGATTTCTACCAGCCCCGAGAACAAGCTGGCTTCCGCTCAAAATTCGGAACAAACGATCACCTACAAACAGTAAAAACCTTAATAGAAAAGTCGCTAGAATATAACAGACCACTGATACTTCTTAGACTTTCATAAAGCCTTCGACACTGTAGAATTAGCCAGCATTATAACTGCTCCGAACAATAGTAGAATAGCAGAATATATTACCGGCTCACAAAGTTAGTACAAACTTATTACAATGTTAGTAAAATTACATGATACCACCAGAAAAATTCATATCAAGCGAGGTGTGAGACAGGGCGACACTCTCTCACCTGGATTATTTATAACGGTCCTCGAGTGCGCCTTTGAAATGCTAAAGTGGGAAAATAGAGGAATAAGGGTGGATGGAGAAATGCTCAATCATCTGCGTTTTGCCGACAACATAGTACTTATTACCGAAGATCTGGGTGAAGCACAACAAATGGTACAAGAATTAGAAAATGTATCTTCAACAATTGGTCTAAAAATGAACATCAGTAAGACCAAATTTATGACAAATTTAGTTCCCAGCGAACACCTAATCATCCAAAATCAAGTGGTGGGATTGACAGAAAAGTACATATATCTTGGTCATGAAGTCAGAATAGGCAAGAACAACCAGACCTGCTAATTTCAACGACGAATAACACTTGCTTGGGCGGCGTATGGTTCACTAAGAGACATCGTTAAGAGCAACATCCCGATAGCCATGAAACGGAAGACATTTGACCAAAGCGTTCTTCCTATTATGACATACGGAGCAGAAACTCTCACGCTCATAAAAATAACAGCACAAAGGCGCATGTAAAGATCAATTCTCGGCGTGACAAAAATAGACAAAATAAGGAATCAATACTTAACGAAAAGAACAGGTATCAGTGATGTCGTCGAACGTATAGCCAAGCTGAAATGGAATTGGGCAGGTCACATAGCAAGACTGAAAGACACAAGATGGACCAGAAAACTAATTGACTGGCGCCCACGAGAAGACAAACGCAGCAGAGGACGACCACCAACACGCTGGATGGATGACATTAGACGAATATCCAAGAAATGGCAACAAGGAGCACAGAACCGTGAAGGGTGGCAAAAAATGGGAGAGACCTATGTCCAGCAGTGGACAGAAGAGGTTGCATGATGATGATAATGATGACTA